>NC_081407.1:196458739-196791739 GCF_030272615.1 Cryptomeria japonica | reverse complement strand
AATAAAAAATAGACAAAGCACACAAGTGTTTGCAATGCATCCAATATATATATATATATTTGTGAATAACAAAAAATACAGAGTGCCACAATAATCACCACACACCTCACACATTTTTAGTTTGGTGATAGTCTATTTGTATCTTTAGAAAGAATGCTTCAAGAGGCAAAACTAGAAGATTAAGCTGTTAGGATTCCCAAAGATACTAAGAGGGGGGGGGGGGGGGTGAATCAGTATCTAATCGGTTAATGGATTTTCTGAACTTATTAAACAAATTGCATTCCAAAACAATGTACCGGTAAACCAGAAATAATGCAGTAAATAAGATCAATAACCACAACATAGAAAGCACACCATAACACAATATTTTTAACGAGGAAACCCGGTGTGGGAAAGACCTCGGTGGGATTTGTGACCCATAATATTCGCTCACTGGCCAATAAGTGGATATTACTTACAAATGTGGTGCCTGCACATGTAGAAAGGCTCACTGCCTAGAGCTCATTGCTCAAATACAAAAAGGGAAGTCTCACTGACTTACAAAATGGATTATGTAAATCCAATTTCATGGACTGCTTTGGTTCAACATCTGCTATGCCAGGTTCAGTACCGGTTTAAGCTCATACAACTTCCATAAACCTTATTCCAAATCTACCTTAATATTCGCATCTGCCTATTACATTCTATCCATGCTTACACAAATGATTTACAAGATCTCATACTTATATGAGTCCTATTACAATTCACCTTGTCAGCTTTACAAAAATATTTAACAATTAAATACAAAATATAATAAACAAAATCCTGTCGGTTGGGGTGCCAGTGTTTGTCTTTGCTGCTGTCGGTAAACTGTTTGCCGGTGTCGGTGTCTATACCTATGTCGGTGCCATAGGATTATAAGGTTGCCATTAATGACAATACCTTCAATCACCTACAATTTCTTATTGGAGTGTGCATTTGCCAATAATCTCCCCCTTTGGCATTGATGGCAACTCTCATGAGAAAAAGCCAAAATTGTATCCAAAAAGTGTTGTCCAAAAATCTTACCAAAAATCAAAACTGTGTGCTCCCCTTGAGTAGATGATCTCTTCTGTCATTCATTTCTCATCCTACTACTCCTTTTTCTCATCCTCTACTTCTCCTTTTTCTCATCCTCTACTACTCCCCCTTTGGAATCAATGACAAAGGTTGTCATTCAATTTCAACTGAGTGTAGTTCCTGTCTGGATCCCTGTAACCGGTGGGTTACAATCTGATACATATCCGATAATGCAAAATTTAGGTTGTTCTAGAACCTCTCACTTTCCTTTAGTGTTGCTTCTGTTCTTTGGATTGTACCAGTGAGTGTGTGCATTTTCTCTTCTGGTGTCTTAAGTCCTGGAACAAGAGCCTCAAAAATCTCTTTTCTCAAAGAGATGAGGATATCTAGTTTAGGACCTAGTCTGCATTTCAGTTCCTTTGCCTTAAACTTTAATCTCTCCTTATCTTTTTCAAGTTTTTCAATTTTCTCTTCATAGCCGGTAATTTCCTGTTCTACTACCGATATGGTGTCAGAGAAACCAGCAGTGGAAAGCTCTGATACCTATTGTTAGGATTCCCAAAGATACTAAGAGGGGGGGGTGAATCAATATCTAACCGGTTAATGGATTTTCTGAACTTATTAAACAAATTGCATTCCAAAACAGTGTACCGGTAAATTAGAAATAATGTAGTAAATAAGATCAATAACCACAACATAGAAAGAACACCATAACACAATATTTTTAACGAGGAAACCCAGTGTGGAAAAAATCTCGATGGGATTTGTGACCCATAATATTCGCTCACTGGCCAATAAGTGAATATTACTTACAAATGTGGTGCTTGCACATGCAGGAAGGCTCACTGCTCAAATACAAAAAGGGAAGTCTCACTGACTTACAAAATGGATTATGTAAATCAATATCATGTACTGCTTCGGTTCAATATCTTCTATGCCAGGTTCAGTACCGGTTTAAGCTCATACAACTGCCATAAACCTTATTCCAAAATTTGCCTTAATATTCGCATCTGCCTATTACATTCTATCCATTGTTTTGAGAATTCTTGTTTTACCTCTTCAACCTTCTCTTTACCTTTCAAACTGGGTCATTTGTTATTTGCCGGTGATGCCTTACTTCTACAAAATTTTGCAATATGTCCAATCTTGTTACAAGCATAACAAGTCACATTGTTTTTCTGAATAGCTTTTCCATATCCTATGCCGATATGTGTTTTGCTTTGATTAGATAAGTGTCCAAATCTTCCACAAACATAACATCTTACATTCATTCTGCAATTTTCTGAATTATGACCAACTTTGTTGCATTTAGAACATTGACCGGTGGGTGAATTGGTATTCTGATATTTTCTAGATCTACACTGATTTGCTCTATGACCATACTTGTTACAGGTTAAAGCATTTCCCATTGAATTTGTAGGCATTAGGTTGTCTTACCGGTTTACTGTGATCATGATTGTTTGCAGTACCAGAGCTTTCACCAACTTCAAAGCCGAGACCATTAGTATCTCCATTAGGTTTCTGATTTTTCAGCATGTCATCAAGTTCTTCTGAGCTTTTCTTGAATTTCTCCTTGTGTTGATTTGCAGTAGCCAACTCATTTTCTAAGAAATTTTTCTGTCTCATGAGTTCAGTTTTATCATGCTCCAAGTGAATTATATCTGTCTTCAACATATCATTTTCATGACTGAGTCTTAGATTTTCATTTCCAGCATCATTGATTCTTCTAGTCAAGTCATATTCATTCTTCTTTCGGTCTTCAATGTCTTTACAAAACCTCATAGTCATATCTTGCATCTCATTCCTCAAGGCCATGTTATCCTACTTCATCTTGCTTACAAGATCATTAAGAGTTTCTTTTTCATCATCATCACTCTGTATCTTCTCATGAAGTTCTCTTCTTTTGTTCCTAGCAACAGTGAGATTCTCTTGAAGTCCTTGAATGATTTCCTGTGCAGCCTTCAGATTATCTTCAAGTTTCATATTTTTCAACTTTTCTGCATCATAATCTGCAAGAGCTGTTTCCAATTGCTTTCTCAAGTTTTCCATCTGTATTGGTGTCAGAATCTTCCTCAAGCTATTAGGCTTTTGAAAATAGAGGACCACGATCTGATACCAATTGTTAGGATTCCCAAAGATACTGAGAGGGGGGTGAATCAGTATCTAACCGGTTAATGGATTTTTTGAACTTATTAAACAAATTGCATTCCAAAACAGTGTACCGGTAAACCATAAATAATGTAGTAAATAAGATCAATAACCACAACATAGAAAGCACACCATAACACAATATTTTTAACGAGGAAACCTGGTGTGGGAAAAACCTCGGTGGGATTTGTGGCCCACAATATTCGCTCACTGGCCAATAAGTGAATATTACTTACAAATGTGGTGCTTGCACATGCAGGAAGGCTCACTGCCTAGAGCTCACTGCTCAAATACAAAAAGGGAAGTCTCACTGACTTACAAAATGGATTATGTAAATCCAATGTCATGTACTTCTTCGGTTCAACATCTGCTATGCCAGGTTCAATACCGGTTTAAGCTCATACAACTTCCATAAACCTTATTCCAAAATCTGCCTTAATATTCACATCTGCCTATTACATTCTATCCATGCTTACACAAATGATTTACAAGATCTCATACTTATATGAGTCCTATTACAATTTGCCTTGTCGGATTTACAAAAAGATTTTACAATTAAATACAAAATATAATAAACAAAATCCTGTCGGCTGGGGTGCTGGTGTTTGTCTTTGCTGCTGTCAGTAAACTGTCTGCCGATGCCGGTGTCTATGCTTGTGCCGGTGCCATAGGATTGTAAGGTTGCCATCAATGACAATACCTTCAATCACCTACAATTTCTCATTGGAGTGTGCATTTGCCAAGATAAGCCTCTATACTATGGTCATTACACAATTCTTTGCATAGCTAGTGAAAATACCTTCATTCTCAACCTTTTTACAATACTTGGGTTTACACTTTAAGTATTCAATGTGGAACTCCTAAGCTATATTTCCCCCTTTTACTAAAACCACAACTATCTAATGTCTTAGATAATTGGATCCTATATATTGACAACTAGCCATTAGGGATGACAATATTGACATCATTGCTACTCGTACTCACTATGATGGTCTAAATGTTTTTGGGTAGTTGAGACTAGGTGATCTGTAGATCATGCTAAGTGGTATACTCTTCAATAATTGTGCATGTAGCTTCCTTAGCTTATTGCTAACAGAATGAGAACCATTGCTCCTCAAGAGGGGATGATTGATCTGAGTGCAATGCCACATGTCTTTTTTAGTAGCTTCTTTTAGCTTCACTCAAGCATGTAATAAAGTACTCTTGCATTCATGCCTAACACTATCATCACAACTCTATGTATAGTTCTCATGCACAATTATGCATCACTACTCATGCACATCTTGTGGTCCTATGCATTGATGCACATGCCAGTATCCAATTAAACCGTCACATGGAATATGAACAACCACATGTTTTACTTCCATATATAGGTACTACTTGTCAACCTCTATACCATAAAACATGATCGTACAACTAACAACATACACATCCAATAAATGATAACATCTTCATTCATATCACAACAATCCAAATGACACTATAATTTTGACATCTACTATCATCCTATCTATATATAACAATTTGTCATATGTATAAATGGATACTTGTCAAAATAACCTAAATTTCACTTAAAGTCTCTTTTATATATATAGTAGAGGCCTAACAAATTATCATTTGACCTGTATACATTTCCCTTGTTTGAATTTTAATAAAGTAACATATCTTAGAGAAACCATCCATATTTTGGTTCATATTTTTGTTTTTGTTTATGTATGCGATAAACTTGTCGCATTACTAACCTGCGTGATCTTTTCAGATCACCCTGGGAATTATATCACACTGTTCAGCAACAAATATGGGTGAAATAATTTGACGGTGCCTAATGCAATTTGGGCAGTATGGAAACTAAACTAAAGATGAACATGGAATGAAAGTGATTGCGGTAAACTGAGTTACAGCGAGAGCCAAGCTACATCTGCTGGGGAGAGACCCAGACAGGTGTATTGAAATTGACTGCAATGGCGAAGGGATTCTGCTACTGGAGGTTGTCAGGGGTTTTGTGGATGATGATTTTGGGGCTTTAGCACCCACCATGGATCTAAAGCAGTTCAATTCGAAAATTCATTATTAAGAAGACATTTCCCCATATCCTCTTCTTGTTTCTTTTGTATATTTGTTGCTAATCCAATTTCTTCATTTATTTTATCATTATTTGGTTTCATTCTTTAACCGGACTCAGAAAAGTCTGACATGCATACATTCCCTGCTTCAAATAGAGGCCATGATTACGACTTCTCAAGTAGGTACCATGAATTTTCTAAGATCCTCTTAACTATATTCTTTTTAACTTGGGAGTTTTAGGTATAGAGAGGCTACAAATACAATCTGTCACATTGTTATGATTGGCGTGTTCTTTGAAGTGTATTTCGGATTATAGCATTTTTTTCTATGATGATTTTCGTAACTCACAATTTGTGTCCAGATGTCTATGGTTCAACATGTTGTTCTGCATCACAGACTTTGCAGGTAATTGTTTTCAAAATTTAGAAATTCCTTCTCTGAGAAATTTGACCATTTCTAAGTACCTAGCAAAAACAACAGATTTTTTTTTGCTTTTCTGACCCTACAACATTTCTGCTTGAATGAAAGCCTACCAAATTTCTCTTAAAGAATACCCTGCATTTTTTCTGTTTGAAAACAATCCTCACAATTTTTTTTATGAACAAAATCTTACCCATTTTCTAATTGAAGGAAACTCTTGTCATTTTTCCGCTTGAATAAATCCAACCACTCAACATGTTTTTATGCAATAGTAGTGCGTACTGATGGTGGAGATTATTTTGGATGACTCATGTTTTTGTGCTGGGATAAAGTGATAGAATTGGATGCGTTTTAGCCACCAATATATTCTAGCTTTTATGATTTCAAAATATTCAAGCATTATTATTTTGATTTAACTGACTGATATTTTGTCGAACTCTGTAATATTTTAAGACCAACATACTAAGAATGAAGCTTAATGATGCTTTTAAAGAATACGATGAAATATTTCCTGTTGTTTGTAACTAGGTAAAAATGGGTTCAGATTGCCTTAAGGCAACATCCGAACCCATATAGGACTGGGTCCTATCCTAAAGGGGTAACGTGCCCCCAAGTTGAGCCTAGCCCTATACCTCCACGCCACAATAAATAAATTGGCGCCAAAAGAGGGAGGCCGACTTGGATTTAATAAAGGCTAAGGACTCATATAAATAAAGGTTAAATTGCAAATGCAAATACAATTCAGTTATCCATGAAATCAGCGAATTAGCTCTGCAAACAAGAGGTGCGAAATCATCAAAGAAGGTTGTGCGAATTTGTCCAAGGATTGGGCAAACTTATTCAAGAGGATATAGGGCATTTTGTTGCAGTCTTGAAGCATGCAAAAAGGGCAGATCTGGTATATAAAGATCAGATTCAGAAAAGCAAGCTAAATATTGTATTTGTGCAATAAGAGTGAATACATAATCTGACCCGTGGGTCTTTAATGCTGGGTTTTTCCTCCTTGGAGGTTTTCCCAGGGTATTTGTGTTTGTCTCTTGGTTCCTTGTTTCATTCTTGAATTTACTTGATTATAGTTTACTAAATTACAAATTTGATTAATAAACTAGGGCATGATTAAATGTTACAAATCTGATTACTGATCTAGGGCACGAATTTAACATGGTATCAAAGCTAAGGTTATACTAACCCTCAGATTTCAGTAAGCTCTTACCTTCAGGTTGTTGTTCGTCTTTTATTAAGATAATGACAAGGGTGAAGTTAGAGGGCATCATCGGGTCCTCATCAAGGAGTCATTCTTTAATTCATTAAAGATTGTGGAGATTCGAGTGAAGAATCAAAGAAGGAAGTAACTGATATTTCTCCTTTTAGATTTTCAGATCTCTAGAATGCAAAGTGTATACTGTGGAGTTATTACCTTATTCAGACCTTCAAAGTTGTTGATTTTCAGAATTGGTCTAAACCCTGGATTGGTATATATTTCATGATTCTTAACCCTTGATGTGATCCGATCCAATTTTAATAATGATTGAATCTTTGATGGTATGGTAGATTTATTTTGCTACTAGACATGCAACTACTATTTTGTATTGCTAACAAAATCAGTTGTATTCCCACCATCTTCAATCCCTAGCTGACTGTGCTAAGGCACA
Source organism: Cryptomeria japonica (assembly GCF_030272615.1). Taxonomy (NCBI): domain Eukaryota; kingdom Viridiplantae; phylum Streptophyta; class Pinopsida; order Cupressales; family Cupressaceae; genus Cryptomeria; species Cryptomeria japonica. The sequence continues at coordinate 196,784,417 of NC_081407.1, read as the reverse complement.
TCAAGAGGAGATTGCGAATTATGGCCTTTTGAAGATAGACTACAAAGATAGTTTCTTCTGGGGAAGCTTTCAGTTCCAGTGTCAGTGATATCTAAACATCAACAGGTGTATTTTTCTTAATTATTTATTAACTTTGTGATGAGAGACTTTATGATAATTGAAAGTTAAGTATTCCTGTTGAATAGCTTTGTCAATTTGTTTATATGGGGTTTCTTTGTCAAGTTGTAATAATAAGGGTTTCATTATCAATATTTGCTTGTTATGGGTTTGTGCTTACTTAGTTTTGTAAAAACCCTTGTTGGGTTGTGTGAAAGGAAAATGATATTCTCTTTGAATTAACCCGTGTTGGCCCAATCATGTTTTGAGGTTCCCTGTGTCAGGTGTTTATCCTTGTAGGTCTACAAGCAAGTTTGTGCTTGTGTTATCCCAAGTTACCATCCTTATATCATCCCTGTTGCATTCAAGCTCATGTCATTAAATGTTGTGACAAATGCAGTTTTATTATGTGTTAGTTATCTGTTAAAATAACTGCATGACAGGTTGCTTTCAGTTAATTGGTTATGATGATGCTTTTTCCTACATAGTAGAAGTTAGAATGTATTGTTGTAAATAGCATATGTAGGAAGAGTGAAAGATGATCAAGTCAGTGGTCTCCTTCTATGATTAGCATTGAGATTTCTTCAGGCTGAGGTAAGCATTTTACTCATTAACTTCTTCTACTTCCACCAAAGATGAATATAATTAGGATCTTGTTCAGCAAAGTATGAAGATTCTGTTCTACTTGATATTTATCAATCATATGTATGTAGTCATACTATATCTTGTGATTGGGTTTCTAAGAAATCTCAATTTCAGTTGTTCAATTTGAAAGATGATTTGGCTTATGTATTTTGCTTGCTTGAATAAGTATATAAGGATCCTTTCAGGCATGGTTATTTGGATGGGAACTAGGTTGTATCTCAGCCTCTCGGGGTTAAAGATGAAGGTTTTCTGAAAATTCACCTTGCAGAAGGTGAAAGTAAGAGCAAAGCAAGTAGCATCTTCAGTGTTATATTATTTCTGGTTCCTCTATTGATTCTTATTTGATTAAGGATTAAGAGGGAGTCCTATCTTCAATAAAGACTTAGTATTTAAAGAATTGACAATCATTTGTTAAGTCTAGGGTTTTGTAAAGTTCTAACTTCCTTTCTTAAAGTATTTTGGTTTTTGATGTGATGATTTAACTCTATTCTCATCATTGGAATATAAGGAATAATTAGCGCAAGGATCTAAATTTATTGTCTTCTAGGATTAGAAATATGTCAAGGATCTAACCAAATTATTCCAAGTCAAGTATACTTTTGATATTTAGAATAATGGATTGTAAACCTTTATGAAAAATAGCATAAAGATTGAGGATGTCTGTAGCAAAGTCTGATATTGCAGATTCATCTGAAGACAAGCAGCTGATTGGTGGATGCCTCAGCTAATTCATGATCAAGGTTGAAGCATTTTGTTGCTGCCAAGCATATCTTGTTGCATTTTGAAAATCTCAAATGATTGTGAGCAGAAGACTGTAATCACCTCAGAAGGCTAACTTAGATTCTGAAGTGTCTCAGATAAGGGAAATCACTTCAATCTCTTGTTGTAACTTGGATACCCTATGATCTCTTAGGACCACAACAAAACAATCCTCAGTCACACTGAGTATTGCTGAAGCTGAATTCATTGGAGCATGAACTGTATCAAGGAAATTGTGTGGTTTTTAAAATTCTTGTTGAATGCTTTCTTATAATTATTTATTATTAGAGTCGTATAGAGATACCTTAAAATTCAGTGTCTTATGGCAGGATAATCTTGTGTTGCAAATGTTCTTACCAAGTCTTTTGAAGCTTGAGTACTTCAGAAGATAGACTTGGAGCTGTGAAGAACACCGCCTTGATTGAGAAGGAGTCTCGACCTCAATGATGCATTGTGTTTCATCAACTACCCTCTGCGACTAATGTAAGGTGGTAGTGTAATCTTCTCAAGGAGAAGAGTAATTGTTACCATCCTCTGCGGGCAATGTAAGATGGTAGAAAAGATGGATTTTCATCCTATGCTTGTGTGCTGGATGGAAAGTGTACTAGAAAGAAGATTATGTTTATTCATTCTTTGCTTGTGTGCAAAATGGAGGACTATGGCTTATGTAACTTCATTCTATGCTTGTGAGCAAGATGAAAGATTATGATTTTCTGATGTTACATTTTTCTTTGGGAGAAGATTGAGGTAAAGGTAATGCATTCTTCTCTGGGAGAAGATTAAGGAGAATACTCGTGTGCAAATAAAGTTGGTGCTGCAATCTTCTCTGAGAGAAGATTGAAATGGAAGCTCTTCATCATTCTTAGCAGGCAATGAATGGTGTATATGCGTGATAGATATCATGAAAAAAGTCCATGATGAGCATATATATACTTGTGTTTGTATTCATGTCTTGCAGGTGTACATGATAAAATTCAGGATTCATCCTCTACAGGCAAGGCAAGATGAATATTATAAAAGGATCCATGATGAGTTACCATTATGTGATTTGGTTACTTATTACTTATGGTTACTGGCTACTTGTTGTGATCCTCTCTAAGGAGTGCTGGCTGAGTTCAGATTACAGATTGCACAATAAATGTATCAGGAAAAGTACTTCGGGTATCTGCTTCAACTTGGGCTCTGCAGTGATCTCTTGGGCATGTAGAAAACAATCTTCCGTAGCATTGAACACTGCAGAAGTTGAGTACATTGCAACATCTGTTGCATCCAGAGAAGCAGTGTGGCTTCGCAAACTCCTTGTTGGATTATTTGGTCAAGCTAGTGGTCCTACCACCATTCATTGTGATAATCAAAGATGTATAAAGATGTCAGTAAATCTTGTGTTCCATGACCGGTCCAAACATGTGGAAACACACTATCACTTCATTCGGGATATGGTGCAAAGAGGCGCCATTCAACTAAAGTACATTAGCACGGATGAACAGGTTGCGGACATCCTTACCAAACCCTTATCTAGAGTGAAGTTCGAATACTTCAGAGACAAACTTGGTATTGTGGAAAACGGAACTCTGATTGAGAGGGACCTCGAATCTCAGTGACCCTATCTGCAACACTTTGATCATTCTTTGCTTGTGTGCAAGAATGAATTGTGTCCAATCTATGCTTGTGTGCCAGATGGAAAATTGTAATTATGTAAAGACCCACTTGTGTATTACACTTTCTATGCTTGTGTGCTAGAACCATCTTATGCTTGTGTGCTAGATGGAACTCTAAAGGTTCAGATTATGTATTCTCTTCTTCCCTAGTTAAGAGGGAGTGTTGTTTGTAACTAGGTAAAAATGGGTTCGGATTGCCTTAAGGCAACATCCAAGCCCATATAGGACTGGGTCCTATCCTAAAGGGGTAATGTGCCCCCAAGTTGAGCCCAGCCCTATACCTCCACGCCACCCTAAATACTCCACGCCACAATAAATAAATTGGCGCCAAAAGTGGGAGGTCGACTTGGATTTAATAAAGGCTAAGGACTCATATAAATAAAGGTTAAATTGCAAATGCAAATACAATTCAGTTATCCATGAAATCAACGAATTAGCTCTGCAAACAAGAGGTGCGGAATCACGAAAGAAGGTTGTGCGAATTTGTCCAAGGATTGGGCGAACTTATTCAAGAGGACATAGGGCATTTTGTTGCAGTCTTGAAGCATGCAAAAAGGGCAGATCTGGTATATAAAGATCAGATTCAGAAAAGCAAGCTAAGTATTGTATTTGTGCAATAAGAGTGAATACATAATCTGACCTGTGGGTCTTTAATGCTGGGTTTTTCCTCTTTGGAGGTTTTCCCAGGGTATTTGTGTTTGTCTCTTGGTTCCTTGTTTCATTCTTGAATTTACTTGATTATAGTTTACTAAATTACAAATCTGATTAATAAACTAGGGTATGATTAAATGTTACAAATCTGACTACTGATCTAGGGCACGAATTTAACATTTCCAAGGCGCATATGTGCCTGTAACATGGGGGAATTTGCTTTGCTTTATTAAAGAAAATTTATGCAAGTTTCTCTTTAATTTTTTTTCCCTTAACTTTTAAATTCTAGCGGCTTCTATTGTCGGTTGATAGGATTCCAATGTGTATACATTCTAGATATACATGCACATATCAACACCAGTTTGTCCAATTTTCAAATATTAACACCAGTTTAACTGCACCCACAACAATACCCATCCAAGAGTAGTGTGGTAATTTTGTCTGTAATATATAATGCCCATTTTCCTGATTAAAAGCATGAACATTTCTATTGTCTATCTGCATAAACTATCAAAAAAGTGAAGAATTTGAAAATAAGCTAAACCACATTCTCCTAGCTCACAAACGATGCAGTTAAAAGAAGTAGCAAAAGCTCAATTGCTTGATGTGAGAACACAATGCTCAATGCTAATCATCTTCTGTATTAACTAGTAAGAGAGTGAAGAACTTGGAAATAAGCTAAACCACATTCTCCTAGCTCACAAATGATGCAGTTAACAGAAGTAGCAAAGCTCAATTGCTCAATGCAAGAACACAATGCTCAATGCTAATTATCTTCTGTATTAACTAGCAAGAGAGTGAAGAAATTGAAAATAAGCTAAACCACATTCTCCTAGCTCACAAATGATGCATTTAATAGAAGTAGCAAAGCTCAATCACTCGATGCAAGAAGACAATGCTCAATGCTAATCATCTTCTTTAGCCAAACAAGATTCGTTCTAATAAACAAGAGACCAGAAATCTGTCCTATTACTTAAGTTTGTGTTATCCCACTTTCAAAATGTTCAATACCAGAGTTCAAATCTTCCCATCTGGACTACTATGTCTAGAGGAAAAAAGAGATTTCAACATGACATGTATCTAGGTATTTTCTCATTATACGCTCATGCACATTTTTAAAGCCCAATAAAAACTGTCCAGTTGTCGTTTGGCTCTATGCCCCACCAGGTTTCCAAGTCAGGGAGGCAAGAGGTGTACTAGTGTGCCCACGGTAGATGTGCAAGGGATGAGGGGACATGTTTCTAGTACAGGGTTTTGTTTTTGCTACTTATTAGGGGATGGCAGGGGACAGCTATTAAAAAGTTAGGGAAATTTCAAATATTCATATAATAACATTGATAAATCATTCATCCTAGATATCATAGAACCTTTGTGAGCATGGATAGTCGAATAGGAATTATGATTTTCTTTATATCTACATATGAGCATGAGTTAATAAAGACATGCTTGACGAGTGTGTATATTCAAGTGAGGGATTTATTATTAAAGTTTTCGTGAAGCTTTTATGACTAATGTTTTGTTGTTATGCTCATTAACAAAGAGGAACAATTTTAGTATAAAGATAACTGGTTAGGTTCCAGTTTTACCTTAGCTGGGATACTAGTAGATGAGATTGTTTTATGAGTTGTCTGTGTAAGGCATGGTTGATACATTTCTCCATTATGAAAATGAGATTTTTTTGCCAACTATAACTTAATTCATATTCAACAGTATAATGACTCTAGCATGCCAACTTTGTTTATGACAGTCATTGTATACTACACAAATTGTCCAAAATATGAAACGAGATTATCTTTGATTGTGAAGATGCAAAGATTTGCAACAAGAGAGATGTATTTTGTAGATTTTGTGATCATGATCCTGTTAGAAATGTTAACTCATAACTGAATTGTCATGCATTGTACACATGCGCATAAGTGAATTGTTTTGCGTTTTACACATGCTGCTTATCTGTCATAGGAGTTTGAGTACGAGTCAAATAAGAACTATAGACCTGTTGGCAAAATGGTCAGTGCTCCCCTCGGGATTCGTGACAAGGGACTAACCGCCTCCCGTGTGATCCATATCTCTACAGTTTGAATCGGGCGTTGATAGATCGGTCTTTTGACGCAACAACAAACTGGGCAACAAATGGTATCAGAGCGTTGGGTCACGGGTTCGAATCCCTTCGGGTAACGCTGAGGGGGAGATTGTTGGCAAAATGGTCAGCGCTCCCCTCGGGATTCGTGACAAGGGACTAACTGCCTCCCATGCGATCCATATCTCTACAGTATGTATCGGGCGTTGATAGATCGGTCTTTTGACGCAACGGCAAACTGGGCCAACAAGACCTTGTTCCAGTTTGCTGTCAAGAGTCTTTAGTTAGCTGTCAAGCTGACTAGCATAATCATAGGAGAAATGTTGAGTCTTCAACAGTTATATAATTGTAATCTATTAATGAATAAAATATAGAAGCCTTCCACTTTCTATCTTTCTTTCTGTAATCTTATACTTCTGTTCAGTCCTATATTTTTATTTTTGGATCAGAGCCATGTGCTCCATTTTTCTTTTGTTTGAACAGGTGTGTTTCAGTATCTCTGTTTTTATGTTTAAACAGTGTGAGTAAAACAAGTTGTTGCAATTTATATTTGTTGGTTTGCTGAGTATTGTTCATCAACTGCTATTGCTGTGTTGAGTTTTGATATGGTGAGTGTTGGAAGCCCCCACTTAAGGGCGGAATCAAGGGAATTTGAGAAGTAGAACTACATGTTCTTAGTTGAAGAGTAGCTAAAACTACAAGCTGATGTCAGCAAAGAGAATTGCTGTGGTGAAGTCAGTAAAGGTGAAAACAAGTCTCAGTCTACTAAGTTTGAGAAGTGTCCTTTTCCAAGAGGAAGACATCTGCCGTTAAGCTTGTTGACATGGCTATAGTTTTTGTTGAAGAACTGCCAGATGTTGATGGTGATGATGACTACATTGACGATGAGGCACTTGTTCTATTTTGAAGAGGCCAACACTTTGAAGACAAAGAAAGATGTAGTAGAAGACAGTTAGATTCTCAATAGTCTGAGGTACTTGTGGATCGGAAAAACTGTACCTCATTGGGATTATGCAACATACATGTGAGGTTAGGTGTCCAATAGTTCAGGGGAGATCTAAAATCGGGAAGTTCAACATTATACCTTTACAAGGATGATAAGACACTATAATGTCCCCTTTCTAAAATAGGATTCAATAACAAATGATAATAAAATTAAAATATAAATAAACTATTAAATAAAAGTTAATTAAGTTTAATGGAAGTCAAGAGGCATGCAATGAAGAGTTGTGACTCACTCAAACATTAGATATAAAAGGGAGAAGAGTTCATTTGAAAGCGGATATGGAGGAAGGAAGAAAGAATGGAGCATAAGAATTAAGGAAGGATTAATGGAAGAAGAGTGGAATAGGAAGAGGATAAGTAAGTGACTCCTTCAAAAGGCAAAAATTATGAAGGGTTGTGCTCTTTCAAAAAGGTGATAATTGTGAAAGGTTGTGACTCTTACGAAGGGTTGAAGAGTTGTACCATTTCAAAGGGTGGTAATTGTGAAAGGTTATGACTCTCTCAAAGGGCAGAAATGATGAAGGGTTGCAACTATTTCAAAGGGTGGTAATTGTGAAAGGTTGTGACTCTCTTAAAGGGGAGAAATGATGAAGGGTTGTGACTCTTTCGAAGGGTGGTAATTTTGAAAGGTTGTGACTCTCTCAAGGGGTAAAAATGATGAAGGGTTATGACTCTTTCAAAGGGTGGTAATTGTGAAAGGTTATGACCATTACAAAGGGCAGACATGATGAATAGATGTGACTCTCCGTCACATTGGAAGATATAAAGGGGAGAAGGTTTCATTTGAGGAGGACATCCAAGGGAGATGAATTTGGGGAATCATTTATTATTCTCAAAGGCAACAATGAAAAGTGGTGACTCAATTATTATGAAAGGTGGCGACTCTTTCACCAATAAAGTATAAAGGAGAATTCAATCCAAGCATTGAAGGATCACTTATCAATCATCACTCATGAATCCATTAAAACAAATCCTTCATTCATCCATCAATCATTAATTCCTCAAGAAATGAAGCAAACAATCAATCAACAAGATCAAGCAATTAGTCATCAAACCCACATCAATCATCACTTCATTTTGGGATCAAGAAAACAAACAATGCAGCAATCAAGCATCACTCTATCAAATCAACATTCATTCAATCATAATCCACCAATATATCAAACTAACATTCATTACATCGTCACTCATCGATCGGACACAAAGTTTTAGATATAAATTGCATTCAGAAATAAAGCGGCCATTTATATTTAGTAGAATAATTGGTATGCAATATGATTAAGTCTATTATTTAATCTCTTAAATGAATCATTGATTTATTTATTTGATTAGCTTGACAATCCACCAAGGAGTTAGAACTAATAACCATTCATCATATTCAATAGAGCAATCTTATTAGAAACAAGCAAGGAAACACAATAGGGATCCAGGAGTATGGGTCCTATCCATTAAGTGGATGCCCATTGAGTTGGTTGCTTGTTCGACGCTCTTGGGCTTAATTGTGGAGGATAGTGTCCCGGCATCCTATGGTGTTTTCCCTTCAAGTTTGTAATATGGTTGAAGCTATAGTATGCATGTTTACAAATAGGAATCTTCATTATCATTTTGTTTAATGATTAATTGATTATTCTCTTGAATTCATTTGCTATCATGTAATTTAGTGAAAGAATACTCTTGTAAATAAACTGTATTTTCACATTAAGTGTCTATAATTTTTTGATGTCTCAAGGTTGTTGCCTAAATTTTGACAAAAAAAGAAGATGCGGGGATGTTTCCTTCCCATCCCTATGTTTTTGAAACGCCCCCTATAGGTGACGAGGTCATTTTTGGTGGGAGACACATCTCTGAGGAGCACTACTTTGGATTGTTCATGTTGGAGTAAATTTGGATTTATCCCATTTATGCAGGCTTAAGTTTTACTTAGGGCTGATACAACACTTTACTTAATATTTAGTTGAACATTATTTAATAATGTTTAGGCTCCATTTAATATTTTTGGCTTGTAGTTGGATGTCGGTTATCTTGACCTGCTCTCTCCTTGCCTTTATAAGCAAGCATTTGTACATTATTTGTATCTCATTCTCAATTCATCTATCTCATTGGTGAAATAGCCTCATGCTTTTCTGGTGTGTGTAAAGGTGTGTTTGAAGTTTGTGCTCTTGGGTTTGGTGGCCATCACCAACAGAGCCTACACTTTGCATCTCCTAGTTTTGAGAGTTTTCATTAGTCAGTTTTCTTTTGAGGTTCTACAGGTGATATTTGTTTTTTGCTTTGTTAGCGCCATTTCATTGGCACCCAAAGCTACAAATATTCTGTTTTCTGCAATTAAATTTGCCTGTGGTAATTTTATTATCATTGGTGTTTTTTGGTGATGATACCTATGTTTGATCAGTGTTGTAATATTATTTTGTGGATTTGTTTGAAGTCTGCACATTTGTTATTTTCATTGGCTGGGTTTATTATTGTGCTTGGTGCTTCATGCAGAGATTTGGGAAGCATTTGTGGATGGGTGGCGTGCAAATTGACCAAATCTTCATTACAATATAATGGTGTTGAATCTGTGTATATAAAAGCTCTTTTAGCATTGACTGGATCATTCATGGCTGTGTTTATATTCCTTTTATATAGTTGTTTTCATTGGCTTGTTGTATTGTCCTCATTATTGTAATCAGCCTTCCATCCATTGAAGCCTGGATTTGGCTGTAGCATGAGTTGTGATTTACAAGTTTTTGGAGTCCATGTCTGGTGCACAGCCTCTCATTGGCCAATTTCTCTCAATTTGGATCGAACTTTAGCTTATTCTTAAGTCTAGATCATTTGCCAATTTAGGGTTTTATTTTTTCTGAGCAAAAGTGCAAGTGAGCTGCCTGTGTGCACTTTTGGGAGTGACGTTCTTGGGATTTTATCCCAACATTATCTGAGAATGTGATTTCTTGCACTTTATATATGGCAGTTTTCACTTAACATAGTGTGAGTTGGTACTCATGGTGATTGGTGCTCAAGGCATTGTGCATGTTGGTGTGGCACAGGCTACCCGCCACGTTATCCCATATCGCCTCTCTCTTAGGCCTGAAGGGCTTTAATTTTTGTGCTTAGTGCCTGTTGTGATGTTTTCACACATCACCCCATTGCAAATGGGGACCCCCACTCTTTTTCACTTTCTAGGTTAGTTGTCTTAGTTTAGTCATCTAGCTTGGCAGTAGTTTTAGTCAATGTCATTAGATTTCCACAATCCATTAATCTAGCTGTATAATGCTTCTGGATTTGATTGTGTGAGTTTTTTTGCATCAACATTTCGGATCACACTCTATGATCCATCATCAGGATGATAGAGAGCACTAGGAGAACAATAGATAATATTGTAGACCTGGCCACAATAAAAAGAGTGAGAATGGTGGGGAGAGGGAGAGAGAGGGTATGAGAGACATCATCAGGATGATAGAGAGCACTAGGAGAACAATAGATAATATTGCAGACCTGACCACAATAAAAAGAGTGAGAATGGTGGGGAGAGGGAGACAAAGGGTATGAGGGCCTAGGAGAACAATAGATAATATTGCAGACCTGACCACAATAAAAAGAGTGAGAATGGTGGGGAGAGGGAGAGAGACCTGACCATTCTCACTCTTTTTATTGTGGTCAGGTCTGCAATATTATCTATTGTTCTCCTAGTGCTCTCTATCATCTTGATGATGGATCATAGAGTGTGATCCGAAACGTGGATGCAAAAAAACTCACACAATCAAATCCAGAAGCGTTATACAAATAGTAGTTTTAGTGTTCTCAACCTTTTACTTGAGGAGATGCAACGCTTTAGGTTGTCAGGAAGTGATCAAGTCATGCTCTCTCTTTAAGGCGGAATTGAGTTAGTTTAGCTCTCAATGCTTTGGTGATGAACGATTTATGATGATCATTTCATTTGATTATCTCCATGCAGCTTTCAAGTTCTAGGATTGGAAGGCTGAGTCTAAGTGTAGTTAGGGCATATGCAATAATGAAGAAGCCTTGTTGATGATGAGGTTACTTCTATGAGATGAATGGGGAACTCTTGAAATGAATGAAGTGCTACAATCAGCAAATTAGAACAAATCAGGATACTTCCAGTGACCCCTCAAATCCACTACTTGCTTCATTACCACTTCTAGTTGATGCCTAGATCCCTGACCAGCTTCTTCGAGCCACTTCCAATGACCCTCCAATAGTCCAACCACCTTGGGAGCATTTCCAGTTGGCTATCAAAAGCTTGACTAGGATGAGCATGTCCTTATTTTTGGTGAAATCAATGCTGGTAGAAGTGAATACTTAAAAGTTTTGAAGGATAATGCTGTTTGAGGCTGGTAAAATCTGCTGAACAAGAGTGGAAACATCTTGAAATGTTCATTGAGCAAGTTACATTGATACTATGGAGTCACTTCCAGTGACCCTCCAAAACCACGACCTGCTTAAGATGACTTCCACTTACCCTCCAAAAGCACGACTAGCTGATGGAGACTTCCAATTGCTCCAAGACACTGTCAGTGATCCCTCAAAAAAACCAGACTTGCAAAATGAGAATCAGGCCTATAAAGTTAAGATCAAATCTTAAAAATTAAAAAATCAGACCTACTGATTTGTCCACGACTTGGTGGAAACACCCATCAGACCTTTAAGGTCTCCAAATCAGACCTGGAATCAGTAAAATCAGACATAAGGTCAGAAATCAGAGCATCATTAGGAGGATACATCAGGATTAGAAAACCTGGAAAATGTATGAAATCTATATATATATATATATATATATACCATATGTCTTTGATGCTGTCTTGATTATTGTTGCAGGTGATCAAATGAAGGACTAGCTGCCAGCGACATCAAGGTCTGATGTGGAAGAATGGAGAGAAGACATTACAATTTGAAGGTATCAAGAACATTCACATTGATGGATGTAAGAGAGGGATGTCACATCATGGAGGCATCAAAGAAAGATGCTACAAGGCAAAGAGTAAAGATGAACATCAAGATAGGGAACACACTACAAAGAAGGAGAAAGAGAAAACATAAGGGAAGGAATCACGTTTCAAGGATGAATAATCAACACCTTCAAGGACGCCGTTAAATGAAGAATGAAAGACAGCAGTGAGCATGCAAGATCAAGAGTTAAGATATTCAAAGACATCATATTGATGATGAGGGATGTTAAGGCAATCTTGAATGTCCTCCGGAAATCCAAGAATAATTGCCAGTATAGCAAAAGAATAATCCAAGACGGAGGCTTCAAGTGAAGGTGATCAAGTCGGAGAGATGGTGCAATTTGGGAATATCTCCACCACCACCTCAATCACCTCAAGCGCTTGGAAATGTTGAGTATCAAGAGATTTTGCTTGAATCACAAACTCTGGTGATGAGTTACAAGGAGCAAGTAACTGAAGTGGCGCCCAGTCATCACCAATTCAACTCACCTTAACACTTCATCCCAATTCAAAGGCATCTAGATTCAATGCACCTAACTCATCCAACAAGGTGGATAAGTACCACATGTGGGCACAAAGTTTGATGTACCTACCCTCATCATCTATTGGTCAAACATTCAAGGAAAGACATGTATCTTATTATTTGTAATTTTATCATTGGTCAAGCGTTAAATGTTATGTAATGGGTGTAACAAACCCTAATTAGGATTTCTATCTTTCGATCTTGGCCATTGATGTGGATTTGATCTTGGCCATTCAGTTGTAATGGGAGCACTATAAAAGGCTCCTCTCTCTCTTTTGTAAGGGTTAATAGTCAATAGTTAGATATCAGCTAGAGTACAATAGGAGAAAAGGAGATTGTTGCCGAGACTTTGTTGTAGGAAGCATATTATTTTCGTTGAAGATATGGTGAATTTCATGTGTTGATTTGACATTTGCATGATGTCTACTTCTCATTCATTTTCATTTTGGTTAGATGGATGGAAACTATTGTGAATGGTTAGTGCTGAAATTCTTATGTTCATACTAGTATTTTGCTGATTGTAATGGTCAACTAAACTCTCTACATGAACTTAACTTCGATTGCTACTCACGCATTGATATGCATCCTCTTGATGGTGTCTACGTTTGTGGTAGTGATTTGAACATCATATGTTTACCTTAGAGGATCACACTAGCTTTGTGGAGTTGTTCTTCGCATGTCAAAGCAAAGCTTAGTTGAATTTCACTAAATCATTCATAGTCTCTTACATTCCTAGGATTATACTATCTTCCTAAACCTTATATCTTTTGTCTTTTATTTTCAAAGTTAGGTAAGTCTTCACGTTCCGACAACATTCAAACATTCAAGTATCAACATAAGTTACCCTTGTGATTCCAACAAAATCACATCACACACATTGAGTCTATCGATATATAAAGTCAAGACTTGACTATCGAAACCTTGGAGTCATTTCGTTTGATCACATAGTTTAGCATCCAAGAGGTCTTTGTTCAATAGAGGATAGACTACTTAGTATTTTATTCTGTGTTGCATGATGTCATAAAATGCACATCAATAGTGCCCAGTTGTGGTCACATGGAGGGACCAATTGTTATCAATTAAGCCCCCAGGTGCTTGCTTTGATGCTTCAAAAGTGCCTAATATGGGTCTTTATTTTCATTTTTGCATAACTTTTGCAAATGGAGGCCGTTTTTTGCAATCTAGACATCGACATACAACTCTTTTTCGTCAACTTTGTAGTGGTATAGGTATTTTACAATGTTTTTTTTTATGCTATTTAAGTGCCCATTGAAGTCAAATCTTGGTTCTGCACAATTTCATTTTGTTGATCTTTATTTATAATGTGAGAAGTGTATCATTGATGTAATCATGGGTTATGCAACACATCCTTTTGTAATCACTTTGACTAAGGACAATTATGAGTCATGGGCAAAAGGAATCATCACACATTGTAGGTGGCTTAATTTCTTGCCTCATCTTTATGGACTCATTCCTAAACCAAAGACACCATGAAAGCAATCAGTTTGGGGTAATCAAAATGATCATATTATAGGATTGATTGGTTGTAGTACCAGTAAGAGCTTCCTCCATGATATCTACCCCAAGTTTTGAGGTATTTAGTGCCCACACATAGTTTGGACCATTATTTGGGAGATTTTTGGAGATCCACATGTTCCTCCGTTCCCAAATGATCTTGCTTTAGATTGCGTTCTTCCACTTGATGATGTTGATAACATTTCCTTCAATGATGGAACCTTAGAGGTGATGGAAATAGGACAAACAACTGAGAGGGGGGCGGGTGAATTAGTTGTCACCAAAAACCTACACAACTTGAACTTGTTCTCAGATTTGATAATTAAACATGAGAGCATAAATCAGCAACACATCATAAACACATATAACACCAATATTTTTGACATGGAAACCTTGTTAGGGGAAAAACCACGGTGAGAGTGAACCCACAAAAGATATACTCTGTTAGAAGTATTACAATGGGGAATGCACATGCATCCAGGCACACTGCCTAGAGCTCTTTGCTCAAAATAAAAAGGGCTACAACCTAGGAAAGGCTCATTGCCTTACGAACAATCACAGATTACTTTAAGAAATCATGAACTGAGAAGTAGCGTCCTTAATTGCCTGGTTACAGTTTTGGTTAAACACATAACAACTTTCATTTTTTTTTGCACACTTCTTCTCTGCTTCCGAAAGATCACTACATTATTCGCTCATATACTCACACTCATCCACTCTTCATGCCTCACACAAGATTATTATATTTATTTATACATGACATCAGTCTTGGAAAGATCAACAAGGTCGTCTCAACACACATAAAACAATTACAATGATATAGCTGTTGACCAGATACAAATTATCACATGTGGACCAAAGCAATTTCGGCTAAGACATATCATGGACCCAAATCATCACCTCGAACACGAAACACCTCCAAGAATTATGCCTCGAACATCCACAACACGCATCCTAGCACCCGGTCAGCCAAGAACATGAAGAACACCAATATACCGAAGAAAATCATCAATTACGAGCTCAACGATCAATGCGGATCACCAACACATACGACACATGATCCAGAAACATCCACAAGCATCATGAATTACCATAGCAACATCCGCACCAACACAAATTACTAGAATATACTGAACCTCAGGAACACTAACTGTAATGATTGTCAACCTTGAAAAATCACTTGCGGACCTCCAAAGCATGAACCACTTGAATTGAGGATACACACCAACGTCCCAAACATACCTCCAAATCCGTAGAACAAAATATTACAATGTGGAGCAATGCAGATCAAAATACTGTCACTTTGTCACTATTGATCAACAAAAAAATTGGCATAACACAGATACCCATAACTCAACCAAATCTTCATGCGGACCTCTGAAACTTGAATTGAATCATCTATAGACAACCATCCACAAACCCTTTAATCTGCAAACTCTGATCTTCACCATACTGAACAAACTAACTCACTGAACTTCACTGCATCACTGTCACAGACAGAGAAATATGTTGACATCAATGACAACAACACATCTCAACAAACCTCCCAACAATCTCTCTCAACAAGAGGACTTGAAAATGATGCAACACTACGAGTTATGACGGTCTAGGGACTCCACTTACCATTGAGATCACACATTCATCTCTTTGTCAGTGATGCATTGCAAGAGGTATCTATTTGTCTTCCTAATTGGGATTCCTATTTGCTAGACATTGGTTCATTGTTTGTGGAGTCTCATATTTCAGAATTGAGAGATGCATTTGGAATTTATCTCTCCTATTTGATCAAATGGAAATCAGGGATTTGCTTGCACGTCATAGGATTTTAATGATTTTGTGGGTCGAGGCATGTACGCAATTGCAAATGGATTGCATCATCCAGAAATTTGATTTAATTTGATTTTTGTGGCCTTGATGTTAATGAGACTAACCCACGCATTGGAAAGGGTCTTTCAAAGTTAGTGTCTCATTATTCAGTGCCTTTCTCCGCCACCATTCTCCAAACTTTTTT
This sequence comes from Cryptomeria japonica, assembly GCF_030272615.1. NCBI lineage: Eukaryota > Viridiplantae > Streptophyta > Pinopsida > Cupressales > Cupressaceae > Cryptomeria > Cryptomeria japonica. The sequence continues at coordinate 196,768,528 of NC_081407.1, read as the reverse complement.
GGCTCGCATTAGGTTGAAGTACACTCATGTTTCAATGGATTTAATCTCCTTGGGATTATTCCTCAGTTGACACATGTTAATGTTTGGGGTGGCGGCAAGAATATTTTGTTTAATGCTATTAATGGATAGTCCTTACGCATTTGCAATGCATATGGTTTCTAGTTTCTTCATTGAGGATAACCTCTTGCAGAGTGGAATTTGGAGGGCTTATCCTTCGCTGCGAATACAAAGGATGTCGTGAGGCTATGGACATTCGCAGCGATTGACCTCGCTATTTATGATGACATAGAATGTGCAATCGATGAATGATCGTACTATATAATCCCACCCAAACCCATACATATGACTATGATGGGAAAACTGCTTGCTCGGATAAATATGGTTGTGCTTATTCTTCAATTGGATCTGCTCTCATTGCTCGACTTATTCTTATTATTACCTAAAGACGCTCCTGCCTTGACTAAATTAATAATCGTTCGACGACTGCTTCTGCTGGTGGTTTCTAAACTGCCTGTGCCCATGCGTTATTAATGAGAGCTCTGTTGCTCCACCAAAAGATGAATTGTTATACCTCTGTTTTATTGGGCATTATAGTTTCTCTTGGTTTTGGTGATTCCTTTCCCTCTCTTTTGGTATATGTTGCTCTTCTTTGTGTGGAAACTCTCTGCTCTTCATGGACATAGCTAGCCTAGTACTTTTGCAGACGAATTGTTGTGTCTTTGTTTCTTTGGGCATTATAGTTTCTCCTCCTTTAATTTTGGTGGGGCTGGAATTTCAATGTGGTCTGAGGATATGGTATTCCTCTGCAGTAAGGTGTTTTTGGAGCTTCTTCAAGTTTTGAAGGATTTTAAGTTGTGAAAGGTCTTCAATATGCAAAGTAGGATGTGTTGTTGGACAATTTATTGGGTGGTGGGATCAGTGGCCATGTTGAAGCATTGCAGTTGCTAATCATTTTTGAGTTTGCGAAGAATGTGCTTATGTCTAAATATTTCAGATACTTCATCCTTTGTCTATTATGACATGATGTAATTTTCATCTTTTGTCTATTATGACATGATGTTGTTTGATATACCTTTGTTATGGGTCTGTTCGATCATGCAGCTTTTGGATAGTTGGAGATATTTTGTTTTTGGACCATCTTCTATCAGTTTTGAGCACTTTTTGGCTCAATCATATGACTGCTCTTATTATACCTATTAATATATGGGGGTCACCTCTTCGCTTTTAAAAATAAAAATAAAACTATTGTCACTTCATGTTTATCTTTGGAGCTTGTTCAAAATCAGTTTCCATTGGTTCCTTCTTTGTCACCTTCTATTGTGATTAGGCATGTACTTGATTGGTTTGTGACATCTTCTTCATCCAAGGACTTGGTGACATATGAGAAAATTTCAGAGACATCATCATACATTTGGATTTCGCTTCCTACCAATTTCTATTCAGAATGGGAAGCATTCCTATATTTGTATTTGGTTTATCTTCTTCCCAAGGGCATACATTTGGATTTTGCTTCCTATCAATTTCTATTTAGAATGGGAAGCATTCCTATATTTGTACTTGGTTTATCTTCTTCCCAAGGGGAGACAGGTTGTTTGTAAACATAGTACTCTCTTTTGTCTTCAAACACTCATTATTTTTGTAGGACATTGTTCATTAGAGGGAGGGCATGAGGTCTCCTTATTTCCGTCCTATTGGGGGATCATTGATTGTATATACATGATATATATAGTCCTTGAGGGGTATTATTGAGTCCTCCATGAATCATCTTGTTTGTTTCTTTTCTCTCTTTTGGAGAGGAGTTTTATCCCATAGGGTTTTCTCCTCCTCCATTTGTGAGTGATTTCATTCCATTGCATCACATTTGCATTGTACATGGGTACCTAACATGGTTTTGTAGCCAAGACCCATATTGCATCTTACTCATGTTGCATAATAATCTTCTTCGTAAGTTGCTTTTAAGGCGGGGTTTTGGAGTACATGTGGATTTATCCCATTTACTTGGGGCCAATACAACATTTTATTTATTATTTAGTCAAACTTCATCTAATAATGTTCAAGGTACATTTAATATTTGTAGTTGGTAGTTGAATGTCGGTTATCTCTACCTTCTCTCTCCTTGCCTTTATAAGCAAGGCATTTGTACATTATTTGTATCTCTTTCTCAATTCATCTATCTCATTGGTGAAATAGCCTTGTGCTTCTCTCATGTGTGTGAAGGTGTGTTTGCAATTTGTGCTTCTGGGTTTGGTGGCCATCACCAACAATTCAAATATTCCTTTAACAACATTAATACATATTTGAGTTATTAAGATGCATTTATTAGACAGTGTAGACATGAAATGAACAATCAGGTGCAACTAAATTAGTTTCTGACAAATATAACTTGAAGCAGGTAAACCATGTGGCATAGTTCATATGTTAACAAACGTGAAACAATTGGGCTTAAGATGTTTATAAGGTGATTGGTCCTGCAACTAGGTCTAATCTGTGGGTCACCAAATTTGCTTGGCATCCAGCAATTGACGAATACTCCCAGCCAAGATTTACCCTCATGTATTGGTAAGCAGGGTGTTGGACTCACCAGTCCAAAACTAAAATGTACAGATCAATAACTAAGGTTGTCACTAATGCATCTCCCACAAATTCAAGATGACTTGGTCATTTGCTCAAATTCTGGGTTAAAAAAATGGTGTGAAATTCCAAGATGATGATTTTATATGCCAATCTCTTTACCTTCTTAAGTTTGGAACCAGACCTTTAACAAGTTCCAATCTCTTTTAATGTTAGAAAAATAAAATTAATAAGAAATCAAATTAATTAAAACTTAAACTAAAAATTGCATGGAAAAACCAACTACAGTCCCATTACTTTCAATTCTTAGAAGTCCTTAGTATGATCTCTAAAACTTAACCCACTAGGCGAATCCCGAGGGTTCTTTCAAGATTAGTTGCAATAATTTTAAGAACTTCTCATACTATTTTGGGAGACTTCTTGTCAGGTTTCCGAAATTGAAACATAATGATTTGATATTATGGCTTTGTAGATTCATAATTTGTAATGTGCTTTGAAGACGTTAAGCCTTCTACTGCTAACTTCAGGCTCTTAAGGGAAAGGCAATTTGATGTATCTGGTCAGTTGCAAAGTAAAATGTAAGAAATATACTGTGGGATTCAGATTTACAATTGCCTCTTCCCCAGGTGTTTTAATTTTGAAGAAATTGGTGTTTTCTATATGTTTGTGTCCACACCTAGCGTAATTCAAACTTTGCCAAATGTAGTTATTGTAATTCACATTCATTGATTGGAAGGTTCATTTGCTTTATATTAATTGTTGTGTCAAAATGTCAATGTGAGGAAAAATGCCGGCAAGCAATTCCAGCAGTTGTTCAGATTTTAGTTGACACATTGTGGAAAATGAAATAATCTGAGCAATCTCCACTATAAGACAAAGGAACTACTTGAGAAGAGTCAAATGGCACAAAGAATCCTACTTATTTTTATGATGTTTCCCAATGGAGCACTCACTACTGTATTGACAGGTCTGAAAATAATTCCTTTCATTCATAATATATTCTCATTCCGTCATACATTTTTTTCTTATAGAATTGTCTTGGGCTCAGGGATATTAACCTTCATTTTGACATCACTGTATTACTATTAACCTTCATTTTAACATCACTCTGTCTTTCCATCTTAAGCCAAACCTGCCGGAGTATCAAATGTCATATTATATTATAGTATGCTTTTCTTGTAATATCCCCAATTAAGTATTTTTGCAATATTCTGATTTTTTATTTTATTTTGAGATTCCTGAAAAAATAAATAACTGATAACAGTATATCAAATAGATGCTAGGGCCGGAAAATTAATTGCTAACATTATGAAACTGTCTTATACTTATTTTATGATCAATGCACACTCATATCTGAACATATAAATGATGTAACAGTGGATTGGAGACCACAAATAAATTCTGAAATTTTATTTCAACTGCTGAAAATAAGGTACAACTATGTAAATCAGTAAATGCACTCACAAACCCTAAAAATAGATGTGCGGCCTTGCATACAGGTAGGAAATCAGCAACAAAATCCTAGGATTTCCTTTATTTTTCATATAGAGAAGGTCTATAAGATGTCTGAGGAATTTAGGCCTAGAACTCTGAACTGATCAATGGGTAAGATACACAAAACTTGTAAGTTCACCTAGTTCCATACCATAGAACTATAGATTACCGTGGATTAGCATACATGATACACTAATCCCAAATTTTCAATCTTAAATTCAATATCATATTATCATAGCTTGTATAAGGTGAAGCAAGATGTATAATCCTAAATTCTATATTTCATGTAGGTGCTAATTTGGATTTGGCAGCTGCAATCTTTCTGCTACTCTTTCTTCTTCAAAGATTTGGTACTGGTAAATTGAATTTCTTGTTCTCCCCTGTAACAATTGTTTGGTGATTGAGAAATGCCATTATTGGAGTATACAATTTTATTGAATGTTACCTAGTAGTATTCAAAGCAGTCTGCTCTTATTACGTAGTCTGTTTCTTTGAAAAAAAATTGTAAACAAGGATCTGTATTGCTTGGAGGCACTATCTCTGCTATGAAAGGTTTATACAATATCTATTTACCATTGCATACCATAGGAAACTTGGCTCAAGGAATCCTCGAATTCTCTCAAGCATTTCATTACTAGTTTGTAAGTTTAAATGCATGAAGCAAGGATAGTGATACAAGCAAAGCCTAAAAGAAACCTGTTATCTCCATACCTAAACCAGGTTCTGAGTGTTTGCTGTCTTGAGCCACTTAAATCAGGGTTCTATCTAGGTTCATGTGGGATTTTGTAAGTTAATTCTTTGTTTTTGATGGTTATTGAAGCACTCTATTCATTCTAACCTATTAGTATTAACTTGATGAATATATGCCAGTGCCTTCAGGGGTTCTCTCAAACTTTGTCCCAAGGTTGCATTGTTCGAAGAAAAAGAGTTCATGTACTAGCCATCTCATCAGACTGAGGGTTTGCAATATGGTTTGCCTTAAATCCCAAAGCTATACGTGAATGAGGCCTACCATATTTCTTAGAGGGTTATTTTATAAAAAATTAAAAAAATGAAGCCATTTGTAGAATCATGGTTCTATGAGAAATTAGCACAATCAGGTCTTCAAACTTTTCCTTTTTAACAAATTTATCTGAAATCCCACTATTTATGCTCTGCCATTTGCAAAATTGATGGCCTAAGAATTCTGAATATGAACTCGAAGATTGCCAGGTCCAGACCTTTTCTCCAGCAGCTTCTGAAATTTCCTTAAAACTATATCTGCTGAGTTTTAAGGAAATTATTTTTATTTTTTCTGTTTCCTTAAGTGTCCCATGGGACTCTCTGCCTAAAAAGGATTACTGCAGTGTCGCACCTCTCTGTTGGACTTGACTACAGCCTTAGAAAGTGATAGATGAAGCATGTAGACTGCTCTCTTTCTTCCAGATGAACTGGTCATGAGCTGCCTATGTACTTGCTGTTTCAATAGAAAGATAAATAGGGAGAGGACACATCATGCCATCAGTTTTGTCTTCCCACGCACTCATCACTAATTAACATGCAATTTACTTGCCTATATTGGTTTACTGAAAATATTGTTTTAGTGGGCTATTAATCTGATACCAATTATCAGGAAATGCATAATTATTGCCATGTCTTATTTTGATTTTTAAACCTAAAAGAAGCATCTTGTGCCTATATTTAAACCAGGTTCTGAGATGATATTTGGTGACTTGGACCCCTTCAATAAGGGTCTTCTCCTGGTTCAACTGATTTCAAAAGACTAAGCAATTACAGTTTCAATTTATTATTTGGTTAATAATTTTATAACAAAACTGGGATTTAATTTTGTAAATTACTTTCTCAATATATGGTTTGATGAATATAATATGTCATTCAATATGGGAATCTTATGAATGGTTTTTTACTTCAACACTCAAGAAATGTACGTGCTTATACAAATGAGGAGCATCAATTTAGGTTTTATTCTTTCTCACGCATAGAAGATATTGAAGTTGATGACAAACTCACTAATTAGTCCCTGCCGTAGCAGGGATACTTATGTTTCCATCCTCTAATCTTTTTGCTTGAAAGTTGTGCGGAGGGAAAAAATTGTTTGTTCTTCTATAATTTTTGCTTTTTCCTGTTTAAAATTTTCAATTTTTAATTTGTAAAAGACAAAGAAAAAGAAGCTCTATTTATAATGCAGGCCAGGGTAAAAATTAAAACTGTTTTCTGTTTCTCATTTTAAATTGCACCAATGGGACTTTTCAGCCTGCTAGATTAAAATTTTAAACATTTAGGAAAGCGTATGTCTTAAACTCATATAAGGTGGTGACACCATGTATACATGAAGACCACAAACGTGTCAAAACATCTTGTTACCAATGAGATCAAACAATATCTAATTCAAGCGAAGGATCAAACCTACAGGAAATTCAGGCACATCAAAATCTTACCGATGGTACCTGTTTCGGGTTTTATAAGTGCAGCTAGTGTTGCTGTCTTGGACTTTACCATGGGCACCTTATGTTGCCAGTCCTTGGTTGCAAGGATCTCCAGCTTACATGTCTGTTATGTTCCTGCCTTCCCAAGTTATGTTTTCAAGGCCTGCTTGGAACAACTACCAAGTGAGGTCAGGTATTGTTCCCACAATATTGCCTGTGAATGGGGATTGTATTTATTTTAGGATTGCTTGGTAACGATAGTCATTCATCCATTTTAGACACGTCGAAGTTGCTTCAATTCATTTTGGTCCATCAATTTTCCAATGAGGTTGCAGGTTTAATTTTCAATTAGAAAATATATGAACAAGTTGAGGAGGAGAATTCGAAGTACTTATTTTTTTGTTGTATGGTATTACTTTTTCTTTTTGTTGCTTCGTTGATTGATTGATTATTATCTACTGCTTTATTATTTCAATTTCCTGCATTTGATGGCTGAGGGGAAGCATATTCCCAAATACAAAATTTATATCATTCAAATTAGATTTAATGTTTGTTGTCTTGACTCATTGCTTAATTTTACTTGTCCATTGTTTGGTAATTGCTATGAAGTTTATAAAACTCAATTGCAAAATGTTCCTTTGACATCATATTTGGAAGGATTTTACTTTATAATATTTTTTTCTTCTACTAATCTTTATGCAGTTTGCATATCATCGAGTTAGTGGAGGTTCATAAGTTCCATGCATAATGATATTGTCCAAACGAAAATTTTCAATGGAAAAGGAAATTGATAATATTTGTCAATACAAATATCTTAGAAGGCCCTTCATTGTAATTGCAGATTACTAACGTAAAGCCATCATCTTCAAGGAATTCAGAGTTACAAGGTGGTGTCCCAGATTGAATAGAATGTGAAGAAGCATGCAATTATGCAGATGAACAATTAATTAACAAGATAAGATTGATGCTTTAAATCCATCATGACCAACATCAAATTTTTGCTACACCTTTTTGCTAGAATTTAAAGGTTTACAAGATTTGGCAAGACTTCTTTGTACAAACACCATAGATGAAAAAAAGTTGTCGGAGAACTTTCCATTGTCAACACAGGATAATAAAAAAAGTGGATTATTAGTTGAAAGCCATGGTTTTTAGGAAATTTAAGAGGTAGAAGGTGGTATCCCAAACATTGAATTATTTAGATGAAAAAAGTAATCGAAAAGGTAAAATAAAAAAATCAGCACTATTTAAATTATTATGTTCTATCTTTTATGTAGTGATCTTATCACTTCATGAATTTGTATGCCAATGTCAAAGAGCTCTTACCGAGTATCAAGAAATTGTAAGATGTGTAGAAATGATGGCTAAGAAAGGAAAATTCTATATCTATCCTATGGTATGTGCCTCTAGGTTGTAGTGTTAACAATTACTTCTTTGTTAGTAACATAAGTGCCTATTGTGTTTTATAGCACCCCTTGCCATTAGGTTGCTATCATTCTGAAAGCTCCTTAGCTAGAAATTGCTTATTTTTATTGCAATGTGTTTCCTTCCAATTTTCATGCATAATTTGTAGAATATGTTGCTGCAAATACCCTTGGTTAATTTTTATGTATTACTTCAAACTCATGCATGTTAAAGAATATCCTATATAAGGTTCCCCATGAAAGAAAAACATGCATGGAAGCTTACAAAATAACCATATGCAAAGATCAAAGACATATCACCCACATTATATATATTATTTAACAATAGAAAATATTACAATACACTTATAAGTATTCACAAATACTTTTGAATTATCTTTCAATACATCCATTATGTGTCCAAGCATCTATCCACATATCCCATGCCATGCTTTCCACACACACTAATGGAAAACTCAATACAATGACACCCAAGGCAAAACCACCAATAATCAACATCAACCACTAAACATGTGCTTGCTTTTATAAGATCAAACTCACATAAGTGGTAAGGTAAAACTATGTTCCACATGATACTACCTATGATAAATGTGATGATCTCGATTATGGTCTGACATGATTATGGGCACCAAAATGTTAATATGATGTCAACTAGATTATGCTTCAATAGTGATGAATATTCATCATCAAACGAATATGGACTTGATAAAATTCATGTAAAAAAAATTATCATCAAGAAGTATTTTTAGGTGATGAGGAAGAGACCTCATGTGTACTATCTTGAATCTCTTTCCATGGATTTTAGACTAAGAAGACCTTGGATGAGGAAATTCAAGCTCTTATAATTGTAATACTTGCTGAAGTTAAAAGCAATTATAACTTCAGGAGAAAATAACAATTTGAGAATTGCAGGAAGCTTTTCATTGATGAGAAGCAAGAAGAACAAAGAAATTTTATACCTGTTAGAAATAGAGTTATAGGGAAAATTGAGAAGACATGCGTAATGTAAAGGTGTTGCATCTTCTAATCTTAATGCCAAAGTTCAAGGTTCCAAATATGAGAAAAGCAACCATAAAGGAGCACGTCTCTAAAGAAAATGTTGCAAAAAAAAGAGAAAACAATACCATTCATTTTAAAGGATATTCTTGATTGTATTGTGCCAATGTATATACCAATTGATATGGTCCAAGTTCTTGGTCAAATCAAAGTTTCAATACCTTTACTAGAGATGATGCAGATATATGAGCATAAAGTTAGAGCACTAGCCCTAATTGGAGATGTTACAATAAGTTCTTTGGCAATACAACAAGTGCCAACCAACAAATGAAGAGTAGAAAAAAATAAATAAGGTGAACAATAAAGTGTTGAGCTCCAAGATACCTAAGGTATATTTAGGAACCACCCTTAGTAGATACCGATCTCATGTTGATTCCTTTTATGTGACCCAATTGGTAAATGAGAAGTCGGTGAGAAGTTGCATGATTGACTCTAGAGATTTAACTATTGCCATGCCATTAGAAGTCATCAATCAATTGGTTTTGTAGGTTAGTAAATTTTATGGGAAATGTTTTTCTATAGATTTTAGGGAAGTGCTTGGTCTTAGTGTAATGAAAGATAATGAATTAAAGTTAGTTGCATTCCTTGAGAAGACTTAAAGTATGAATGCTACAATGGTTGACATCCCTCCTTAGTATGGGATGTTGTTTTTGATTAAGAAAACAACAAGAACAAGGGTGCTAACCCTTAATACAACAACCCAAAGGCGACAATCAACACAGGGGAACAAACCTAGAACAAAACAAGGCCTGGCAGGCGAATAGAAAACCATGTCAAACTAGCAACAACCCAAACCCCAACCCAAGAATGGGAGGAGATACCCAAGTCAAGAGGAGGGGTTTGAGGGGGTGGGGAAGATTTCCCCTTCTATAGCAAATGACGGTCCAAGCAAGGCCATCCAAAGGAGAGTCAACCAAGGGGAGCCATCAAAGAGTCTGTTAGCAACAATCGTAGGAGACGACTGCAGAACAACAACAGTCTGCTACAACAGAGCAACAACAAGAGCAATAACTAGAGAAGATCAAAGCAGTGAGTTAGGGGCAGGAGCCTCAGGAAAAGAGGCCACACCCATAGTAGCAAGAGGGTCAACAGTAGCTCCAACAATAGTAAGAGGTACTTCATCTTGGGATGTTGTTATTAAGAAGATGGTAAACAATTATAGGTGAAAGTATTCAAATGGATTCATCTTATGGTCTCATTCACACAAATGGAAAATATGTAAAGGTAGATGCAGAAAGAAGATCTCCAACAATTGGAGAAAACGAACCATAGGATGAGGTTTGTTTATAGATACTGTTTTGGATAATTTTAGAGTATAATGGTTGGATCTACACAAGATACGTACACATCCCTTCATGTGGAGATTCAAGCAATTTTTTATAATGATGGTATATGGTTACTTGATTTTGATGGTTCCTTCTCTAAAGGACCAAGAGTGAGTGTTATCTGATGCAGGAGCATCCGGTCTACAAGCAATCCTAATCACCCAAAAAGTTTTTTTTTTTTGTTTTCTCCTTTGCTTTTGCTTGCAGGACTAGATGGCCAAAAATTGAACTTACTAGGTTTAAAAGTCAACTTGGTACCTACCTTTCAAGTTTGGTGAGATTATGAGAAAAAAGAAACAAGTTAATGAATATCAAAATTTCACACTTGTTTAGACATTAGGGTACTTTAGCTTGTATCTAAATCATATCTAGTTGTCTCTGGATTATCGCAGTGTCCTAATTCCTTCTCTTTAACTTCCCCCAGCTGTGGAACTTCTTGGTGTTATTGGATCTTGTTTGATCATGCATAGATTCTCATAATTTCCAAACTCCCTGTATTTTTTCACACCTTCCTACAAATTGTCTCTCTTGTAGACTTTCCTAGTGAAGGTTGATATGTCCACTTAGCCCTTGAACTCCAACAATTTTCCAAGACTCCTCGAAATCTCACTAAATTTTCCTTACTTTACATATGTTGCAGAACTTTTAGTGCATCTTGGCTTTGTCTTGATGACCCTCAAATCTCCATAATTCCCTCTACACCCAATTTTCCACAATAAACTTCTTAGATGTGTTTGAAGCCCGGTTAGTTTTCACACCTCCTCAGTAGGTGACAAAAAATGACAAGAAGTTATAATGACCTTGCATGCTAATTAATGGGCGAATGAAGGTATGACATGTCTTAACATACTTGGATGTAGAGAAACCACTTCAACTCCCCTTGTGAGTTACAACTATGGATCTTGAGTTCCTCTGGAGGTGCTGGCTGAAAAATTCACCTTTGAGTGAATTAGAGGGAAGTTAGAGAGTTTTTTTAGATTTTTGGGGGCGTTGGGAAGCATACCCCGACAAGGGTTTTCGAGGGCACTAGCCCCAAAACAAAACTTCATTAATAAATTATCATTGGGAATTTTGACTGTTTATCATTAGGTCATAGATCTAATGGTGTATATTTTGTGCACTTTGTTTTCCCTAGAAGGCAACCTTATGTATGAGGGCATTGTATTACAACTATGTTGTGATGCATTATGAGTCTTATAGTTGTTGAGTTGCCTCTAGATCTTTGTTGGTGATGCTCCTATGAGAAGTTTTCTTTACTATATTGTAATTGTTGCATCCCATTTGTTCCCTAGTTGTTTTTATGTTACATTTATGCCATGTTGTTTGTGCCCTAGTTGTTTTATGCGATATTTACACAATGTTAATCGTGCCCTAGGTGTTTCATGTTATAATTGCGTGATGATGCCCTAGATGTTTATGTTATAATTGAGTGTTGATTTCCTAGATGGTATTCGTGCTTAGTACAATGAAATGATGACTCACAACTTTTAAATTGATGTTTTGCTAATAACATGATGACATTTAAGATGTTCTACTTTTGTTGATAATATTTTTGAAAAGTTAGAGTTATGACAAGATTTCAAGCTAATTGTTTGAACAAGCTAAGTGTGTGCAAGAGTTCGCCATCCTCCGAGAAGGGAGGGGAAGTATCACCAGGTCGGGAGGTAAATGGAAGAGAACTCATGCCATCTAGAAACCCTAACTGTAAGTTGAGTCATGTCGCCTCATGTTGACTATATCTTTCATCAGCCTGTCACGTCAGGTAACCCTAAATTGGTTTGTATAGGAGTTTTTAGGGTTTCACGACTCTAAGTCATAAATTGGATTCCAAGTTAATTTATTAATTATTTTAATTATGGAATTTAATCATTTTATTGCGCATGCAATAATATAATTAATACATGTTTATATTAATAAGTATAAAAAAATAAATAGTAATTCAAACCTTTTATCATATAATATTAATATTAAATATCTTGGACCAATCTTTTGATTTGGTCTTTTTATTAAATTCATTGTCGGGTGCTGTCATTATGGAATAAGTCTAATATAATTTTTATTAGCACCATATATATAATCAAATTCATTATTTGAACATAAATTTTTAGAAGGCTGTCTCCTAAGAGGGGGCTTTTATATTTAAATTAGATTAGTCTAAATAATTCTTGAGCACCGCTAAGGTTTACATTGGCATTAAGCGATGCATCAAATGCTAAGTTTAATGTAACATTAACCATCAAATAATACATATTGGCTTAGATATAAAGCCCCATATTGAATGGGTGTGCAATGAAATATAAATGTTTTAATGCAAAATATTATCGAGCAAATTAGGAGTTTGTTGACCACCATATGGGCAATAAAAACACGACATGTGTTTAATTTTTATGGAGATTCATTCAAAGTGAATGAATAAAACCGAAATGAAAGCAAACCGACTTTTATAGGAACTTTGAAAGGAAAGAAGGCCTTTTGCGTGACCTGAAGCTTCTCGAGGAAGACAAGCATGTTTGGCGTGGGTGAATGAGAAAAAAAAATTGGGTGAAGACCAAAGTAAGGAGGACGGTAGTAGGAGATGATTCGAGGGAAAGTTTGGAGATATTGGAGCTCTGAAAATTTACTACGGTATTTCTTCATACAACACGACCTTCCTCAGAGAAGCTTAGATGAGATTCATTGGAGTGGAGGAGTTGCATAGAGAACACAATCCAAGGCTTGTGCAAACATTCTTCTTCTTTCTAAGTATGAATAAGGAAGGTTAAGCTTAAGAAAAGCTGTGGTGTAATTTCTTTGTGTGTAGGGAAATAGAAAAATAGAAGGAAATATTTGTATAGTTGTGTTTTTCTTTCTTGTAGACAAAACTAAAATATGTTTTATATGCACAAAATGATAACACACATCATGGTTGTATATAGAGCACACTCAGTATGGCTGTGTATTTGCATTTCTAGTATGGTTGTGTTTTGACTGCTTAAATCCTTATAATACATGAGAAATGCATTCATATTATAAGTATATTCAAGGAAATTTGGACAGTTTGTCAAGACTGCAAATATAGTGCAACATTCATAGGGCTTGTTATTAAAAAAAAAAGAAATAAAATAAAAACCCTTGATAGTTGGAACTGTATGATGCATTGCATTTATGGAAAAGAAATGAGAACAATTTTATTGACAGTAAATATAATACTATATGTTGTGTATTATAGTATGGTTGTGCATTATGTATCCACCTTAGAGTAAAACTTTTGACAATAGATAAAATATCATATATTGTGTATTACAGTATGACTGTGTATTTCAGTATGACCAAATTTCATTTTTAATTGATATGGGAAAATATTTGCCTAAATTGTTTAATTGGTCATTGTAGTCTTGTGTTATGAAACCCCGGTTGGGATATCATTTAAACACTTATGACCATTGAGGTGCATTAATACTTAAATTTATCCAAGAAGAAAATGAATGAGTTGTTTAGATGCCTTTTTAGCTCTGACTTAATTAAATTCAAGAAGTGGGAATTATCAATCAACAATGAAGCTACTCCCACGTTAGGGTTTAACCTTACCTAGCAAGAGATTGAAAATTAAACCCTAGCTTAAGAAAGAGAAATGGGTAAGAGCAGAACAACAATATTTGTAATGCAGTTAGCATTTCAATTTAAAAAAAAACAAAACATTGAAACATTGCAATGACAATAGGGACATGTCATGCATGATGTTTATTCAAACTTAAAGATTATATGGGCAGTTGGCAGCTCTTAAGCCATTTTACCTTTCCTAATCTAGGGATTAGTTACATTTTCTAATATTTTATGCATTGATTTATGAGAAGGTTAAAATAGAAACCTCATATTAGAATATAACTCAAAAAATAAATGAAGTTCGTGGAATATGACTAAGACATGCAAGTCAAATCCACATAAGGGCCAAGAGCGAGACATAACACTGGTAACATCTCTAAATTAATTTTGCTGTTAGATGATTATTGAAAATTTATAGCAGTTCTGAAGCTCACCGAGCTAGAGTTAACTAGTAAGCAATTTTCACTTATGGATAATGCTTAATCAATTATTAGTATGAAAAGGGTTAGATAGACATAAGGGAACTTGATGGTGTTCCTTAAAATATAAATGATTAATATTAAGCTTTTTCAGAAAGGAACAATAAGAACTCTAATTCACAATTCATGCTAAATAGAGAAATTTGGTATAAACATGAGGGTTAGATACCCTGTTGCTAATGTTCAAACTCAAAGTATGTACTTGTGATTGAAATCCAAGTGATTGACAAGTGGACATCCACTAATTAAGTTCTTAGGAAAGAACTCATGTCCTAGAAGTTCAAGTTGCAGCCATGAAGGGTTAAAAACCCATATGCAACTCAATGACTAATATCAACTAATAAAAGTCAAGTCCAGGCTACTCTTCATGGGTAAGAAACTGTGTGAAATGTGAACTATTTAATTGCTGTAATTTAAAGGCTAATAAATTTGTACAGGGAATTGGCATATTAATAGAGGGAGAGTGAATTCTGCCCATCCATTAAGCATGGATTCATTCTTGTACTTGTGAGAGAGCGGGTTGCTAGCTCAAGGGCATAAGTGTGAACTCCAAAAATAAATAAACTAGGGTTCTGTTAAAAGATAGGTTATACCTTATAAGTCACCTCAAGTTTGTTGACTAGCGTGTGAAACTTGGATCCAAACATAAATAATAGCCAAGAGCCTCATAGAGTCAGAATGCAGTCAGCATAGAGACATACATGATGACTGGAACACCTTCGGGAATTTAATTCGACTGAGTAGCGTTATGAACAATGACTTCATGAATTAATTTGATTGCAAGTACATTAAAACCTTCAACCAAGGTGAGGTTACTTTTTTAAGCGTCAACCAGTTTGTTAATCCAGATACACAACCCAGTCAAAGGTCATACTAGTTAGGGGTAGCCTAAAGTGTATGATTGATTAGGGATCTGTGTAGGATTATCCACTATTCAGATGGCATGAGTTAGACTTTCTGTTGCCTCCTTGTGAAGGGTCGAGCCAATCCAGCTGGATATGGCACATGGGACTAGTAAGTCCGTGGTTGGGCAGAAAAGTGCCTTGACGATACTTTCTCTCCTCATTGGTCTGATAGTAAAGTTATGAAAGATCAAGATATTGGCATCTGGAGAAATGTATTTTCTAAATCTCTCTTTTCATTTAAATTGAAATGTTAAGTTACATTTGTATCTACTATTTTTGCTCATAGCATAGATCTCTGTTCAATTCAAGTTTTAGTTCAATGTTGTAAAATTTTTTTTTGCAAGTTTTTCCCTTCTTTTCCACTATAAAGATGTAAAAGTTGTTATTTCAAATTTGCATAGGTTGTTGCATGTTACAGTAATTTGTTGTTGATTTCTGAATAATATATTGGGCGGCATTTAGAATGTAGGGTTTTTCTCCCTAAAAGGTTTTTTCCACGTAAATTTTTGTGTTGTGGTATGCATGCTATTGATGTTATGTTAAGTATTTGTAACTATTGTAAAGATCTATAATAGTTTTGCATTACCCTCTCAAGATTATTGTAGGAAGTTGTTCCGCTACCATAACTTCCTTACAAAAGTAAAAGTGACAAGCGTTAAGTTAATATATGAGCTTCCATGCTCTTTCCATCTATAAAAGGGATGCATTTCATTTGTAAGAGGAGGTTGGAAAATGTGAGATATAAGAGTCATTTTAAGTATAAGAAGAGCATAATAATTATGCCTATACAAATATTTTATAATAAAACTATTGTTTTTGATTGAAATTTTATGAATACAAGCTAGTTTGTATAAATTTCCCCATTCTACAATGTAACATTTCTTTAAATAATACAATCAAGAGTTGTGGTATTCTTCATTGCTCATTTGCAATGTTAATGTTTATTCAAGGAATAGTATAAACTTTTTCAATGGAAAACAATAAAAATGGTTATGTTGTGGATAAATTATTATGTAGAATTACACAAACATAAGCCATTACTAGGTTATATTATTGCGAGGAAATAATATTGTATTGCTATGAAATGACCATATATATATATATATATATATATATATATATATATAGTGTTAAAACAAAAAGTACAGTGTTGTGATTGTAACCACTAACTAAACATTGATCTATCTTTGCACATCCTTCTAACCTCACAAACAATCTTAAAATAATAAGTCTCAAGAAAATTGTAAATTATTTTTAATTATTTGTTCTCTTTAAATTAAGATTTTTAATCTTAGAAGGAATGGTTTAGTCATGTGTGCAATTTATAAATCTTGTCAATATACATGAAGCTTTGTATCTACAAGACACTATGATCTAAGTCTATCAGGGATTTTTATTTAGTATTACAAAAGGGAACCCACCCTGGTTTTGTAGAGCCTAATGTGCAAGAGAGAAAATTATAAAATCTATATCTTATTCATTGGCCAATTCTTTAGTGTTTTTTATTATAAGATATGGTGAATCATTAAAAGTCATTGATATACAAGTTGGGGAACCAACACAAATAATAGGTCATTCGTAAATGATAATTTGATAAATGATCTAAGGTCAACTTTTTCTCAAATATTTGACATGGTCATATACTATGATAAAGCCCATGATAAGAAGGATGAGACAAAAAATGATAGGTTGTAGCTAGGACCCTTCTAAATAATTGAAATTGTCAGAGACAACATATATGGGATTAAACTATGATTGGAGAGGACATTCCTCTAGCCAGTAATGTTAAGTATCTAAAGCATTATAAGTAGACTAGAAACTAGCTTGTACATAGTCTAGGATTTTTCTTACGATGTTTATTTTCTATTTTCTAAGTTTGTGGCAACCAATTCTAGCTTGCTCCAACAAATAAGGTTGTCAATGAATGATCTTGTTATTGTAATCAGATCTTTATGTTTCTAGTTTGGTCTATGAAATTAAAGATTCTAGATTTTGACTTTATTTTATCTTAGAAATGGTCAAATATAATTTTCCTAGTAAATTCATCATTTTTTGCCTTGTACATATTCACCATTTTTCTTTTAACAAAATGTAAACCTCATTTTTTTGCTTTTTATTAGATTAGGTTTTGTTCCACTAGGTCAAAATTCTCTCCTCATAGTTAATTATGAGAAGATTCTAAGTATTATATGCCTAAGGATGGTTATTAAGTTAATTTCTTTCAAATATCTTAAAGTAAATGGTCATATTTGTAGTCGTGGACTTTTCTACGACTATTGCATAATTGATCTACCTCCCAAAGTCCTTTTTTTTTCTCACAAAAGTGTTTTGCCAAGTGATAAAAATCATTTTTCTTCATATTTTGTATTTGTAGAATTATTTTTGTGAAATTAGATATAAAATGTGGAATTAAATTAAAAATCTAAACATCTAGTTCACATGTGCTTTGTTTCTCTACAAAAAATGAAAATATGAAATTCTAAGTAAAATTAAGTTTACAAAAACCTAACCTACTATCAAACAAGATTTGGTTTGTCCCTTTTATATCTTGTCATTCTAATATTTCCTACAAAGTTCTTTTTGAATAGTTTTTGTGTTCATGTCTTATAGCGTTTTCGTGCGAAAAAGGATGTTAGAGTGGAATTATTAAAAATTTGATGACACGTCCACTTACACTCCCTTTTCTTGCATAGTATTCAAACTATTTAAAAATGAAGTCTTAAGGTTGATTTTGTAAAATTTGGAGATATGAACTATGAATCCCATATCCACTTCTATGTCAGTCTCTCACAAAGGAAGTATACACATTTATGATTACCTATTGACTCTTGCTAAAACTTTATCAATCATTTTGATACCTTGCATTCATAACTGAGAGCTTAGTAGAGGTATGTAACCTTAGCTACTTGCAAAAATGAGAAAGAGCAAATTTGAGCACCATTGCAACATACAATAGGATTGCATAGACCATTCAAACTAGTTGCATAGTGAACTTCTAGAGTTGAGAGATTCAAAGCATTTAGAAGTTCCTATCTCCAAATTTACCCTAAAATTGTCTGCTAAATTGAAAAGATTAAGACCAAAGCATTTTGAATTACATTAGGAACTTTGAATTTCACTAAAAAATAGCCAAGGTTATGAGAAGGATAAATGTCTTGGTTAATGAGAAGGATAAATGTTGGCCATTTGATGAAACATTAGGTCATAAGATATTTCTATCATATTTAGCCCTAATTCATAATCCTAATAATGAATTCAAAATTAAAATTAGGGTAAAATATTTTAATCTTGAAATTTGAAATACTGTGTGATTCCCTAGCATAAAATTTTTAGAAATGAAAAGAAAAGGGTATCTTAAAATGTTAGAAAGGTCAGTAGCAAATGAAAATGTCCACGTTCAAGTTGAATCCTTATAAAACTAGAATCATATAGGCATGCATGTTTATTTACATACAAAAGTGGCTAAAGGGGCCACACCCATGTACAAGGTACCATATATAGAAATGTTACAAGCTTCTCTTGAATCCCAAAAAAATATCTCCCAAACATACAAAAAATCCAGATAAACCTAGTGAAATCTTTTCAAAATGTTACCATCTGTAGTTGTCAAAAAAGAACTTGCGTATAGATCTCTTGGATTAGCCTTCAATATTAACTCTGACTCTATACCAAGGATTGCCCAAAGATTTCCCACATCTATTATTAGAACCTATCATGTCAAAAGTCCAGTTTGATACGCGACCAACTTCTTGATGCCCCTCCCTGTAAACATGGGATATGATTTGTTCCTATCATCCCACAAAGAAAAGATGCTTTTGGATAGGTTGTGATTTTGAGTTGCATTACTAACAACCTCAACCACTAAAGTGTCTATCTTGTTGATTTGTAATTCTATGGTCATTCCTTTCTAAAATATCTATTTGATTCTTTCTTTCTATAGCTCCCATATGATCAAAGAGGGTAAAAACAACCAAATTCTTGAGAACATTGCCTTTTTGTGGAAAATGGGTCAATTATTCAACATAGATAGAAGATCATGTGGTCTTCCTCATAATTGATTTTCAACATGCTTCTACCACTTCATAGTGTAATAGTAGATGATCCATTGTCTCTTCTTCATTACAAAGAGGGTAGTGGTATGATCCCAAAATCCAATCTTCCTCAGTCTATTTCTATATAGGATTTAGTTTTGGAGAGTTTCCCATGCAAAAAATATTGCTTTGGGTAGGAATGACTTATTTTGATAGAGGTGGATTAGCCAATCTTGCTACATAATTGCTTCCTCTTTGATCACATAGCCCAACTACCTATTTTGGTTACACACAATATAACACATCTTCTCCATCTAAAATAATTATCCTTTTGTCCTCATGAATTTTAGATAACACGAATTTTTTATTTTCTAGAACATCCAAATTCTTAAAAGATTTCCATCTCCATCCAGAAATCCTAGCCTGCCCTATCATACTTCTCCACATAATTAACAAATTTGGGTCCCCGCAAAGTTTCTAGTAATCTCCTCACCTCTACTAAATCCTACTCTCCCAAAAGCACTTGGTATCCCTCCTTGAAATCTTCTAGGAAGGAAGCTTTCATCCCATTATTGATATCCCATGTAATATGACAGGTTATTATGTTCCTAGAAGAAAACATAGAATTCCACATAGCAAATCTTGAATAGGGGTTGATCACACTAAAGATTCTCATGGGGTTTTGCAAGTCCAAATATTTGTTGTGCAAGACTTTCACCCATTTTTGTTTTGATTTGCTATACAAATTCCATATCAACTTAGCCCCCAGAGCCATGCTCATGATTGTCCATTGCCTCAAGTCCACTCCTCCAACTTCTTTTGGAGAAAATTTATCCCCCACAATAAGATGGATCTTGTTTTTTTTATTGTAATCATTTTAGAAAAATTTCCACATTTTTTGCTCAAATGTCTTTTGATGTAGTTTCATGCATGACATTACATAGATAAAAATAGCTGAAATGGTGGATTTCAACACAATAATCCTTCCCATTGAAGTCAACCATTTCCCCTTCCAAGACTTTTGCTTGGGATTGCAACTAATTTAATATGCTGCCCCATAATTTTATTTTATTAGCACTAGAAAAAAGTGGAAGCCCCAAAAATTTTCTTGGGAGTTGCCCAATCTTGAAGCCTAAATTCTTGAGATTTCCATTTGTTTCTTAATATTGGTTTTAAATAAGAAAAGATCTATTTACCCTAGTTAAATTTTTGACATGAGGTATTGTAATATTTGTCTAGGGTAGTTTTAATTATAGTGGCCTCCCTTTTGCTTGCCACAATAAACAACATAATATCATCTATAAATTATAAGTGAGAAACTGAATCGACTCCCAAGGCCATCCTAATGCCCTTGTTGAACACAACTAAAGAATAAGAGGTTAGGGATTAATCAGTCTTATAAAAATTTCTTTCACTTGTGATTAGTTATTCATTCAGGACCTATGATTTATACAACAAAGAAGAGAGAAACCAAAACACATAATTATAACACCAAATTTACATGGAATAACCACGATGAGAAAAGTTACATGAATCTACTTTCCAAATACAGCTCCACAAGTGAAAAAAACAATACATTATACTTTATGGGTTACAATCCAAAGGAACGTGCAACTCCCTTAAGACGTGTCTTTACAAATATTGATAGTTTGAACTATTATAGAAATGCATCTCCCATATGCGGATGGTACAGTTCATTTCTTTCATACACTTATTTATTGTCACCCTTTGCTATTATTTTGATCTTCTATATATGTCCTCTTTGACTTCTAAAATCATCCACTTGGTTGGGTCCAAGATAGCCCATATTTGCAAGAATGAAATACATTTATAGTCAACCTCAATCACTCATCATGAAAGATAACAACTTGTGGATCAATATATGTTTTAGTTGGGCCCAAAAATAACTCAACACATCTTCAATACAAAGTGCAAGTGTTTAGGATCATACCTCTAGTAAGAGTGTAAGCTCTGTCAGAGACAACAATAACAACTTAGTAGGCACAACCAACATATACCACTTTCTCTACTTGAGAGAGACAATGATTATTACGTAGATCATATTGGAGCCTTGTAGACTTTGCAAAGTGTCCCTACAATCTTCTTTTGTAGTCTTTGATAGTTAGTGATGGCACAAGTATGATACCCTCTTGAATAGATGAATACAAAGCATGTCAGATCAACTATACACTTTGTCACAATGAAAAATGAGCTTGCGAAACCTCAAAACATCTGAAACTCGAATACGTTGAGCATTATACTCCTCTGATCATATCCAAAAGACCTCACAACTATATCTATCAAACCAAAGGAATGAAAAGCATTCCAATTTTCTCATGAAGTAGTTTACACTGCCTTAGCACTATCTGGAACAAAGTCAAATCTAACACTTTGTGTGGAGGAAGTTACCACAAGAAACTTTAGTTATAAAATATTTCCTACATAGCCAACATAAAATGAACTACAAGACAAAATCTTACAATGCAGAGGAATGTTAACCCAAGCACTATGTCTCTGCCTTAGAATATACACTATTTATGCCTTAGACAACTGCTCAAATCACACTCCTAAATGTGGTGCACTAGACTGACAAGATATCATTGTGAACAACTTGAAAACATACCCAAATGTGTGTGCTCATCTTTGCATCAAACTTTAGACTTCCAAAATTGACTAATTTTGACAGAGATTTAGCACTAATATAAATATTAGAAGATGTGGTGCAACAAATACTCACAACACTTTTAGACTGCTTCATGTCATGATAACACTTGTAATGGAATTTCAGACTACCTTAGTATCATTACCAATCATGAAGACTCAATGTATGCATCAAACCATCTACACCAACCCCTCTATTATTTGCATTTGCATCAATCCATCTCTTTGCCATACTATAAGTTGACATCAATGACAACATACTTTTCTCTATCTGCAATCTTCCATTTATCCTTTTCTTTGATGCTTCTCCCTGGTACCCTTGAAAAATGCCATGAGAAAATTGGAAGAATCCTCTAGGAATGCCATTGATTAGAACTGAGTAACATAGCCCAAAAATGTATCTTTTGACCCATTGAATCCATTCACTATAAAACCCAAACTTCTCCAGAACATCTAGTAGGATTTTCTTATCCACTTGATCAAAAACTTTACTGATATCCAATGTTAGAATCATCCTTTCAACCTTTGCCTTCTTGAATATTTGAATTAATTCATGGCCTACGTTTGTTCCCTCCATAATTAACCTTCCTAAAACAAAACCACTTTGTTCTTTTGAGATAGTAATGAGAAGAATTATTTTCAGCCTATTCGCCACCACCTTGGTCAAATCTTACAAACTGTGTTGCATTGGGAAATTGAGTGAAAGTCAATCATTGTCTCATTCTTATTCTTCTTTGGAGTAATGGATAGAAAGGTCTCGTTCAAATCATTTAGCATGGTTGCTTTCTTTATTGTTTCTTCCATAACATTCACTAAATCAGATTCAATAATCCTCAAAAAATATTAGAAAAAACTAGCAGGGAACCCATTCAGCTGAGGGGCCTTATCAATGACTATCTAAAATGTGGCTTTCTTTGCTTCCTCCTTTATCACTGACATCATTAGCTTCTCATTTTGATCTCTACATACTAGTGATCTAATATTGCTCAATTTTTTTGCTTTGTTATTAGTTTCAGTGTCATTGCCCCCATTACACAAGTCTAAAATAACTAACTACTTCCTCTCCAATTTCTTTAGTGGAATTGACTTGATTGGCTTTCTTAGGTTTTAATCTAAAAATATTGGGCCTTTCTCCTTTTCACTTTGGTGGTAAAATGAGAAAATTTGATTTTTTTTCTCCATCCTTAAATCAACACTCTCATGTATTTTTTCCAAAAGATGTACTCACCACTCAAAGTTTTTTCCTGCTCAAAGGATATCACATTTATGCCTTCCCTTATCACTTTTTCATTAAGGTCCACAAGTTCTGCTTCAATTTTATGTTTGTCCTCAAAGATGTTCTTGAAATGAGATCTATTCCACTCCTTCAGTTGAATCTTTATATGGAAATGCTTTTGTTTTAATTGCAAGGCCTTTGTCCAAGTCCTCCACCACTCCATCGTTACTAGAAGATCCTTATCCCACAACCACATATTTTTTAATTTGAAGGGACATCTATTTGAAGTGGATCTAGAAATAACTATAGTAACAAGAGAAAATGGTGAGAACCATATAAGGGGAGGATGAATTCCTCATACATGATCATAAGTGCTTCCCAATCACTTGAAATCATAAATATGTCTAGTTTTTTCATGATTCCTGTGAATTATAGCCTCCCGATGGTCTAATTTAAGGTGCTATTCTTCATGGAAACCTTTTGAAGTTGATTACCATTTCAATTTTTTTGGAATTGTATTTGTTTTTTAGTAAGATGAGATATCCCTCCATGCTTCTCAAGGCTAATCAATGTGCCATTAAAATTCTTATCAATCACAAGTTTATGTTCCCCAATGAATGCAATATTTAAGAGAGATGATTCCAAAAATATCTCTTCCCATGTGAGGTTGTTATTTCATATACATATATTAGAAAATAGGTTCCTTAAGAGATATAGTTTTGACTTTAACTAATAGCCAATTCGAGTCTTGCAATATACCTTCCATAGTCATTTGATTTGGATCCAAATAACTCCTAATACCTCATATGCACCAATCACTTAAAAAAAAAACCCTTGCTATTGTTGCCACTTTTTCATATTAAGAGATGTGAGTTAACTTTATCTAGCTTTGTCTCCTAGAAAAGAATTATTTGATTTACCTTTTCCAACTTGTTGTTTGATCAATCATCTCTTATTAGGGTCATTCATACTCCTAACATTCCATGAAAGGGCCTTTATGACAACTCAAGAAGAGATGAACCCTTCCCCAATCTTAGTTTCATTTGACTTTTGTCACTGTTGACAATCTCCAATTTCACCTTGTTATACTTTCTGCCTCTCTTCCCTTTCTAACCTAGTTTAAGTTGCAAAAATATCCACTTCCTCATACTCAAATTCACTATCTTCCTCACACTCTAAATCTTGGTTCCTCTGAGCTTTGAAATTTGGAGGGGTTATTTTTATTTCTCTGCCACTAACCCAAGATTCATAGGGAGATTTTGATTCAATCATACCATTCATTTTGTAGCAAAACTTCATTGATTCATTTTCTTGGGAAGAGTAAACCCCCATCCTTAAGGACCATCTTCTCATTTCAATATGCTTTGACATATAGGGAGTCACAAATCTTCTTTCAATCCCTTGTTGTTTGCTTTGGAGGCATTGTAGATTCTACCACGCATCCCTCCGTTAATAAACCTTGCATAGTCGACCTATCCTAGGTGTGTATTTTACTCAGCCTCTAGATAAACCATTTTATGATTTATTGTTTATGTAAAGCGGAAAAATCGAACCCTAGTTGTTCTCCCCTCCCCAACTCCAAGGAGAGAGAAGGGAGATTCACTAGGGTTGATGGTTTTCACTTAGGAGGGACTTTACATTCAAAAGAGGGATTGAAACCCACAAGATCCAATCCCACACAATGCAAGATTGGATTCTAAATGAGTTTCAAGGGTTGTGATAGCAAGGCTACCCTCTTTTGTAAAGAATGTAGATAGAATGATTAAGCTAGGAATACATAGAAAGTGAGAAAGATTCGCTTATAAACTGAGATAGGGATATAGGATGAAGCTGCAGACCTGGAATTAGCAGTAAAATGTTGAGACGGCGCTGTCCTGCAAATTTGAGCAAAAGTTGATAGGACGATGGCGCCCGGCGTGCACACGGTCCTCCGAAAAATCCGCGAAACGAAGGGGGATCTGTTCGTCTCTGCACAAGGATTCCAGATCTTCAATTTCAGCCACGTACCTGCAACCTACACACAGAAAAGCGAAGATGATTGGGGGGTTAGGGATTAGGGGTTTGCCCTTAGGTCAAACCCCGGTTTTGGAATTAACCAAGAAATGAGAAATGCTGTAAATGTAAATGACTGTAATGTAAAACAAGTACTAGTACCTTGTTGTAAGGATGTTTGTATCCTTATATGCGAAGGTATAGATGTTGTTGTTTGTTGTATGTTGTATGTTGTAGCATGTGATCTCCTCTTCAATGGTTGAATCCTTGTCTTGAATGCAACACTTAGCCTTGAATGGAGACTTAGAATGATCAATTGCTTGAAGGAATGTTTGAATGCTTGAATGCTTGAATGCTTGAATGTTTGAGTATCGTTTCCACCTTTTTCGCCTCTATCCAAATGAGAGAGGAAAATGTAGTTTATATACTTGCCAATTAGGGTTGATAGACTGATTTTCCCGACCTTAGGCCGACCAGGAAATGTTATTTTCCAATTTGCAAACTTAAAGACCCGAAGTCCCATAGGAGACCGGGCCCAAAATAGGGCCAGGGACCAGGGCGCTGGGCGCCATGGTCCTGGGGGACCAAGGCACTGGGCGCCCTCGTCCTGAAGGACCAGGGCGCTGGGCGCCATGGTCCCGGGACAGGGTGCAAGGAGGGTCAGGCCAAGGTGCTTGAAAAATGCAGTTTTTGGTGTTGTGAACAAGTTTCGGGGTCTCCATTCAGGTTCCGTGTTGCGTCGCCATCGTGAAGACCCAAATGCGGTCGAAATTGCAAGTGTCGCAATTTTAGGACGCTACATTTAGCCCCCACTTTAGTGGGAGTATAAGCGTACACTCATACTTCCGGTAAAGTACAAGGAAACAACATTGAAAAACTTTCACCACGTCAAGGAGGCAAGATACACCAAGCCCCCAGTGGACTAAGGATCTTACGACTTCGATTGACAAAGTAAAAGGGAAGATCATGAGGGAGAACCATGACTGTCAGTAGTAAGGTTCCCTCACTATGAGTCATGCAAGAAAGATATCAAAAATTTTCAAGGCAAAGCTAAATTTGTCGAGAAATTTTTAAGTATCTTGAAAAGATATGAACGGGATGTATGCCCCCCTACGTTAAAGCGATCGCACATGCCTCACCGGGGGTGATTGCTTTAAGGTAGTGATACATATAAGAAATGAGAAAGGAGCACGTTATCACAAGGATTTAGCCCCCAAGTGTGAGATAAGCCCAAGGATAATAGACACAAAACACAAAGCACAAGGTGACTTCGCTTTCCTCGGGGTCAGTATGCTGTATGATAATTCATGTATATCATATGTATGTATGCATAATTGTTCTTCATTCCCCAATCAAGGAAGGTCACCTAGAAGAAGGGAACACATGCATCTTTTGAGTCAACATGAGAGAGACCAAAGAGATCTCAATGCTTTGCATCGTCCTCAAGTAGACAACACTAAGGACAACAAATAGAAGAATGAGAATAACATATAGAAGAAGTAACAAAAGAAAGAGAGGAGGAGAGAATCTGCTATGCTAATGAACTAGTCTAGCACGTCATCTACCCCCCGATCTTGCTAATCAATGTTTCGGGAAGGCAGGGAACACGCTAGAGGAGGAACATTCAACACAACAAATGGAGCTATCACAAGATCCAAACAAGGGCTATGTTCATGTTCCAAGCCACGTTGTTCTTGTCTAGGAGCTAGGATAAGTGCTTTAGAAAATTTATTAGATAAATGGTTATCAATATCAACAAGTTCATATTCACTATCAGAAGCAAGAGAAGTAACATTTTCATCTATATCATCATCAAGATTTATAAAAATAGGGTCTTTAACTCGCACAGGATCAAGACCATCATGCATCTTATGTTTAGGAGATTTTGGCTCAATTTTCGGCTGAGGAGAAAATGGAAGAATATTAGTTGAAGGTGTTTTTGGGGATTGCAAAGTTTGAGCTCTAAGACGACGCTTTCGTCGGCGTTCACGTGCAGAATGATTTCGTCTAGTCTTAGTAGGAAGTTGAGAAGATTGAGGAGGAGGAATGTTCTCATCCTTATCACTTGGGTGTTTAGGTTGTGGTCTCTTAGGCTGAAAAATAGGAGAAAAGGAAGGTCTCTTCTCTCCATAAGAGGAAGGAGGAGGAACTGCTCCATATAAGGGAGGAATATTTGGTTTAGGAAGGAGACCAAGTCCATCATGACGAGGAGGGATAGGTCTACTTTTAGGAAGTTTATTAGATATAGGCATAGCCACATCCATAGGGATGGGTTGGGAATCTTCTTGAGGAAAGACATTAGTTTTATCTTTCAAAGGAAGAACTACCTTCTCAAGAACGATAGGAATGTCAAGTTTGGGTGTTCTAGGTTCACTTAGAGATAGGATCATATCTTTTTTCCACTTTTGATAAGATTTGAAAAGATGATCACTTCGCGGAGGAAGAGATTGGAATTGTTTAGGCCAAAAATAATCAATAGGAACGCTAGAAGTTCTTTCAGTTGGTTTAAAGAGACTATGATTGACAGTAACAACTTCACCATTATGGGGAAATTTCAAACACTTGTGAATAGGAGAAGCAATAGCTTTCATGGAAGATAGCCAAGGATAGCCTAGCTTCACACGAAATTGTTTGGATGATGGAATAATAGCAAAGTCCATATCAAGGGATTTGTTATGGACCTCAATAGGTAATGTAATAGAACCAATTGCAGGAGAAGAAAATGCATCAAATAATTTCACAATCACATCTGTTTTGTCATAGATCACTTGATTCAATTGCAAAGTAAAAAGAACTTCTTCAGTAATGACATTAACCATGCAAGAAGGATCAATAAGCACTCCACGACAAGGTGTATTTTTGACTTTTGCAACTATATATAAAGGACCATCAGGTGCCCTGATAGTTTCGCTATAATCAAAGGTGATGGAAAGTTCTTTAGGGATTTTCTGCTGCTCCACAAAGTTAATCACATTCGGAGTCATAGACACAAGATCATCAGGTGAGACAGAGGAATCAATAGAATCAATCACATTAGAGGTATGAGAAGGTAATGGATCAGTAAAAATCTGAAGATTTTGGTTAGGAGGAGCTATAGATGTGTTGCCTTTATCATTCACTCCAGAAACAGAAATAGTATTATTATCAATCAAATCTTGAATTTTACCCTTTAAAGCAAAACATTTTTCAGTATCATGCCCAGGTTGACGATGAAATTGACAAAAAGATTTGTTATCAAAATAGGGTGAATTAATCTTTGTAGGATCTATTTGCCTTATAGGAGGAAGAGTAAGCACATTTTGTTCCAATAACTTATTCATAATACTATGCAATGATTCATTCAAAGGAGTAAACTTTCTTTCTTTCTTGAAAAACTTAGAAATAGGAGGCACACCTGATGCTGCATTCACATTGTTGTTGATGATGTTTTCATTGAATTTAATGGACTCTCTGTTCGGTTTAAACTTCCCAAATGGTTGTTGACTACTATCACCCTTATCACTCGGAGTCATAGGATGTGATTGTTCCATTTGACTCACAGTCAGTTGATAATTGTGAAGAGTTGTGCACAACTGTTGGAAAGAAATAAACTCAGAAAACAGGAGTTTTTCTCTAATGTCTTTTTGTAAATTAGAAATAAAGATTCTTTGAATATCATTGTCAGGCACTGGAAAAGAAATTTGAGCATACAATTGCTTATATCTACCAATGAAATCAGTCACTTTTTCTTTAACACCTTGTTTACAATGCATTAAATCAATCAAAGTAACCTTTGGACTTATATTGTTTTGAAATTGTTGAATGAAAGCATTTGCAAGTTGTTCGAAAGAAGAAATAGAATAGGAAGGCAACGAGCAATACCATTGTAGGGATTTATCTCTTAATGTTCTAGTAAACAGTTTTGCAAGCAACCTTTGGTCATAAGCAAAATCGGTACATATTGTTTGAAAAGTCTTAACATGTGTTAGAGGATCACCCTTACCATTATAAAGCTCCAAATGCGGAATTTCAACATGTTTAGGGGGAATAGATCGAACAATGTCAAGAGAAAGTGGGCTCGCAACATCAAATGTGGGCACACTAAACTTAGATTGATTCATAGAGGCAATTTGTTGCTGTAAAGAAGAGACAGTTTGTGCAAGATTGTTAATGGTCGCTTCAGTCCAAGAGTTCATATTAGATGTGTTAGATTGTGATGGAGGTGTTATGTTATTGAAAGAAGGTAGAGAGTAAGGTGGTGGGACACTATGATAGTTAGTCATAGGAGATGATTGGACAGGAGGAACACTACAAGGAGGAATGGAAAACGAATTGCCCCCTTGTGTCATGTTCATTTGTGGTGATATAATAGGAACACTTATTGAAGGAATGAATGAAGAAGTCGGATTGAATGAAGGAAGAGGGTTGATTGAAGAAGAGGGATTGCCCCCATGACTAGTGATCATAGGAGGAATGTCTTGTATTGAAGTAGTCATTATGTTTGATGTAAAAGTAGGTATACTAGCAATAGAAGTCATCAAAGGAATAGAATGATTGTCTTGAGTAGGAGGTTGTGTATAACCCAAAGTTTCAGCACAACTCTTCATAGGCATCACATTTGAATCCACAATGTGTGCAATACCACGCAAAATATCAATTCCATTCTTATCACTTTGAAGCATACGTTTTAGTCCCTCAATTAAAGGAAGAGCTTGACTATCAGGGTATTCTTGAGACATCCATTGTCGAAAATCATCAAATTGGTTATCCAATTTTGAAAGTTGTTCTACAGAAACCTCATGGAGAGCTTCTTCATCATTAAGAGGATTAGAGGAATTACCCATGTCCTCGTTAAAAAGGCCATTCAAATTAGGTTCCATCTCCTCAGTAATTAAACCTTGGAAGGACTTAATTCTAAGGCTTCGTCTAACGGGAATAGTGTAAGTAGGGCTTATTGTTGTAAAACTCATGCACTAAAGAAAGAGAGAAGATTTTAAATTTTAGAGGTAGCAAATTTCAGTAAAACTAGCCAATCTTCTAGATTTAAGCTGTTAAATACAATCAGGACATTCTCCCGAAATTTCAGAAAAAATGTCCGGGACCGTGGCGCTCGGGGTGCACATGGTCCTCGCAACTTTTTTCGAAATTTGCAGGGATGAAAGTTATGATGATTTTACAGCTAACCTGAAAAAATTGAGTGATTTTACGATCTGTAGATAGGCCAAAT
This sequence comes from Cryptomeria japonica, assembly GCF_030272615.1. Lineage (NCBI taxonomy): Eukaryota > Viridiplantae > Streptophyta > Pinopsida > Cupressales > Cupressaceae > Cryptomeria > Cryptomeria japonica. Next base: position 196,738,160 of record NC_081407.1, on the reverse strand, counting down.
TAAAGTTGCAATCTCAAAATTGAACCCTACTAAGATTGTCGAAAAATGCAAAATTTGAATTTTGAAAAAGAGAGGGAAACTGAAATTTTGAATTTTATGATTTTAGAGGGAATACCAAAAGCAATGCAAGTTTTGAAATTTGAAAATTGACTCAATTTCACGCAAAATTCAATTTTAAAAGCGGAAATCAAAGTTGTTGTAATTAAGCACTTAATTTCAAAAGTCACAAATTGCAAGAATTTGAATAAAGAACTGAAATTTCGAATGAATGATAACACACTTTTCAGATTTAGGATAGTAAGGAACACAATTTTGACACAAATTTCAATTTCAACAATTTTTGAATGATTAGAAGCCTCAATCCAAGCAATCGCTAGACCAACTTTGACTGTAATTTTGAAGGTGTTAAAATTGATAAAATCAGCCAAAATTCTGGATTTTAGCAGAAAAATACAGTAAGATCTAGCTCCCGAAATTTCGAAAAAAATATCGGGGATGATGGCGCTCGAAGTGCACACAGTCCTTGCAACTTTTTTCCAAATTTTCAGGGATGAAAGATATTGTGATTTTATTGCGGAATCCAAAGTTACAACTGATTTGGAGGTGTTTTGATTAGTGAAATTATCAGTCAAAGGTTGAATCAAGAAGGTCTTAAAAATTAGGGTTTTGACATTTAACCACTTAATTTTCAGAATTAAAGCACAAATATGAATTGATAATTTGTAATAGAAGGGCAGATCTGAAAGAAGCATTAACAATTAAACACTTCACAAGTTTAATTACTTAAAAAGAAAATTTAGGGTTTTTATGCAATTAACCTCTAAAATTTTGCAAAAGATCAAACATGGAAATGTAATTAGGAAAGAAAAATTTTCAGATCTAACCATGAATAATCAGAATGAGGATGTTCACGTCGGGTTCACCAAAATGTAAAGTGGAAAAATCGAACCCTAGTCGTTCTCCCCTCCCCAACTCCGAGGAGAGAGAAGGGAGAGTCACTAGGGTTGATGGTTTTCACTTAGGGGAGACTTTAAATTCAAAAGAGGGGTTGAAACCCACAAGATCCAATCCCACGCAATGCAAGATTGGATTCTATATGAGTTTCAAGGGTTGTGATAGCAAGGCTACCCTCTTTTGTAAAGAATGTAGATAGAATGATTAAGCTAGGAATACATAGAAAGTGAGAAAGATTCGCTTATAAACTAAGATAGGGATATAGGATGAAGCTGCGGACTTGGAATTAGCAGTAAAATGTCGAGACGACGCTATCCTGCAAATTTGAGCAAAAGTTGACGGGACGATGGCGCCCAGCGTGCACAAGGTCCTCCGAAAAATCCGCGAAACGAAGGGGGATCTGTTCGTCTCTGCACAAGGATTCCAGATCTTCAATTTCAGCCGCGTACCTGCAACCTACACATAGAAAAGCGAAGACGATTGGGGGGTTAGGGATTAGGGGTTTGCCCTTAGGTCAAACCCCGGTTTTGGAATTAACCAAGAAATGAGAAATGCTGTAAATGTAAATGACTGTAATGTAAAACAAGTACTAGTACCTTGTTGTAAGGATGTTTGTATCCTTATATGCGAAGGTATAGATGTTGTTGTTTGTTGTATGTTGTATGTTGTAGCATGTGATCTCCTCTTCAATGGTTGAATCCTTGTCTTAAATGCAACACTTAGCCTTGAATGGAGACTTAGAATGATCAATTGCTTGAAGGAATGTTTGAATGCTTGAATGCTTGAATGCTTGAATGTTTGAGTATCGTTTCCACCTTTTTCGCCTCTATCCAAATGAGAGAGGAAAATGTAGTTTATATACTTGCCAATTAGGGTTGATAGACTGATTTTCCCGACCTTAGGCCGACCAGGAAATGTTATTTTCCAATTTGCAAACTTAAAGACCCGAAGTCCCATAGGAGACCGGGCCCAAAATAGGGCCAGGGACCAGGGCGCTGGGCGCCATGGTCCTGGGGGACCAAGGCACTGGGCGCCCTCGTCCTGAAGGACCAGGGCGCTGGGCGCCATGGTCCCGGGACAGGGTGCAAGGAGGGTCAGGCCAAGGTGCTTGAAAAATGCAGTTTTTGGTGTTGTGAACAAGTTTCGGGGTCTCCATTCAGGTTCCGTGTTGCGTCGCCATCGTGAAGACCCAAATGCGGTCGAAATTGCAAGTGTCGCAATTTTAGGACGCTATAGTTTAATATTTCCCTAATCATCCAATTTCTTCTCTTGTTTCTAGCTATAGATTATACCTATTGTAGGGTTTTCTCTATGTATTGTAATATCAAAGTTTTGATAAGGATTTGCTACCCATTTAACTTTTTGAAGTGTCATGGATCCCTTGTCTTCTTTGAGCTTAATTTGTTTATAGTCTGCGACCTCCTTCAATTTGAGTTTAAAGATCAATTCAAAGGAAGCCACATGTGTCAAAGTCCCACGAGTTTGAGTGTCATGTGGATCTTGAACTCAATTCATCATGCAGTTCTAAAAGAGGTAATGGGGGTAGAATAGTTGCCATTGTCATCATGTGGGGATGAGAAAATATGATCATCCAATCTTGTGGTCACAACAATGGACATGATGTTCTATTTTCTGTCATCTCTTCCTAATAAGGAAGATTTCCTACTTAAGCATCAAAAGGATTTGCATTAAGGGTTCATCGATTTTTATTGTAGAGGACATAGAAAGAAGTTGATCGGTAACTTTTAATTCTTCAAACCTTAGCATGCTATATTCTTAGAAAAATAATATAAATTAAATACATGAGATTGTTCCATTTCTGCCATTGTAGTGTGTTTTATCTTTGTTCACTGGCTTAATTGATGCTCTGTGTCTATTTGGGAGTTGTTGTGATTATTGATTATTATCATTTTGGCTTTTATAATTTTAGTTCTATCATAGGCATGCAGACATTTGAATCATGTAAAAAACTATTTCAGATTTCTGTTGTAGTTTGTGATGTTGAAATTGTATTATACTATCCAATGAACATATTTATTATGACATCTAGATGCATCATGTTAGTTTAGGTTTGTTTATGATTTCTTTTTTTCCATCCATTTTATTCAAGTGAAAATGAAGAGATGACTTCTAAAACCCTAGAGGTTATTTAATAAAGCACATTATATTCTCCCATTTGCAAAAATTTCTATAGGTTGTATCTCATAGGTTGTTAACTTAAGAGATCAACACTAAACCAAAGGTAATTTTTGGTAGTCCTCTTTAGAATGGTTTTTGTTTCTGCAAGATTTGTATAATTCTATAGACTCTTCCACCTCTACTTTCTATCTCCAGATAACCTACACCAAACTAATTTCATTTTTGATTGGGAAAAGGCAGGAGGGCTTTTATCTGTACACATATTCTAGCATACATGCTATAATCTTCGTCTTCCATGAGATCGTATGCCATTATGAAGTATACTAAGGTTGTCCCCAATGGATTTTAGGGTTTCTATAGCCTTGTGATTGGTTGGAAAATTATACAACCTCAACCAAACAATCACTTTAGTGATATCTTGCTTCAGAGGATTGAAGTTTGGTTCCCAGTTTTTGATGTAGAATCCACAACCCACCAACGTATATGGTCCCCCATTGAGGATCTATTTTTTAATATGTTTTTTAGGGCACCTGACTAAGAAGAAACTAGTTGTTAGGGTTTTTTCAATAATATCTGACCTCAAATATCTATCAAACTAGTGCCTCACCTTAGTTAGGGTTGACCACTCTCCAACTCATTTTCTAAAGAGGGACAATTGTTTCAAACTTGAAACCAATTAAACTAGTTTTTCACCATCTAGAAAACCAAATACACATCATTTAATTGGCATAGGTAAGATAGGAATGCCATTCACACTTAAGGTTGGGGTTCCATCTTCAGGGATCCATACATGTTGTTGGAACAAATTTTGTTGGACTGCCTTTACCTGAGGCTTCTGACACCTTCCATGATCTTGTCTCCATAAGCTAGGCCACTTCCAAGATTTAGGGTTTGTGAATAGTCACCCTGATCTAGTGTTAGATTTAATGCTTCTCATCCTAGCATTCCAAAAATTCTCCCATCCCCAGATCCAATCTCTTCGAAGCCATTCTTGGTTTTGTCTCTTGGCTTCATTATGGAATCTGAAGCTTCTCTTGCCATCAAAAACCTCCCTTAATGGTTGAACACTTGTAAAAACCTCCACTAGACAATCTATACATAAAAATCATTATTGTTTTGGGTTGATTATCCAAGAGTTAAATACCTAGGTACGTAAGATTATTCTTTCCACCTACAATAAGTGAGTCATAATTCACTCATCAACTTAAATGTTTCATTTTGGATTTATTATGTCCATTCAAAGATACCTTATGATATGTCCTAACGTGCATTCTAAGTTGGTCAACAAATGTAACTCCCTCTTATAGAGATCTTTAATGTTTCCTAGATGTTTTTACATTTCCAATGCAAGAGGCCCAACTTTTTGACACCATAACTTTTGATATAGGGCCCATTCTTTTTAAAATGTAGAGCTTGAAAAGATCTATGCAACAAGCATCGTTGAAAAACTCCAAATTTTTATTTTCACCAAAAGTAATACCTATAGCCTATAAATTGAATTTTTAGTAATTTGAAAATAACATTCTTCGTATACCGATATTAGAAGCAAGGCCGTGACACCTTTTTAATAGAATCCAAAAATTACATGATTTATATCAAACTATTATAGGCAAGAAGTAAGATAAATAATGACCAAATATACTATGAAAAATATGTAGGGAAATTCAAGTTAGGAGATATATTTATAACCATGAATGATTATTAGGGTAAAATTTTTTCCTTCCAAAGTTGAATAAATGAAAAGTGACATTACAATAATCTATAACTAAATGGTAAGGTCCCTAGTATGTCATGTGGAATCAAGTATAAATAAGACAGTATAAATGTGTAAGGTAATAATAATATTGTTATATTGAAAATAGGTCCACATACATGTTAATCAAAGAGAAATTTCATATGTATAATAAGATATGATATAATAAGAGGGTATACTATAAGTGCGGTGTGAAAATAAGTAGAATAAACTAATAAATCAATGTAATATTTATTGGCAAATGAATCATGCATTATATTACTTGTAGGTAATAATTGAGTTCCATAAGAAGAATCATATTTTGAAAAATTGAAAGAGCTACGAGTCTTTGGTGAAGAATATAAATAAAGGGGAACATATAATATGGAGTTATTATTAGTGTAAATAGGGTCATTATATAAATAGCTAGTTAATCTCACTTATAAGTTGACCTATTCACAATGCTTAAGTATTCATGTAAAGTAAAGTTTTGTCGCACCTCATGAGGTTGAGAGGTCTTTCCTCACTTTGTTCTCACATCTCTTGCATGCACTTGTACCACTCACTAGAAGACTTGTTAAGTGAGCTAACGCGTGTCCTATCATTGAAGGGGTAGTTAGTCATTGTGTTTGACTTACCTACCTCCATTACCTTTCCTATATATGCAAGACCTCTATGCACAATCTAACAAAAATTTTTGATAATAAAAATCAAGCTTTTTTTATGCTCATAGCTTGTGGAACTTCATGTTGGGTCTTGCTTTATTTTCCTACCCAATCCTAAGATGGTATCAAATCCATGCTAGCAAAATCCTTCACATTTAAGAAAATATTGCACCTATCTTGATCAAGAGTTCATCATCGAGTCAAGAGGGCCTCATCATTAAGTCTAAAAGACTAGATATAATAAAAAAACCTATCATTTTGTCAAAATTAACAAAAGAATTTTTTCCTTTTTCATTTATTGTTAAACACTCAATGGAGGTCATTTATGTGGAAGAAGGTATGGCTTTACTCCTTGTACCAACTAACAAAAGTTGACTTCATTTTATACCGAAAGGTGCCTTTGTAAATCTCTAAGCATGCAACTCATACCAAGAGATAGAATTCCAAAAATTACACATTATGCCGAGATTTTATTGGACATTTTTCTTTGTTCATGGCCACCTAGACCTTGTGCATCAACATCAACCTCAAAAGGACATTTCTTTTCTCTCACCTCAAAAGGACATTTCTTTTCTCTCATTTCTTGTGATTTTCAAGCCTGCCAACAACAATTTGGATCAACTCCTGACATTCAAATAAAGGTGACATCAAAGTGTATGAATTGAATTTCCTAGCAAGAGATTAGCAGGTGAAGAATTTGGACATCTACTCGCCTCTTGCTCATTAGACCGCCATGCAATCCTCTAATGCGAAGGAATTCTATAGGGACATAGTATTTGAACTTAGCCAATGCAAATGTTATTTCACTACACATGGCCTCCTCACCCTTACTTGATTAAATAGTTTGAGCAAGTGTCCTTGACTTTGTTGCCACATCTACACGTTGGACCCAATGAAACAATCCTCAAGCAGCCCCATTTCAATGAAAATTTTGTTTTCACGTTGGTTGTTCATCAAAAACATTAAGACACGTTATTTCAATATTTATTGTTACTTATGTAATGTTTTTTAATCTTTGGCATTTTTATTTATTTATTTGGCTAACCATTAGCAACCACCTGAACACTAGGATTAGTTAAAGTGCTTGTAAGTTGGGGGTAGTTTTACTTTTGACATAATTTGTAAATGAGGAATTGGATGTAATGCTTCTCACATTTGCATTTTGTTAGTCATATTTGGACTAGATTCTATGTATATTTTGATTCCATGTGATTTGTATTGTCATATTTGTATTGGCATCTGGAGGTCGGTGCATATTATGACATAATTATATTATCATCATGCACATTTTATATTAGTTTATGTTTCTTATATATTCAAAATATTAGTTTATTCTTCTTATATATTCAATTGATTATACGTAAGTATGTGTAGATGATTTTTTTCACATTTTATGATGTCGTGCCTTCTTTGAGAAATTATATTATCCTTTGACTTTTTTTACATGTTGCAAGTATGCTTGATATGGGTATTGATTGTACATGTACAAGACATTCCTCTACATAACTTTCAAGTTTGAGTTATTCTTGATGGTGGTTATATGAGAAATGTCATATTAGTCATTATCCTTTTTCCATATCAGATTGTACTCAATCTAAGTATGATTTTGTATTGTTATTTTCCTATGTTGACTTAGATATCATTATTGGAATAATTATAGAAATTGTAACCATTGTGAACTCCTAAATGAATGCATGATTTAATGTTTTCTTGATTTTCATGTTTTCCATAAAATAATTTTGGAGTTGCATGGGATATGATTAATTGTCAATTAAATGGTGAATTTCATAAAGTAGAATATTTAAATGTTTTAAATTATTACAGGTAAAATTTGAGCATAAATAGAATTAAAACCAAATGGAATTTTAAATGTATTTATAAGTTTGAAAATTGAAAATTCTTGAAAGGAAATTAGACTTGTCTTTTTCATTCTTTGTGTTTTTTTGGGAAGAATTAGCTTCTTGCAAGCAAATCTTGTTTTTTGAATTGGGTGTGCATTTGTGAGTGGAATTAAATGGGATTCCAAAGCATTGAGATAGGAATGGGGTTGTGATTGTGCATTGGACGAAGATTGCTATCTTGCTTAATGCGTGTGGAGCTTGGTGTGTTTGATTTGTTGACAAAATCAAAGGTAAATTCATTCTTCCTCCATCGTTCATTTTTTATTTATTTCAAATGGTTTGTGTTGTTCGTGGAGTATCAACACTCACAATCTATTTTTAAAGTTAAAATAATTGTAGGATTTAATTGTTATTTAATTTTTTTGAAAATTCTCAAAATGTAAGCTAATAAACCCCAAATTCAATTTTGACTATGGGAAACAATTATTATGCATGTTTTAACCCAAAGGGTACTTTTAATTTTTAGTATAATTTTTTGAAAAATACAATTTTAAAGCTATTTTAATGGTGGATGGTAAAATTATCTAGTTCTTATGTTGGATTTTTTTTTCTGATATTATGTTGGAAAAGGTGTAAAAAAGACGAGAATGGAGGGAGGGAGGGAGAGAGAGATAGAGGGAGTGGTTTGGTGGGAGGGAGAGGTGAAGAGAGGGAGAATTAAAGATAGACAAATAAGTGAGAAAAAGTGGAGAGAGAAATAAGAGCTCGAGTAAGGGAGAGGTAGAGAGAAAGGTAGGTAGATAGAGAATCATGAAAGAAATATGGAGTATAGAGAGAGAGAGAGAGAGAGAGAGAGAGAGAGAGAGAGAGAGAGAGAGAGAGAGAGAGTCTTCCACAAAATAATGGTGCGGTTAATGGACAATTGAGGTCATTCATCATTACTAGACTTCCACAAAACAAGGTTCATAGGCAATGAAAGGCATCTTGGGGTTCTAACTCTCTTAAAAAACAATGGGGTTGGTCACTATATAAGGTATGTCATGGCTTGAACACTTTCATTTCTAATAGCTTTGATGAGGATGAAATGTAATAGTCTACTATGGTCTTCTCTATGTCATAGTTTGTTTAATGTAAGGTTATTATCATCATCTACTACATTGTAAACACTACTTAGATTGGTAGAAGGAATAGTTCAAAATAAAGATTTTTGTTTGCTTTTCTTGAAAAAGTATAGAGATATAGGCCCTTTCAAACTACCTATAATTGATGTAAAAAAATTGCATAGTTTTGACTAATTTAAAGATGCAATCCCTTATCATCATTTATCCATTAAAATATTAAAAAATCATAAAAATTGTGATTCCACCAACTAAAAATTTGAATAAATTTAGCAAACAATATAAATTAAATAGTAAAGAGCCACGTGATGCCATGGCTTTAATATTTGTATCACTAAATTAACAAAAAAAAGTCTCGATCCCTTATGACTATATGCATTTGTTGAAATTTCTAATTTTCATTGAAAGATTTTACACCATGTGAACTTTGTAAATTAATTCCTCTTTATTTGACCGTGCATTTGTTTTAATTCCTGTTTCCATTGACTCTGTATTTGTAAATTAATTTTCTAATGACCGTGTATTTGTTTTACTTCCAATTTCCTTGACTTAGTCAAAATTTGCTTGACTTTTGTCCGACTTTAACTTTGTTAAAAGGATTTATACGAAGAGATAAGCAATTGCAATACCAGGTGGAATGATTCTGCTTTTAGAGATGAATATAATTCAGAAGAGTCCATGATTTGTAAAGGTCAGTTCACTCTCTTACTCTTGAAAAATGTCATTTTTGTATAAATGGTTAGGAAACATCTAAGTCATTATTTTAAATATTAGATTTTTTTTGGTGTTTGATAAATTAAGTTATCAATATCTATTTAATATAAATTATGAGAAATCTTTAAATTTTTTTATTTTTTATTTTAAATAAATTATGTTATTAATATTTATTTTAAAATATATAAATAATAAAAAAACATTAAAATTTTAGAAATATTTTTTTATTGAAATGTAAGATTTATTTATTTGAAAAATTATTGTATTTAATTATTTAAAAATATTAAAAAACTTATTATTATTTGTTAAGTATTTGAGTTATATTTTGTTTATCATTCTAGTTTAGATTTTTTTTTTTTTTTAAGGTAAGTGCTATCTTTAATGGGGATAGCTCCCTCTATTTCTTAACAAAACATTACAATATATAGCCATTACAAAAACGATTGCCTGTCTCCTTGGCAATCATAGCAGCCCCAGCCCCAGCCCCAGATACTACCCCGAGAGTTACAATAAGCAAACTACTCCTAAAACCAAAACAACATTATAAAAACTACAACCTACTACTAGTCTGAAAAAGATCTTAACTCTTCATAATTTGAAGTATGACAATTGCGTAGTCTCCCAGATCATTCAACTTCTTTGTGGACGCCTCGGACAACCACCACTCCTCAGATTCTGCAAAACTTCTGAAGATAGCTAGATCTTCGTTGACAATCCCGTTCTTGAACTGCTACCACACTTCCTCTCCAAACTCTCTTGCTCTCTCCTTTTCTGCTTCTTTATCTCTTCCATCCTCCTTGTCGCTTCCTTCCTCCTCCTCGCTTTCTTCCTCCGTGTTTGAGAAATAGTTTTTGGGGCTGAAATAAACCTTGAGCACACTGTTCTTACTACCTTCCACCAGATCATATATAGCTTCTGCAACCATGTCTCCATTTTCTTTTTTAACAAAACCCTCTAACAGTTCTACACATTTATCCCTAGATTCTAGTATATCCACCATGGGCGCAAGGACCGCCTCATATATTGCATTGTCGCACCAATGACGATCCAGACTTAGAGAGCATTCTACCATTCCCCTAATGGCATCGTATCCAAATTTCGTTGTCTCGAACAGGTCCCTGATTTGAAACTCCAGAGGAACCTCACAGTTAAAGTAGTTCAGTCCCAAGAAGTGCACCATTTTCTTTTTCTTCTCTTGCAAATATATCCTGCCATCGAAGCTCACTTATCTAATATAGGCTTTCCGGATCTCTAGATGCTTCCTAAACTGACCAAATCTCTTCAAATATTCATGCTCGAGGTGGTCAATTCTCTTTTGCAGAGTGTCGACACTGTTTGCGTACTCTGTCACAGAGCTGCTATATTCTCCACTTTTCTGACCTAGAAAAGATTATCCTTACTAAAGTTTGATCAATTATCCCATCTGTTTAGTCTTTTCGTCCTCTTTTCTGCTAGAACAGGGGTCACCCAATGCCTTCACGAGATACCTCATTCTTTTCTTTGCGTACCAATTCTTCAATGTCTTCCATTAGTTCATCCTTACTAATGACGTTTTTATTCCTTTATGATGTTACTCCCATATTAGCTAGAATTTCTGCCACCTTATTACCCTCCCTATACGAGTGGGTGATTTCGAATTCTCCTATTTTTTCCAAAAGTGCACAAATTCAAATTAGCCACCTATTTAATTTCCAGCTTTGAAATTTTCTCTTAATTACCCCATTAACTATGATTTGAGAATCTCCTTCCACTATGACTTTGGATAATCCTTTCTCTACACACATCTCCAGACCTGCTTCTAATGCCCTTATTTCAGCTTCGTTATTTGTGGTATCCCCAATACTTCCGTAAATTGCTTGCAGAAAAGATCCTTTTTCATCTCTAATAACCGCTCCATACCCTGCTTTGCCAGGATTGCCTCTACTAGCTCCATCAAAATTTAGCTTAGCCCAATTTATCTTTGGGGCTTGCCATTTGACCTGCTTTTTGCTTTTAGTTTTATCCACAATCCTCACTTGGACCAATTCCTTGAAAGTCCACCTCTTTTCCACCTTCTTATCCCATGCATTATAGAATCTGATAGTTTTCTTCCTAAGATTACCACTCACAACTTCCTCAATACCGGCTTTGATAGATTTAAAAGTTTCTTCTCTAGAATGGAATTCCTCTCTGAATATTCTCCTGTTTCTTTCCCTCTATATATGCCACACAATCATAGAAGGCCCTACTAACCATAAATCTCCCCACTTGGATTTGCAAATTAGGGGCCAAGAGGACATAAAATCTATAAATCTTTCATTTCTTATAGTTTGATATTCAATCACATCAAAGAACCATTCCCAACAACTACTTGCAAAAGGACATGTAAAAATCAAATGATTGGTGGTTTCATCATCCTTTTTGCACATTATACACCTACTCGGTCCTGCTATACCAATAGATTTTATTCTATTTCCTGTCAGAACTCTATCCTGTAAGGCTATCCAAAGAAACGCTCCTGCTTTTGGAAGAATTTTGTTATGCCAGCATAATTTGTATGGCCACTCAGGGTTCCTGATCCTCTTCCTTTGGATTTCATACCCCCATTAGACTTTATATTCTCCTAATTTAGCAGCACACCAAAATACTTTGTCATCTTTATTTGACACAAATATGTGCCTTTGGGATAAAATCTGCTCTAACTTTGCACATAGGTCCCTATTGCCTATGCTACATTTATTCCATACCACTCTCTCCCCTAACGAACCTCCAGAGGCAAAATAATCCTTAACTCTGCTACCTATGCTTGCTTCCACCAGGTTGACCCATTCATGATCTTCAAAGATTTCCTTCAATGGTTTCTCTCCTCCCCAAGAGTCTGACCAAAATTTGGACTTCACACCATTACATACATTCCAAGATAAATGATCTGTGAGTAAACTTCTGCTATCCCAAATGAAATTCCAACTTGGAGATCCTTTCTCCGAATTTGCCATTGTGAAGATCATTTCTTCCTCCAGAGAGTCCAAATATTAATTCCTAAACACTCTGCACCATAATCTATTTGGGCTCTTAAAAAGCTTCCATGCTAGCTTGGCTCCCAAAGCTTTATTTTGCAATTCCATTTTTCTGAGTCCTGCTCCTCCTTCCTCCTTGATGAGGCAAACTGTATCCCAATTGATCAGAGGGACTCTCCGTACCTCTTTTGATCCTTCCCATAAAAATTTCTTAAGCATACCATCCACACTACTATATGCTTGCCTAGACATCTTGAAATAAGACATGCTATATATTGGGACCGCTGACAATACAGACTTGATCATCTGTATCCTTCCAGCCTGTGATAGCCATTTGTTTTTCCACAAATCCACCTTCGCTTTACATTTATTGATCACTTGTTCCCAAAGTTGTTTTTGGTACGATCATGTTCCTATTGAAATTCCTAAATATTTTAGGGGAAATTCCCCTTTTGGAAAACCCAAGACCTGCAAAATCGAGTTTTGATTCTGTCTGTTGGTGTTTAGAAAGAAAATATGTGATTTCTCTTTATTCATGTGCTGGCCCAACACCTTTGCGTATTCCTCCAATGTCTCCTTAATTGACTCCGCTTCTCTAACCGACGAAACACCAAACAAAAGGGTATCATCCGCGAATTGGGAGTTTAGATAGTCTTTAAAGAGTATTATTTTTTTACATATCCTTTTCATGCATTGGTCATGTCAATTAGACAATGTTTTTTGGAAATAAAAAAATAAGTGCAGATTGTGTAATTTTTGTTTTATATTTAAGGATTAAGCAAAAGTGCATGATACACACACATTTGTCTAAAATGATCTTTTGAAAAATGAAGCAAAAGGCACTAAATGTCTCATGAGTGGAGGCTCAAATGCTCAATATACTTTACAACATTGATGCTATTTTTAATCATTGGTAGCTTTTATATACTTTCTATGCTTGAATCAAATCACATCTAGATGGTGTTTATTGAATCCACCAACATGTGAGTCATCATTCGATGTTTATTATTTTTTAGAACTATTCAACCTATTAATAAAAAATGAAGACCTTGGATCTAGATGAAAGCAAAATTTCATTGTTTTCCCTTGATTACTTTACCACATAAAAGTCTACAAGAATGAGAAAGCTATTATCCTATAAATGGCCTATATGGAGAGTTATTTGTTTCTCAGTTTAATACTTTGTTTGTTTTATCCCATCAAAGATGATAAGTCTAATAGGATGCATATCTCCTGCAAATGAATATTTTATTCTAAGAAGACACACGCATGTGTTTTGAAGTGAAATGTTTAATATATTTAACAAAAAAACTTTATTGTAATGGTATATTATTGATTTAAACCAAAATCCATTTTTCCATATGAAAAAGGTTTAATATTTTTTCCAATCTTATTGTAGAGGTGCATTATTGGTTTCAACTAAGATTCATTTTTCTATATGAATATGGCCAAAATATTATGCTTATACCTCTAACAAGTGTTTGTTATGCTAGAGAAATAGAAGCAAACAAGATTTAACTGATATGTGGTAAAGTGTTTGGTAATTGATTCAAAATGTACTTGAGGTTTGTAGGTACAAGGAATCACTAGGACAATGGTCATTGTATTTAGGTAAAGAGAATCTCACTTACACTACATGTAGTATAGATGGTCATAGGCATGTTGATAGATGATGAGTTCAACACATGTTTATGTCAAGTAGTGTCAATAAGAGACAATAGATCTTCATACTCTAGGAGGCAATGCCACATAACACTAGACTTATAAGATTGGAAGATGTGTCTCACATAAGAATGCAAATTAAAGGGCTAGGAATCTAGGTGATGCATATTTAATTGTTGACACTAGTTGATTAGTACTAGTAGACAAGACATGATGTATTCAAGGTAGCAAGATGAGTTAGATTGATGGATGGCCCAAACTATCAAACAATTGTCTCCCCTTTGGATCAACAAAGTTTGTTATTTTTAAATGAAAAAACATGTTAGTTCGTTGTGTGTTGTTAATGTTTATTTCCCTTTTGGATCAATCCATAATGTTGTATTTTTACTATATAATAATGTTACGTATTGAATAATTATTTAATGTTATTGGATACTTTTTATATAATAGTTTTATAGACCTATTTGATATTTACCCAAATTATTGAAAATAGTTGACTTTAGAAGCTCATATTTATCAATTGTCTTGAGCTATGGAATCAATAGCCCATTCATTTAGGATCTCATACATCCAAATTTACACTAAGATGCTAAGAGAAAATATGAAGTTTTTGCTTTGTATTGACATTAGAGGGCATCTGCTACTACATTTTCTTTACATTTTTTATAAACAATGTCACATACATATTACCACATCTTTACCACTCATTTTTACTCTTTATACAAGGAAAGCCTTTGTTGTTACAAAATTAGGCTACGATGATCTATATTTATTTGAAAATTGTGACCTAATAGATAAGAACACCATTATTGGATCATATGAAAGAAACGAAAAAATTTCTTTTCCATATCTTGATTTATTAACCAAATTACACCTAATGAATTTCTTATTGGTGAAGGCTAAGGGTCATCCTCTTACATCAAGATTACAGGGTATGTGAAGGATCATGAGGGGCCAAAAAGTGGCAATATGAAAAAAAATGTTTTTTCCATTTTCCCAAAAATGCAAAAAATCTATGTTGGTTTTTTGGCTGGCTTGGATGTCAATACATGTAGCCATGGAAAAAGTCAAAGCATAACGGATATAAAAAAAAAAATCAAATATCTTTTAGTATCGGATATTCGATATTACCAATTATATATGTTATATAGTATACGATCTATATTATATATATATAATATAAAAAATATATATGATTAATATATCATGGAAAACATAAAAAAGGTATCGAATATTCGATACTTGTGGGTATTTTATATACTCATATTGTGCCTATCGTGGGCCATTTTCACCAACGGGTTTGGAGTTTGGAGCGATCCAATATCTGAATATATCAGATATTCAATTTCTTTGACAAATTTTCATTGATTCCAACCATCAAGTATGATTTTTTTCTTCCTTTTTTTATCAATCATTTGCATTTTTTTTTTCTTTCTATTTTTTAGTTATAAATTAGGTTTTTTATTTCAAATACACTCAGTTGTTTAAACCATGTTAATTAAATATAAATTTTCAACTTCAATTAGATAGTATGGCTGAGAGCAATGAAAATCCACAACCACCACAACTGCTAAACCCTCAGCTACCAAACCCCTCCTCAATTGATGAATTTAGTCAAAATTAGGATCGGTTGAGGGGTATTGTTGATGTCTATAGTACAATCCCTGATTTATCCCCAATTTTAGCCACATTAAAATCAATAATCTCTAATGTAGAAATTGTCACCTCTGAGCACAATGTTGTTCTTTTGTGGTGAGAGGCAATGAGGTAACGATAGGTGGATGGGTTGTCCTATGATGAGGTGAAAAACCTTGAAATATAAAAAGTCGAAATAGATGCCCTATTTGTTAATCCCCATATTGGACAACCCGTAGATGTTAATTTTTTTTTTTCATAAAATGGTGTCAAAATGATGCTATGCGAGATAACTTCTAGGATCGTTGGTGGATGGTTTTTGATAGACCACCTAAAAAAAATCTCAATGCATAATTTTATTTCATTAAGAAATTATATGTTGAGTTTGTGTTAGGCAAGCATGTCAACTACTTTGACATCAGACATTTTCAAGGCGTGGGGGGAGGTATGCCCTAGGATAGACCTGGGGAAACTCGAGTAGTACAGGTCCCATATGTTCCCCCTCCTCGCATTTCTTTCTCACATCCAGTACAACCTCCAGATATTATTGTAGAGGCAACATCATAGACTATATCAGCTATTCACTCTTTGAGTAGCCTTTTGGTTTCTTAGGCCACAACACTAGCTCGACCACATGACCTTGATGCTAGTAGTGGATCGGGTGGTGTTGACACATTATTCTCATGTTCACATATTTGTGTGCCACATACTTGCACTATGTCCAATCACATATTCTTAGGCCCTCTTAGACAACCTGTTGGCCATCCCATTAACACATCTGATTATGAGGTCCATGATATGGCCGGTGCACCAAATGAGATGACAAGGACTAGAGAACACCCCAAGGAGTCCTCACATGCTAGAGATGAGGGGGTACCTTCACCATGCATTGACAATATAGTGGTAAGACTTAACTTGTAATTTCATAGTGCATTTTATTTTAAATGAATATTTATAAGAGATAGTATTAAGTACTAATGTTTATATACATGATCTATTTAATAGTTGATGTTTGAGGAGGAGATATCATAGGTCTAGGATGCCACCCTCTCACTCATTTTATTTGGCTTTCACAACTACACGGTATATATTTTTGCACTTATTCGTTTGTATTTTTTATTGTATACATGCTTGTCATTTAAATTATCATTAGTTAAATTATAGATTAACTTACATGTTTATCTTATTTTATTCTTGTAGAAAATGCCTAGTGCAATGACAGACAAGGGAAAGGCAATTGAACACAAATTTGATTGAAATAAGAGTTTAAAGAACTTATGATGATTATACATGTCGACATAGATTTATAGTTTCACATACTTGTCATTTTTATGTATTGAGAATTGTTGGTTTCATATCCTTGTCGACTGCTTCGACAATACCTAAAGAAGTAGTAGAAGAGATGCCTCAGGTATGTGGTTATTTTAGTTTGTGT
Organism: Cryptomeria japonica; assembly: GCF_030272615.1. Classification (NCBI taxonomy): domain Eukaryota; kingdom Viridiplantae; phylum Streptophyta; class Pinopsida; order Cupressales; family Cupressaceae; genus Cryptomeria; species Cryptomeria japonica. The sequence goes on along the minus strand of NC_081407.1, from coordinate 196,721,269 downwards.
TTAGTAAATATGTTCCTATCATTGACAATTATATGCTAACTTGTATCAATTTTATGTTTGTGAACATATATAGGTTTTCTATGAAAATGCCAATAACATCCGTCCTCTACCATAGGTATATTCTAGGACTCCTGACTATCCTAGGAGAAGACATAGACTTGAGGTAATCAAGAATTCAATTTTAGAGTTCAATTATAGTTCAATGTATATTGATTTTGATGTTAATTTTTTGAATGTAAATAATATAATATAAGTAATCTCAATTGTGGTTTGAATTTTTATTGTGTAGGAACCTTCAAAGCCAAAGAGTGTTTCGAAGAGGATTGATTTCGATGATCCATTAGTAGTTTAGGATGTGATAGAGATATTTTGGGATTAATACATGACTATTTGGCATGTATATTTTGTATATATTTCGAGATGACATATGCCTTGGCGTTTATGCAACTTTTGTATATGGACATACACAATTATTCGACAATTTGATATATAGAAGTTGAGATTCGATATAATTTGAATTAATAAAAATATGTCAAAGTGCATATGAGGTAGAACATGAAATCAAATCCAATTTTGTTTACTTACCATTTGTCCTTACTAAGCATCCATGTTATGATTAATAACAATACCAATATGGTCATCAAATTTGGTGAAGTTGCCCAAGGTAACCAAATTTAATACTTAAGACTTAGATGGAACAAATTATATTGAATCTCAAGATTATATAATATAACATGTTATTATTCATTATTACATTCAAGATTAAATTTTAAAGAATGAAGACATGCACATGAGGAACAAATTATATCAAATCTCAACTTCTATATATCAAATTGTTGAATACTAGTGTATGTCCATATACAAAAATGACATAAATGCCAACTCAAACAAAGTTTTACAAAATGTGGCATATGCCATCTCTAAATATATACAAAATATACATGCCAAATAGCCATGTATGAATCCAAAAATGTCTCTATCACGTCCTAAACTGCTGATGAATCATCAAAATCGATCCTCTTCAAAGAACTCTTTGGCTCTGAAGGAACCTACATAAGAAAAATTCAAACCACAATTGAGATTAGTTAATATTATATAATTTACAATTGAAAAATTAACATCAAAATCAATATGCATTGAACTATAATTGAACTCTAAAATTGACTATATACAAACATAACTAACCTCATAGGGACATCCATTACGTGGGGATATATATCTGATATCCATTACCTTTGACAAAAATCTACAGCCTTGGGATTTGCCTCATGATTGCTTTGGGATTTGACTAGGACATGCCAGACCTGAAAAATCAACACAAAAAACATGTTTAGGAGTTTTCCTTGCTTTTCCAAACTTCGTCCATGTGATTGACGACTTTTTTTACCCAAAATTGATGAAACAAAAAGGGGTTTTTAAGGAGATTTTCAGCTTTCCACTAATATAAATTATGCTTCATTTTGAATTTAATAAATAATGATTATTCATTTTCTGTTTGAATTACGAAGAAAGTCCTAATTGATAGGCTGATTGAAAAACATATATAACTTTCAAACGGTATACCATTTTATGAATCCAAAACATGTGTCACATTCCATACTTCACATACTATATGATTTAAAAAAAAAAAATCATAAAGTTTTGACCAAGTTATGGTGGTCAGACATATGAAATTTTATATTTTTAAAAAGTTGTAGTAAAAAATTCATAATTAATTATTTACTTCGAAAAAATTATAAAAATATATGTGTCGCGTTTGGGCATGAGTTTTCTACTTATATCTAAAATCTTATTAAAAAATATTATGATTTGATTGTGGTTAGGGTTGTCAGATAGACACTTGCTTCTTATCCTTTTCTTGAAATTTTAGTACTACTGCATTGAAATTTCAATTTTTTGTCAAATAGATTTTTTTTTTTTAAGAAAACAACTAGTATCTTAGAAACTAAATTCAATTTGCTATAGATTCTATTCTTACATATTTTTGAAATAATGTTGATAAATTATTCAAAATTTTACATCAAGTTGCATAGCTTTGATTTCCTGAATTTTCATTGTCACTTAAGGGCCTAGTTTGGCCCACCATGATCCTGCACATATACAGGTGACAATGTTGAACTAAGCGATTTAGTTCTATTTAATTGTTATTCTAGACTCTTGAATTTGAGGATAGTTGTGTTGTTGAAAATGTTTTCTTCTATTACAAGTGTTTGCCTTTGTTGTAGCAATAAGTAATATTTACTTATTAGCTTGGCAAATAATATTAATTTTATTAAACTAGAGTCTAGGGGATTTTAAGAAAAGCGAAGCGACCATTGCTGAGAGGAGAAAGGGCATAAGTGTTGAAGAGCTGAAAATAGTAGTAGGGAGAGCCATATGCTCAAGTACCCATCATTTTTGTATGCATGGTCATATATTATGGTAGTGTTTGAATGAAATATTAGCGGTTGCTTATGGTCTTTATTAAACCTCAATCAAAGTTGCAGTTTGCCTTCCAAACTTCTCGTGGAATATGAGTAAAATCTTAGCCAAAGAAATTACAAATATAGGTAAAAAAATGTTGGTGATAGTTTAACTAATGATAACCAATTTCTCTCTCCTTCGTTGGCAACAACAAGGATGGAAAATTGAGAGGGGGGGGATTCATTTTTCACCAAATTAAACCAATTAAGCACAATCTCAGATTTGATCAACTGCAACAAAAAGAAAGATAACAAGAATAATAGCAACACACGTAACACCAATATTTTTGACGTGGAAAACCCAGTTAAGGGAAAAACCACGGTGGGAACCTACCCACAATAAGATGATACTTTGCAGAAGTATGTGTAAATATTACAATGGGGAATGCACATGCATTCAGGCACACTACCTAGAGATCACTACTCAAATTACAATGACCCAGAAGGCTCCAACCCTCAAGGAAAGTTCACTACCTTACAATAATGATTGGACTACAATCCAGAATACATGAACTGCAAAGATAGCATCTGCTAATGCCTGATGACAGTTTTGATTAAGCTTATTTGTCTGCCCTTCACCAATCTCTTCTCAATACACTACACCGAAGGATGAATTCATTTGTTCGCACATACACCACTCTCTGATAATGTAGACACAACATCAACACCCAAATTACATGAATGTGTCACCTATTTATACAGATCATCAACCTTGACTACAAGGTCAACTAGACCCTTAACACATAATTACAAATTTACATCACACGATACATAAATAAACCACCAGACTAGTACAATGACATTGATAGCATAACATGGACCTAAATCAAATCTCCAAACACTCATCACCACCAAAAATCTGGCCAAGACCAACCGCAATATGTTACACCACCAAAATACTGCATAACATGAAGAATGTCACTGGACCAAGAAGATCATCAAAAACTCGCACAATAATCAATACAGACCACCAAGACAAATAGGACATGATTAGGAAACACAAACATGCATGTTAGAACCATCTGCAATAGTTGTGCCAACACCACTTATTCAAATCTTCATCGATCAACACACTAGCACTCAAGAACACTTAACAACAACTCAGATAAGAAGGATAGATTTCGGAGCACCAAATCACAAACCATTTGAAATGAATATACACACGAGTCAATAAGATGATAACGACAATAATAGCAACACACATAACACCAATATTTTTGACGTGGAAAACCCAGTTAAGGGAAAAACCACGGTGGGAACCTACCCACAATAAGATGATACTTTGCAGAAGTATGTGTAAATATTACAATGGGGAATGCACATGCATTCAGACACATTGCCTAGAGATCACTGCTCAAATTACAATGACCCCGGGCCTGGATCGAATCCTCTCTACACAGGCAACTGAGACCAAAATGATGCACCATCGGTTCAGATCGATACTTCCAGGCTTAAGACTGCAATCTGAACCATTCCTTGTATAAAGTTTTGGACTTTCTAGAGAAGTCTAGAGACCAGAACAGGCCCGAATTCCAATCAAGGTTCATCCGAACAACATATCTTTATGATTATGAGAGCTTGTCAAGTCCCTCCTGGTACACACTTTATCTAACTGGCTTGATACCAATATGCCAAAGCGCATGAAAAAAATAGAGGTCTCTGGTTTGTCCTTCCACTAAGGTATGGCCTACCTCTAGCTAAAACAAAGCTCCCATGCTCGATCCACATTCACCGACATAAAGGACATTCCTTATACTAAAATAGATTGTTCCACCAAATGGAAGAGATAGGGAAATTAAGACCATGCTAAGGAGATTCGTCATACCAAGTGAGGTGTTAGGAAACTATTTACCAAGGTTTCCAAATACTATTAAATGAGTCTGTCTCTAAATTTTTGTTTACATAGTCTAACATTTAATTACAATCGTAATGTATAATGTTGAATCTCCAAAGTTCTTGAAATAGGTAAGTTGGACACCCATTGGTGCAGGAGCACCTAGCTTTTAACCATTTTTTATGCATTTTCCACATTTTGAGGTGATGATCCATATTTTGGATTAGGTGTTTGAATAATAGAATACTCAGAGCTCCACATGTGTGTTTGATAGTCATTTGAAGGATGATTGTCACCTAGGTTGTTACTTTTCTCAAATCTGGCCTATGAGCCCTTGTAAGCCTAAAATGACATAAATTTGCATTATGATCTAAAACGACTTGTAAAGCCTAATTAGGCATTTAGGCATGTCAGTTTAATGTTAGGAAGTCATGCTAGGAGGTTCAGTATAAGTAAAAATGCATAAAAGGCAAAAATGCACATTGAGCAAAAGTTGTCATTGTTGTTTGACAACTTTTTGCAACTTTTTGAGAAACTTTGCAATTTTTTAGCAAATCGGTGGTTAGGAAACCGATGAAGAGTTGATTATGACCAAAATGGCATATAAAATTCTCTAAGAATGATTCTACATGGGTTGGAACATTTGTGAACAAGTTTGAATAGATTTTGAAGACAATTTCCATATTTTACCTTGTAATTTTGTCATTTTTGTAGCAGCAGTCTGTACCAAATGGATTGACCTTGCTAATGTTCTTTCATAGTGGTTTAGTGTATGTTATTTTATTTCTCAGGAGGTGTTTGTAATTTCTTTTGGTGCAGGTTTGAGGTGTGTTTACAAATTTGTATTTCTCTTCGCTTGAGCAAGGGTTCACGAGAAGTTTGACTAACATGCATGTTAGTCGCGCATTTTAAACCGTCAATTTTGCGATAAATGGTTGGGATTGACTAACACGCCACTATCATGCTGTACGAAAGGTCTGTTTTGGAGCCAGAATGGCCGGTTGCATCTATTCTAGCTCCAAAATGGACCTTTCGTACAACGTGTTAGCGACAAGTTAGTCAATCGCAACCGTTTATTGCAAAATCTACGGTGTAAAATGCGTCACTAACATGCGTGTTAGTCAATTCATACTGCCACAACAATCTGTCCATGAATTATGAATTTTGGGTTTAATAATTTTGAGAACATTTGATAAAAAGCCTTCATGTCTTATTGTCTCTAAAGAAAATCTGTTTGTTCGCTACCTTTTTCTCCACTTAACCGGAAGGGTCTTTATGTCGTTGAAAAGGGGCCATTTGAGTTTTAAGTCTAGGTGGGTTTCGTCTTTTAAGTTGGATCGCTTTAATTTTCCTAAGTCTAAGTATGGTTTTCTAACGTATGCATAGGGTTCTTAAAATTTGGGCAGGTTTGTTTTGATCCAACGACGGTCGTGATACCGCAATGGGAAGTTGCACGTTGAATACCCATCGCGACTCAGCGACAAGCCGCTAGTGGCGGGGCCGGTCAGAGATCCAGCACTGGCAGTTAAGCACTGGCAGTTACGTGATGAAGGGATCTTAAAGTTTGAGCGGTAAGGATTTGATCTGACGGTTGTCACTAGACCGCGATGAAGAGTTGCGAGTCCTTTTACTCTTCGTGGATCATCGACTGAATGGTGGGCTCGGAAAGTGTGAAGAAGGAAAAGCACTTTAAACTGTGGTCAGGTCTAAGGAAAATCAATGGTGGTCGTGAGACCGCGATGGGAAGATGCAAGTCCTTTTACCCATCGCGACTCAATGACCAATAGGCTCATTGAAGAATGTCATCCCATGCTACTCCGATACCCGATGGGCTAGACGGCAAAGGCGGTATCATTAACATAACTTACTCCGATGAGGCAATACCGGAAGGTAGAAATACTAAGTCATCGGGATAACTCAAATCATCAGTGAGAGGAGTTTTGGGTTAAGCCAATACTCGATGAGGGAGACAAAGCCGAACACAAAAGAGGAAGATAAGGTTATCGGTTTTTTTCGACCATTTATATTGAAATCCTCCAATTTTTTATCGAGCCAGAATAGAAACTCAATTGTGCTACAAGAATTTAATTTTATTTGTAGTCATATATATTGAAATGCTTAAGTTTGATGTTATAGAACAATTTCATGCACATATAATAAAAAACATTTGTTTTTTCACCATATATAATGAAATGTTAACAACAATTGCAAAACAGGGAAGATAAGAGTATCAGTTGGTGTCAACAATTTTTATTTTTGTCCGGTAAAGCTATATTTTATATTAATTCTGAAAATGTTTACATTCTAAAAGATAAACCTCCATGGCTAGCCGATTAGACCATTGAAGCCAGTATACAGAACGGTCCATACATAACACATTCAAAAACATTTAAAAAAACAAACACAGTCCTTGCTTCAAAAAAGGTTGTATGTGCCATATCGCTACTCCAGGTGAACAGTGACCATGCCCTCTTCTACATCCAACACTTCCATGTTCCTAACTTGGTTCATTTATGTCTCCCTGCTGGAGCCTTCACCAAACTGCAACACATGACCCTTCTTAGTTGTTCCTCTTCCACAAGGTCGACCCCATCGTTTTGTGCATGCAAGAACTGTTCATTGCACAAGTGCTCTATATTCTAACCAAGGTCCTCATTTTGCCATCTCCGCACGTGCTTTCTAGACATCAACCATCTCAAGGTATTGCACAATACCATACATTCCAGCCTATGCTACACTTCTTCTGGCCTCTTTATTGAATGTGGCGCTCCAGAGCAAGAACGGTTGCAAGGGAGGAGTGAATTCACTCACGTGAATCCACACTCCATACACACTTTCAAAGCCGTCCATGTCTCGTGCCAAACCTAATAAAGCTTCCATTCCGCCTAGCCATTCCTTCTTGACACACCTGTTCACGATTTCTCTGACTTTCAAAACGGGTCGGAGCTCCAGACACCATGCTATAAGCAGAGACACTATGTCCGCATTCATTTTGTACTTCCATCCACCGTCTATGTACTCAGGTCCAAGGATCAACTCACTGCAGAAAGGAATGCGATATCTTCATAGATAAACAAGTTCATCAACCTATCATTGCTTATTCGTTCCCAAAATGCGACCTGTGTTTTGCTTGTCTCTAAAGAAAAGTTGGTCTCCATATTTGAAATCGAGATACCCATGATTCCAAAACAGACATGCAAATCTGTCAGACTAACATCGACATCTATAAATTATTTGAATTTTTATCAACCCGTGCCTTAATTTTTTAGTGCTTTCTAATAACTAAGTTCATCTACCACATGTTCTATGTTATTCTAGAATCTAAGTTTCCACACCATAGTTTGTGGACATTTTTGTACACTTACACATATCCATATCATGCTATCCTATGAAGACCTTGGATTCATATGATGCACACAGCTAATAAAAAGTTTCTTCGACTAACAAGGCACGTTATGCACTTTCACGCATGACCGCTCCAAAACGGTAGTACGCAATGACTAACACGCCTGTTAGTCGCACGTTTTACACCGTCGATTTTGCAATCAACGGGCAGCGATTGACTAACACAACGCTAACATGCTATACAATAGGTGCTCCCACTCCAAAGCAGACCTTTCGTAGAACGTGTTGGCGACAAGTTAGTCAATTGCAACCGTTAATTGCAAAATCGATGGTGTAAAACGCTCTACTAACCTGCGTGTTAGTAAATCCGTACTATCATTTTCGAACCAAAATACACACACGTGCGACTAACACGCGTGTTAGTCAATCCGTACTATCTTTTTGGAGCCAAAATAGATGCGTCTGCGACTATCCTAGCTCCAAAAGGGACCTTTCATACAATGTGTTAGTGACAGGTTAGTCAATCGCAGCCGTTAATTGCAAAATCGGCCGCGGCTATTCTAGATCCAAAACAGACTTTTCGTACAGTGTGTTAGTGACAAGTTAGTCAATCGCAACCGTTAATTGCAAAATCGACCGTGTAAAATGCGTGACTAACATGCGTGTTAGTCAATCTGTACGGTGAAGTTTGCATGACCGTGGCTATTTCACGACTAACACATGTGTGACTATTCTAGTAAATCCTTACTGTGGTTTTGGAGCCAGAATAGATGAGTGCGCATCTCAAGAAGCATAATGAGAAAAGGCGCCTCCTTATGGATGGAAGAAGTTCATGTTTGATTATGGAATTAAAAATTATAAATAATGGAAAGTTACACTATCGGGATAAGTCACCCCGATAAAAACACGCAACAAATACTAGTCGTTGATCGGTGTATCATATACTGATAACAATGCATGGAAATTCAAGGTCGGACCTATCGACATCAGTCTCACCGATTATATTATGAAGTCAACGACAGTTATATCAGAGAAGCATATACCGATAAGGCTCATCGGTATAGTGAACATAAGCAGCAAAAGCATAAAATTATCTTGTCGATAACCGATGAGGCTATCGGTAAGACTTATACCGAAAATCGCAATAGTGGAAATGTCTATCGGTGAAGGTTGTAGCGAAAAGAAAGTCCGAATAGCTTCGCCCATACGTGACCGACCAAATAGACACAGGCCACCGAGCAAAAACCTAACACCAATTCTAACCCTAATGCGGTGGACGCGTCTATTTTGGTTCCAAAACGACAGTACGATGAGACTAACACGCGTGTTAGTCGCGTGTTTTACCACGGCTACTACCACGACTTTTTGGAGCCAGCAAATACGCGTCCTGCGCGATATCTAACCCTAACGTGACGGTTAGAAAAGTAAATTTTCGGACGATTCTGCCTCCAAAACAAGAATAATTTCCCACTACATATAAAGCAAAACAAGAAAATTTTCCCACTACATATAAAGTAAAACAAGAAAATTTTCCCACTGCATATAAAGCAAAATAAGAAATGAAAAGAAAGAATTGAAACCCATAATATACAAACAGAAAAAAAATGACTTGTCCACATACCTGACAACCTTAAAAAATGAAGCCTCCTTCAACAACACAGCCTGCCCTTCAACAATAACTCACAGCCTCCTTGTTCAAGCCCTTCTTTCCCTTCAACAATCGCAAAAGACTTCAACAATGAGGACACTTGCTTTAATCGTGCATTAGTCCTCCTTTTTTCCACATGAGGTAGAAAATGGCGCGAGGTTTTTTGAAACAGAGGTACATGGACGCGTAGTACGGTTTGACTAACACGCGTGTTAGTCGTGCATTGTACATCATCATTTTTTCAATGAACGATTGTGATTGACTAAGGACTAAGCCACTTGTCACTAACACGTACGAGAGGTTTTGGAGGGAGCTAGTGCGTTTTGGAAGCCCGCGTCCTCTTTTTCTTGTTCGGTTTGCCATTCGAATGCAGTCATCTACAGTTGTCGCCGATTGTTTGTTTTTTATGGCTTTTAATGTGCGTGTTATGCACAACACATCGCCACGAGTCGCGGCCTAGGATCCGCCGTCCTCCGGCATGTCCGCGTAGTTTCACGTGGGCCCCGACGTTTGAAACCGGTGAGTCCAGGACAAGTCCACGTCATTTTCTGTGGGTCCGGCGGCTGTGCCAAATTGGCATGGTATGCATGTCTCGAACATGTATGTCGATGCATGTCGTTGGTACGACAGGTCACTTTTGGAGCCAGAATAGACGCGTTCGTGATCATGAAGACCCTCAATTGACACTCTCTCCCATCTCTTCATACCCTTTAGTGCATCATAATTTTGTGATGCATGGAGGATCCGGAGTTCTAGATTGGCCATCTGAGCCTTGATTAAACAATATTGGTATAATCGATTGATTTATACCTTTGTATTTGGCTATATTGATGTGAGCTTCTAGGGTAGAGCAAGTTGTAGCTTACCATTTCCTCTCCTCATCCATCTTTGCTTGTCGGAACTCGGTCTGCACCTCTTGTTTGAGCTTGTCCTTCTACAGGGCTAGATCTTCAACTAACTCATCTATCTTAGTTGTACAATCTTTTTTTATCCATTTAATGGATCAGTGCCAATTGGGTATTGAAGTTTTTCTTGCTTCTATCTAATGGGAGTCCATTCCACAGATTTTGGCAATCAACTGTTGCACTACCTTTTGAATTTCTGGGTTTTGTACCTCTACTCTGCTATGCAAGTTGTTCGTGGAATTCACATTTGAAATTGAAGCATAATTCACTTTTAGTGATCATTGACATTTTGTTTGCATCACCGTGCAGTCAATTAAATTTATTAACTTGCCACTTAAATTTTTCATGCACAATTTGCCCATTGTGTTCAAAATTATGTTTGTATGACGATATCATTACCCATATTTTTTAACTTTTGTGTGTATTCATATTCCAAGGTGGCAAAAATATGTGACAAATAATGCTTCAAATCCATTTGAACTCTGCTTTAGTTGGTATAACATCTTGGCCGTGGTATTCAAATTCATGTCTGTAATGTCCCGAGCTAAATTCCGGGTAAATAATTCTAGTATTGTTGAAAATATTTAAATTGGAACCATACAAACCATATATTTGCATCAATGTTTACTAGCAGCATTAACAACTCGGAGATATGTAAAACCAAACCTTGTAAAAGCCTTAAACAAATTGATATTTACACAACAACCTTCTCGGCACAATGTTGAATGACAGGTTTAATTATTTTCCCCTAATCTAACAAACCCTAAATCTGTGGGTAGGGTTCACCATTACAGGCAGATTTCAGATTTAAATGTCTATCCGATCTTGCAAACCCTAGATTTCTCACGATTTTCACATTAATACTGATATCCCAGCAGAAAGATTTTGGATTTATATAATTTAGTTAAATCTAACACAAACCTGGATTACAAAACATGAGTTTTGCATTAACATGAATTACCTAGTTTACAAATTGGGCATGTGGAGATACAAAATAGGGTGCAGAGTATTTATTGCATTGATGGGACTGCAATACATTATAAATGCTTCTAGGGCAGTGACCACAACAACTAAAATTACAACAATATACACTAATAGGAAACAATAATTTCATAGTCACAAATGCAAGCAGGAAATACAATACCAGAACGCATGACAACTACATCTGTCTAACTTGTTATCATTGAGATCTGCCATTTGTGAAAGCTCAAATATGAACTTTGCGTGAGATCATTCTTTTGGCCAAGAGGGTTTTTGTCCTTTGTTGTGTGAGATCTTTCGAGTTTTTGTCCTCCACCCTCCAATAGATTCATGGGTTTCTGCCCTTGAATCTGAGCATTTGACCACAAGTGCTCATAATGGTTTGCCGTTAGGGTTTTTCAGTACTTTTCATAATAATATTTTGTTCTAACCTTGATCCTTAATATCCACAAAAAGAATTGATCATAATGGTTTGCAGTTAGGGTTTTTGAATACTTTTCATAATAATATTTGGTTCTAACCTTGATCCTTAATATCCACAAAAAGAATTTCGTAAACTGGGCTAATTCTTGCCAGGGGCAATTGTTAATTTTGTTTTATCTGTTATTGGTCATATTCCCAAGTAACCTGGGCAACCTAATCACTCCTTGGAAAATTAATTCTACCACACAATCTAAGTCAAGATGAATGGTAAAGGAGCATCATATCTGTTTATCTCATCTGTAAAAACATAACCAAATCTTTACCATGTTCTTTGGCAGACTCATGTTGTTCCCCTCCATTCTGCTGGTAGGTGATGTTCTCACTTTTCCCTATTGTGCTTGAGACCCTCATCCCCTAAGATCCTCCATCATAATCTCACATAATTACAATTATTATAGGGTCTATAATATTCCACTCACCATGGCTGTATCAAGCACTGTTTTCAAGATCTTTTGCTTCCTCTTACACCCACATACTGGAAAGATTCTACCCTTATATAGAATGCAAATACCTGTTGGCAAATTCGTTTCATCATGCACATTTCCATCTAAGATATTAGCAGTGGGTGTACCCTTTCTGTATTGCATCATGATAGAATCCTCCCAATCACCAAGTTTGACATAAATGGAACAAGGGGCAGAAATCATAGGAAAGACATCAATAGTTGCATCCTTTTTACCCCTCATGTATTCTATTTCAAAATTAGGAACGTGGGGTTTCATTACCCATCCAATCCTAGGAATTGGTAGTTCCCTATCCTCAGTCCTCCTTGTGATGTAAAAGGCTTCTGCTGTGCTATACTGACGTTTCACAAGTGATAACCTTGAACTAGGAGATATCTCTATATTCATCTCACAGAGTGGGTTATCAACCCCCCAAAGGAAACTAGAAAAAGACTTGAAATTATTCATGTTTTTTTGTTTAAATTTTAAACTCTTCTTTATGCTGACCTAGATCTTGGCAGTTGTCCAAATTCATGATTTCAGATTCTCCATCAATTGTGTCATCCTCAAGCTGCATTGTTTATTGACTTTCAATTCTTTGTCCAGAGAAGTCTAATTAGTGTTTGTAGCTTCTAATTTTCCTGGAAGCTATTCTAAATCAAAATCTTCTTGAAGCCTATCAAACTCTTCAATTATCTGCTTAATTTCCTTAGCCTTTGCTTCATTCTCTTGCTTCCTGACATTTTTTATAGCATCAAGCTATTCTTCTACCCCCAGAAGTACCCTTTGGGTTTTTTCTGAAGTGTCCCTGGTTGATTTAAGCTCAAAGGAAACTTCATCCAGCTTTTCTTTCTTTTCCTTAGATGTCTTCATGGCCATTTCTGCAACTCGTAGACATTCTGATTTCATCCTTTCTATAGTATTCTTCACTACTTGCAGATTTGCAAGAGTGATTAGCTACTTATTCCTAGTAGCATTTATCTCATCTGTCTTGTATGTTCCTTTAAAATCTAGAGTAATATGTTCAATGAGCCTTTTTGTATTGTCCAACTCAGTTAGATTTGCACCTCTTCCTCTTTGGTTACTAACAATTGCTCTTTCCATTCATGTAGCTCCTCAGACCACTATGCAACATTCGTAGGGTCACATTTCTCATCTTGCTTTTGGCTGCAAATTTTGACATCTCCACATAAGAAGGCCCTGGAAATATTTTTATAAATGGAATGACAATTACTCGTATATGCCACATGACCATCTATACTTACTGAGATATCTCTCTCTGTGTGAATTATTTGCACACCTGAGCTGATGTAATGCTGTAGGTACCTTTGACTCTTTTCCATGGGAAATTACACCATTGCTTCCCTAGCTCTAAGAGTTCGACTATCAACTAATACCTTCAAATCATCATTGATTTTTAACTCTCTAGTTGCATTTCTGCATGGAATCTTTCGACAGGGGTGTTCTACCAAATCAACGCTTCCCATAATAGACCATGTTTTTAATGACGATTAATGAGATGTCACAGCAATAGTCATACTAGAGTTCCTTCCAGTTGGTCTCAAATTTGGTCTTAGTCTCCTCATAAGAATTTCACGTTCTTGAGATGAATAGACTTTAAACAATAAGATATGCATAAGCCATTTTTGCAGTCAAAAGTCATCTATGTACAAATGAATAATTAAACCGTATTTATAATAAAAAATAAGATATTATCTATGAAATTTAAATCAATTTTAAATTTCTCATATAATTAATTATAACTCATTATTAAATAAATTAAATTGTTTTATTTATTACATACATTAGAAAGCATGTTTCTTTACGAATCTTGACTTTCTCAGCTTGCCACCGAGTTTACATGCCTGCTCAACAAATCAAGATTTAAATTATTTCATTTCAGTCTTCTAGGTTTGGTTTATGTTATCACCAGTGAATGCAGTCTAATCAAGTGATTTTAACATATTGAAGAGTAAGATGAGGGAGACAATAAATGAGAAGTAATATAGCTCGAGTTAATAGGATTTACAAGAAGAAAAAAGCAATCGTAATAGCAGGTGGGTCAATTCTGCTTTCAGAAATGAATAATTTGGAAGAGTCCAAGCCCGCGAATTGTAAAGGTCAGTTCATTCTCTTACTCATCTTCACTACTTTCATCAGTGTTACATTTTCCTCCAATGAGTTGCAATATCAGAATCAGATTGATGAAAAAGCTTTGCTTGAATTAAAAAAGTCTGTAAAAATGGATCCAAGTCTTTCTTTGTCCAACTGGGTAAATTCAAACAATATTTGTAACTGGACCGGAATAACTTGCAGTCGCAATCGAAGAGTTGTGAGTGTGGTTCTCAAGTACAAGGGATTGTCTGGTACCATACCCCCTCATATAGGCAACATGTCCTTCCTTACGATGCTTGACCTCTCTCATAATCGTTTCTCTGCCCTCATTCCCAGAGAGCTTGGTAAACTACAAAAGCTGCAGTTCATTAAGCTCTACGAAAATAGCTTGCAAGGTCCGATTCCAGTTAGTCTGTCTGCCTGCCTGCACAAATCTTGTAGAACTCCGATTAGACAATAATTTGTTGAGCGGAAGCATTCCACTAGAGTTGTGTTCCTTGGACAAATTGAAGAAACTCAACATCTCTGTCAATAAATTGAGTGGAATCATTCCTCAAGGCTTGGCAAATTGCACTGCGCTTAAAACTTTAAATCTTGAGCATAATTTTTTAAGAGGCACTATCCCCAGGTCGTTGAGTAACTGCACAAAATTGCGTGTCTTATCTCTGTCCAGTAATGCACTTGAAGGACCAATTCCATCTGAGATATTAACAACATTGATCAGATTAGAAAATTTGTATCTTGATTCCAACAAACTCAATGGTAGTATCTCCATGGAGATTGGTAAATTATGGAGAATGAGGGAGATCATCTTTTATAACAATAGTCTTACAGGTAGCATTCCCATGGCCCTGGCGAACTGTTCGTCTCTGGAGACGCTGGATTTCTCTTACAATTCCTTGTATGGCATCGTTCCAGCAGAATTGAGTTTTCTTACCCAATTGCAAAAACTCTGGTTCAGTAAGAATAGCCTTGGAGGATCGATTTATTTTCTCATGAATTATACTGAATTGGAGATAATGGGGCTAGGGGGCAATAAGTTCGAAGGTGAAATTCCAGAGGTAATAGGCGATAAGTTACCCAAACTACAGCAGATGGAATTGCTTTATAATGAGTTAAGCGGCAGCATCCCAAAATCTCTAGGCAATTGTTCTACGCTCAATTTTATTTCAATAAGCTATAACAAGTTGAGCGGAGCAATACCCCGAGAATTGAGGATGCTTACTCGTCTACAAACATTTGGTATTGGTGATAACAACTTTGAGGGACAAATTTTTCCTAATCTGTTAAACTGTACAGAATTGCAGAGGCTTGTACTGAAAGAAAATAGGTTCGTGGGCGCCATTCCTGAAGATATTGGCCTGATGCTCCCCGACTTAGAAATTTTTGCTGTGGGAGCTAATCAATTTCGTGGGGGTATCCCAAAGTCTATGGGAAATTGTTCTCAGCTCTGGATGCTTGATCTCTCTTGGAATCTGCTAAGTGGTGTGGTGCCTCGAGAATTGGGAAAGCTAACTGTTCTGCAGATACTGAACCTTGAGTTGATTAACCTGTCAAATGCACACTGTTGTATAATGTGTGTGTTAGATGTACTTTCTAACTGCTCCATTCTTGAAAAGTTGATTCTATCGGGAAATGATTTAAGTGGCACTTTGTCAAGGGGCATAGGAAACCTCTCTCCCAGGCTATCGAAGCTGTATTTGGATGGCAACAACATCACTGGCAACATACCAGAAGAGATTGGTAACCTTACTGAGTTGACCGCATTATCACTTAGAAATAACAGAGTAATTGGGCAGGTTCCGAGTGCATTAGGCCTTCTGAAGAATCTACAGTCGTTGGACTGAAGCTCCAACAAATTGCAAGACAGCATTCCATCAGAGTTTAACATGCTGGTAAGCCTGGAATATCTATGGCTTCAGCTAAATGGTATTTCTGGAGACCTTCCTTCATATTTGGGCGGTCTGCAACAACTGAGGGTAATTGACTTGAGTCATAACAAGCTCACAGGAAGAATACCGAATGCCATTGGGCAATGTTTCCGCCTCGAGAGGATTGACCTCTCATACAACAGCCTCACAGGAAATATCCCTTCAGAGATCTCAAGCCTCCATTCATTGGCATTTTATCTCAATTTTTCACACAATTCATTGACAGGAAGATTGCCTTCGCTGGGAGGAATGCAACAGGTTCAAGCCATAGATATGTCAGCTAATAAACTGTCAGGACATATCCCTAGCGATATTGGTAGTTGCTCAGGATTGCAATACTTGAACCTTGCCAAAAATAAATTGGAGGGAATGGTGCCAATATCAATAGGGCAGCTTAAGAGCCTTGAAAGCATTGACATATCTTTCAATGAGTTGTCTGGGCCAGTCCCACGTTCTATTGCAAATCTTACTATGCTGCACCATTTGAATTTCTCACACAACAACTTGAATGGATCAGTCCCAAATCAAGGAGCTTTTAGAAACCTAAGCGCAACATCATTTTTGGCAAATCCGGGATTATGTGCAGTGTCAGGCTGGTTGAATTTGCCAAATTGCACAAGCTCTGCCAAAAATCATGATGTGTTGAGTAGAAACATTATCTTGGTTGTTGCTTCAATTGGCACATTCTTAGCATTGTGTTGTATTTTGGGGGCATTTTACATTTTCTACGGAAGAATTAAAAGGTCACCAATGACAAATAATTTGCTGGGGCAAAGTTTCATGCAAATTTCTAGCCAAGAACTTCATACAGCCACCCAAGGATTCAGTGCTGCTAATTTACTTGGCAATGGTAGCTTCGGGTCAGTTTACAGAGGGCTCTTGTCTGATAACAAGTTGGTGGCTATTAAGTTATTCGATCAGGACCCTCAAAATTCATACAAGAATTTCATCAGGGAATGCAGAGTATTGAAAAAAATCAGACACCGTAATCTTGTGAAAGTCTTGTCCTCTTCCTCTGCTGGAGATTTGAGGGCTCTGGTACTTGAATTTATGTCACAGGGGAGCCTAGAACAACACCTCCACATGGATGAAACACAGTGTAGCTTGAGTTTGGAGATGAGAGTGAAGATTGCACTTGATGTGGCACATGGGATGGCATATTTACACCACGATTGTTCTCCCCCTATTGTTCACTGCGACTTGAAGCCTTCAAATGTGTTAATGGATGAAAACATGACAGCCCATGTGGCTGATTTTGGAATTTCCCGTCTAATGACGTCCTCTATTTCTGCAAGTAGCAGCACATCCAGACTCAAGGGAACAGTAGGCTACTTTGCTCCAGGTAAACACCCAAGTCGAAGATTTTTTCAATTTCTGTGTTTGTCTTTCTTTTTTATCCCATAGATTAATTTTCTTCTCAACAATGAAATCATTTGTTTACTGCTGCAAGAATATGGATTGGGAGGACAAGTGAGTACGAAGGGAGATGTTTACAGCTTCGGGATACTCATCCTTGAAATGGCGACTAAAAAGAGGCCTACTGATGGTATGTTCTGTGGGGGACAACACTTTGCCAAGATGGGTGAGAAGAGCATTCCCTGAGGCAGTGGAGGGAGTGGTGGACATAGAGCTGCTGGTTGATCAACAAATTGCAGGAGGGAGTGGTGGACAGAATGCTACAGCTGGAACTAGTGGTGAAGAATTGAAATCATCTGAGAATGGCAGTTGCCTGCTTAATTTTATTGGATT
This sequence comes from Cryptomeria japonica, assembly GCF_030272615.1. NCBI lineage: Eukaryota > Viridiplantae > Streptophyta > Pinopsida > Cupressales > Cupressaceae > Cryptomeria > Cryptomeria japonica. The sequence goes on along the minus strand of NC_081407.1, from coordinate 196,703,373 downwards.
AGGAGTGCAATGCACAAGGGACAATCCAGGGGATAGACCAACAATGAGAGAGGTGGAGGGTATGCTGGAAAAGATGGTGTATGGCAGGGCATATGGAAACATACAAGAGCAGTCATCTGTCCAGAATCTGTTGAGTGCAGACAATACAGTGGGTCATTCAAACAGCAGCACGGATGAAAGTGAGAGCATTTAAATACATAGGAAAACTAAAGTTAATTAGATTTTATTTTCAAGAACTATAAAATTAAAGTAGAAATTAAGTAAGAACTGCTTTGTTTAAACAAAACTGACTATCTGAACAGCACGTTGAGCACAAACTCTTAGAAAATATTGTTGAGTATAAACGATTAGAAAATATCTCTGTTATTATTTTGAACAGAGGATGTTTTTTTTTGGTTTTTAATAAATTAGTGTTATTCTGAACATTGGATTTTTTTTGGTTTTCAATAAATTATGTTATCAATATTTTTAAATATAATTTATGAAAAATCATTCAAAATTTTAATTTTTAATAAAATATGTTATCGATTTTTTAAATATAAATTATGAAAAATTAATTTTAAGTATCTTTTATTCAAATATAAGATTTATTTACTTTAGAAATGAATGTATTTAATTATTTAAAAAAATTATTGCTAAAATCTGATCAAATTAATTTTAAGTATTTTTTATTAAATTTTTTTAATTCAAATATAAGATTTATTTACTTTAGAAATGAATGTATTTAATTATTTAAAAAAATTATTGCTAAAATCTGATCCACAAGCCGTGGTGCATATGCTAAATGAGCAATATTTGGATGAGGTTAATTGGCATTTAGCTATGGTTATTCAACAGATTCTAAGGTTGAGTAGGTCTTTAGACTCTGTTACATTTTGTCATATTCCTCGAGAATGCAATAGAATCACAGATTGTCATATTCCTAGAGAATGCAATAGAATCACGGATTGTATGGCGAAATGGGCATTTGATGGATTGCATGGTTATGATTATTGTAGAAAGGGGACATTTGCGTTTAGATTTACTACATATGTTCCAGGAATTAGTTGGGGATGATAGGACTAGTTAATTCTTTGTTCTTTGTTGGACTCTAGGCCTTTCTTGCTTTGTAATCTTCTTTTATGTTTAATAAATTTTTACCCCTTTTGTGAATTATGTTTCTAGTTTAGATAGTCTTTAAGAGTCTATTTTTTTCATATCCATTTCATGAGTTGGAGCATAAACAATAAGTCTTATATTAAGGATTGGTCAAAACTGCATGCCATACACATTTTTATCAAAAATGATCAATTGTTCAAAAAATAAAGGAAAATGGAAAAGGCACTCAATGTCTTGTGAGTGTAGACCTGAAATGCTCAATATACTTTGCTACATTGGTGTTATTTTAAATCGTTGCGAGCTTATATATACCTCTTATGCTTGAACCAAATTACATGGATAATTAATCAAAATGAAAGACCTTGGATCTATATGAAAGCAAAATTTCATTTTTTTTTTCCTTGTTTACTTATAGCTTTCTAATGAATGGCCTATATGGAGAGTTATTGTTTCTTGGTTCTATACTTTATTTGTTTTATCCAATAAGATGATTAGTTTGATAAGTTATATATCTTCTATGGATTAATATTTTATTCTAATAAGAAATAAGCATATGTTTTGAAACTTGAAAAGGTTTAATGTTTTTTAATTTTATTGTAAGGGTGCATTATTGGTTTAAACTAATATCATTTTTTCGATATGAGATAGTTTAAAATTTGTTTCAATTTTACTGTAAGGGTGCATTATTGGTTTCAACTACTTGATTCATTTTCCTGTATGAATATGACCACATACTATGCTTATAATATCTATATCGAGTCTTGTTTGTGCTAGAAAAATAGAGGCAAACTATGTTTAACTAATATATGGTCAAGTATTTGGTCATTGATTGTGAATACTTGAGGTTTGTAGTAACAAGGAACCACTAGAACAATGGTCATTTTATTTTGGCAATGAGAATCTTGCTTACACTACATGAAGTATAGATGGATAGAGGCATGTTGATAGATGAGGAATTTGACACATGATTATACAGGTAGTGTCGAGAAGAGGCAATAGATATTCATAATATATGAGTAAATGTAACATGATACTAGATTTACAAGATTGGTAGATGTGAAGCACATAAGAATGTAATCAAAGGGCTAAGAATCAAGATATATATCCTCACATCTTTGCCACCCATTTTTACTATTCCTACAAGGAAGCTCTTCGCTGCAAACAATATTTAGGTTTTGATGATTTATTTCTATTTGGAAATTGTAACCCAGTAGATAAGGACACCATTCTTGTACCAATTAAGGGAAAGTGAAATTTCTTTTTTCATATATTGATTTAGCCAAAATACACCTAGTGAATTTGTTGTTGGTGAAGGCTAAGAGCCATCCTCTTATATCAACATTACACTTATGTCTATGACAGATTACATTCTAGAATGAAATGTTTGTAAACATTTGGTAAAGCCAATATTTGAGTAGAACACAAGGTAGGTTTAAAGAAAATAAAGGCAACCTTTGAATATCACTTATAGAATGTTATGCTGAACATTTGAAAAAGCCAGTCCATTTCATCACCAAATGGTGCAAAGCTTAATTACGACAATGATAACTCATGCACTTCTTATACTTGATTGATTTTATAGCATGTCACTACCCTCTCCCAACATATAATTTTCTTTCCTCCATTCTATTTTTATATATATGCGCATGACCCTACAGCTAAATAGATTCACAAACAACAAACAAGAATTGATCTTTTCTCTACAACCAAATAAAAAGAACTTGCACTGTTACAGCCAAACTCTAGAAATTTGTAGGAAACCTTGAATTTTAACTTATTTCATAAAAATTTTGAGTGAAGGATAGAAAGTCACATTAACTTTTTAAAAAAAAAAATTCCCAAACTTTCAAATTTCATCCCTGTGTAATCCAACACACAATTTTTTATGCTTGTTGGTCATGTGCATGGCACATATGCAAATTTTCATCTTGAGTAGCAAATTCTTCAAAAAATTTAAACAAACATTATGCAATTAATCAGCAATTTTAGTAAGATGGCAATGCTGAACTATGCAATGTGGTTTTGTTTAATTGTTATTCTAGAGTCTTGAACTTGAGGAAACTTGTGCTGTTAATTAATCTGCTCCATTTTAACATGTTCAAGACTGAAGCCTTTTTCTTCTATTACAAGTGTTTGCCTTTGTTGTAGCTATAAGTAATATTTACTCGCTAGCTTGGCAAATAGTATTAGTTTTATTAAACTAGAGTGTAGGGTATTTTAAGGAAAGAGAAGCGAGCATTGGTGAGAGGAGAAAGGGCATAAGCGTTTGAAGAGCAGCAAAGAGTAGCAGGGGGAGGCCTATAATTAGGGATCCATCATTTTTGTATGCATGTTATTACAAGTAGTATATTATGGTAATGCTTGAATGAAACATTAGCGTTGCCTATGGTCAATCAATGTTGTAGTTTGCCCTCCCAAACTTCTTGTGGAATGTGGGGCAAACTTCTTGTGGAATGTGAGTAGAATTTTAACCAAAGAAATTATAAATATAGGTAAAAAAGTTTTGGTGCTAGTTTAATTAATGATCAATATTTTTTTTCATAATTATTATTTTTTAAAATGGGAATCATAAATTAGATATATATTTTGTTTAACAAAATGTCTCAAGGTATCACGAGATCATGAAATGTCTTGGTAACAAGTTATGTTCAAAATGAGTCTATTAAAAAAGTGTAGAAACGTTTTTTTTAATGGAAATAAATAGGATTATATAGATGTCAATATCTCTATCTTCATATTACAAATTGCAACAATTTGAGTAAAAATACATCTAAATCATAAAGTCATGTTTGGTTGACCAACCATATACAAGGGATAGAGTCAGTCAACGTCATCCAATAGTTGAACCTAACCTGAATGCACCTTGAGGGTTTGAACCCTAGTGGATGACATTAAATCTATCGCATTCCATCATCTTCAATAGAATAATGTCATGTCTATTTCTGGTCAAAATGGATCTAGAAAGATGGTATGGATCATGCCCTTCAAAGCATAACGAAAAAAGGATTTTTGTTAAATTGTCTACATAATGATCAAGTTCAAGTCACATTTATAAGTTTGGTTCCAATTGAATATCGAATACATTTTTTTCTATATATATATTTTTTATTATCTACCAAAGATTTATATTTATTATTTAATTGAGTTAAAAGAACATATATATATCACTTGAATGTAAAATATATACTTATATATTCTTATGCTAGTCACAAAGCATTATTTCAAACTGAAGATAATCTAAAATTTTAATAATATCTAGTACATATTAAAGTCTCTTTGGTTGATTCTTAGATGTTTTTGATTTCTTGATTGCTAAAAAATACCTATGGTTTGCAAAAACCTCAAATAAGCTCTTATGCAACATTCAAAGATCCATCCAAGGTAGCTTGGTACACCTAAGACTTTTTTTTTAAAGTGAGCTATTAGAAACTAGTATTCTTATAAATGTTTAAATTGAAATGTTCTTTCTTAAATCTAAAGTCTAAAAGAATTCACTCATTACCATACATCAAAATAAGTTAAACATCACATTTGCATTTATGACTAAGCTTTTATTCACAATTTTGATGTCAAGACTTCTCATTCATTATATATATAATGATAGATAGGTGGACACAAAGTTAGAAATTTTGATTATACAAAATGATGGTGATTTATGAGATTTGTTAAGAAAAGAGTGTTGTACATCTTACACAAGAACGAAATATTTTAACTATTAAAATAAATATTTATTTGTGGTGCATATAAGTGATGTGTTTAGCCACATTAAATATTTATTTAGGTCCACTTGTAAAGTTGTATTTAACATTGGGTTAGTTATTTTATATGTGGAAGACAAAATAACTAATCATTACTTGAAAAAATATTTAATATTGCGAAACTTTAGTGTCAAAATGTAAATAAGGGGTTAATGGTTTTATGTAATCATGGTTTTGAAGCACATGGTTTCATGATACCACTTGGTTGTATTTGTGTGATCTTGAACCTATAAAAATAAATTACAAGAATAACTTCAATTTAATATAATAGGGCTTGAAGAATTCAAATAGACACAAACAAAGAAAGGGAGGAGTGGAGAGGAGAGGTTTCTAGGGTTGCAGAGTAGTTGAGGTTGGACCACTCGTATTGCCTTGTGTAGGCGAAGGACAACCGACCTCGCTGGGTTATAATTTTTTTTTTAATAGATTAATAACTGCAGAGGGGCAACACCCTTGTATTAATCAAAACTTGAAAAATACATAGCTGGTTCAGAAAGAGACGTAGGGGGAAAGAACCAGTAAGAAAACCCCCTACCATTGCTCCAACAGAAAATACAAAAAAGCTAGCTACACTAGTCGAAATGCTAAAAAGGAAGGAGAAAGCAACTAGCGAAGAAAAAAAGCCAGTTGGACCAAAGGCCTAGACAAATTTTGGTACAAGGAAATCAGGATTCTTCTGAATTTGAGTTTGGGTCCTCGGTATTGGGAGCAAGAGCAATAGCTGCATCCAAAATTACCAGGCAATCATTCCCACAAGCTACATGGGCCAGTGATTCCGCTTTCTCCCAGGGGTGATGGTCATCATCTGGAATCCATTCTCCTCCACTGCCAAGCCCCCAGGAGTTGCCTTCAACTATGTCACTGTTGGTCGTAATACTAAGGTCTTCTCTACCCGCAAACCCTTCCTCCTGGATATAGGTGCATCTCCAGGCAGCCGTGAAGCCGAGCTGTATACCGGCAATCTTGCAGAGGAACTCAATATTTTTGGTAATAATGGGCCAGGAGGCTTCCAAGGCATTGAAGTCAAGAGAGCTTACGATCACCATTTTTTGCACCTTCGCACCATTTCCCAAACTCATATAATAGTTTTGGGGAAAGGGCAATCTGAGATTACCATCAACATTATGCAAAACTATATCAATCTCCCCAAGAAATTGATGCTCAAACACCATTTGGGTGAGAAGCTTCGCCCTTTGCTTGCTAGTCCCCATGTAGAGTAGCATGGCTAGGAAGAAAGTCGGGATGTCTGCATTAGCTTTGTATCTATTGTATACATTAAGGAATTCCTCCCCCAAAATCCTTTTAACACAGTGTAGAATCAAAGGGTGAATCGAGGAGAGAACTGATTGCAGGCGCTTATCAGAGATTTTGCCTAGGAATGCCATCTGACGACAAGTTGCCTCCAACAAAATTGGTGTTTCCACTGTAAGCAGCAGAGCAAGAAATGGGAAGAGTTTGATGTGTTTAAAATAAGCAGGTCATCCTTTATTTATCTCGCCAGCTCAAAATGGTTGAGGAGCTCGAGGGTTTAGCTAAGCGAGCCAAATTAATTCACACAAACAAGGTACATCTTAAGCATGCCACCTTAATCGCAATTGATTGCCTCTTTGATGCCAACCACCATCCGACTTTACCGTATCTAAAAGTAATGATGCAAATTAGAAATCTTCTAACATCATCTAAATTGGAGCTCGAGTTAATGACCCTGATGGGGTCATACTACCGAAACCAAAGAGAATACCTGTTGGGGGTAGTCAAGAGGCCGGTAAGAATACAACTCCCGATGAGAACTACCGATCGGTAAGGGCCAAGACATCGGGGGCACATATATCCCTTCTTAGGACCAGATGTAACACTTCAGCCATAATAATTATCATAATCAAAATATAGATGTGCCTCCATCTGAACCGGGTATCTAGAGAGGGACTCGAATGTAGCCACTTATCAGAAATTTGCTAGAAAATCGTTCTGACAGTAACAACAAAGGCGCTGGAGTAACTCTGAAGAAATCATAAACCGAAGCGTAAAAATTACCGGTTGGGGGGAAAGGTGCAAGAGGCCTATGTAAACAAAGGCAACACTAACCGATAAAGACCAAAAAGCTGGGACTGATACCCTTACTGGTATGAACCAAAAAGACCACCATCAAAGGGAGATCCATACTCGATAAGGGTACATCCCTCAGTTTGTACTCTCGACCGGTAGAGACCAAACTCCAGGGAACCAAAGAGGTTCATACCTCTGCCAAAATAAATGCAACATTTAGACCATAATGATTGCTATAATCAAGATTTACCTATGTCTGAGCTGAATGCCCGTATCAAGACCACCGTCTGCAATTGCCAGTTTAGATAGTTTGTCTGCCTCCACATTGCCTTCTCTATAGATATGGCTGATCCAAAAATCTTCAAAGATCTCAAGAAAACCCACCATAGGTCGAAGCCATAGGTTGAGATGCCAACTGGGGGTATGGTTATTACGAACAACATTGATAACATTGAATGAATCACCCTCCAAATGGACTCTTTTTTATCCCCAACTCAGGCCCCAATTGCAAACCTCTAAATGTCGCTCGGAATTCAGCCTCATTGTTAGTGGCCAGACCGATGTCTTCAAAAATTTCTTTAATGCAGATGCCATTAGAATCTCTAATACAAAATCCAATACCACTATGCCCCAGATTCCCTGCAGAGGCACCATCGAAGTTAATCTTTTGCCACCCTGGTTCTGGGGCTTCCCACTTAACAATCAATCTTGGATTAACTGGTATCTCAGGATTACCATTACCGAAAAGCGAGGGGATGTTCAAATTAGGGAACAAAAGCTTTAACTTCCAATCCCAGTCAGTGTATAGATTCTTTTTCAGCGATTTGGACTTGGCCGCTTCGTTCAGGAGTTCAACCAGGTGGTTCTCAATTTTCCCATAGAGGGCTAACTGGCCCATCTCTTTATCCTCAAAAATTCTCCGATTCCTTTCTTTCCAAATTTCCCAAATCATCAGTGAGAGAAGGATAACAAATAAGTCCCCAAATAATGCCTTGCATTTTAATTTCGGCCAAAGTAGAAACCAATCATCCAAACCTTTCGGAAAAGGGCATACCGGATTTAACTTACCCATAAAATGCCACCAACATTTGCTAGAGAAATTGCAGTGTGGCAAGAGGTGATCAATTGTTTCCTCTTGATTCCGACATAATACACATCTACTAGGCCCATTTATACCTAATTTAAGGAGTCTTTCATTGGTTAGATTTTCCTTTGGAAAGCAATCCAAGCAAATGAACCTGCTTTAGGAAGAAGATGTTTGTGCCAGAATAGCCTAACTGGCCAATCCTTCTTATCTACAACAACTTCTTTCAATTTATAGCCAAAACATACCTTATACTTACCATCAGAAGAACCACACCATCTAATGATGTCCTTGTCTGGGGATGGATGAATAATTCGATTCTTTAGAATATCGGTAAGAAGGTCTTTCTGAGTTTGGGCTAGAAGCAATGGGTCCAGAGAGTTCCACATCCAATTGTCCATACCATTCTCCTTAATTGAATGACCATTATCACATACCTTGTGACCCCAAAGCCAGAAAGTTTCTCTCATTATAGGTTGGAGAACGGGGTTATGACACAAAGCTTCATTGCCACTCCAAGAATCCAGCCAGAAGGATGCATTCCTCCCATTTCTGACATCCCAAGTGACCTGATCGCTAATGATCTCTCTGCATTCCAAAATAAAGTTCCAAATGGCCAAGCCCCTAGGAGGGTTGGTAACTTTGAGAATCCTTTTAGGCTCAAGAGAGTCCAAATATTTATGTTTAAGGATTCTTTACCATCTTTGATTACCGCCGCTACAAATTTCCCACACCAGTTTTGCACCCATAGCCAAATTCATAATAGAAATATGACGAATGCCCACACCTCTAGCATTTTTTGGTTTGCTTATTTTCCCCCAGGCAATGAGTGGAAACTTCCCTTTATCATTTGAGCCATTCCAAAGGAAATTTCTCATTATGGTGATTAACTCATCTTCTATGGCAACCGGTAGCTTCAAACAAGCCATGGAGAAAATCGGTAAGGCAGAGAGGACTGATTTTATCATAGTAAGCTTGCCGGCAGATGATAACCACTTCCCTTTCCAATTTTCAAGCCTAGATTTACATTTCTCAATAAGATGTGTCCAATAGCAAGTCTTATTACAACCAATAAAAAGAGGAGTCCCAAGGAACTTACCTGGAAAGTTTGCCACTCTTAAATTAAGGATTCTTGATAGGACAACTTGCATATTCGGTATCGTGTTAATAAAGAATACTTATGACTTGTTCCAATTGATTTTATGCCCTGAAGCCTTGCAATAGTCATTCATGCATGTATTTATTATCTTTGCCTCTCTTCTGCTAGAGGCCCCAAAAATAATAGTATCATCGGCAAATTGCAAGTGGGTTGAATGTTCAATTCCTATGGCCATATTGACACCCACCCAGTGACCATCACGTTGAAGAGCTTTAATCATCCGACCTAAAGCTTCAGCCATAATTATAAACAGAAATGGTGACATAGGGTCCCCTTGGCGAATGCCTTTTGTTGAAGGGAGAAACCATGAGATGAACCATTAACCAAAACTGAGAATTTGGGGGTTGAAAGACAATTCTTGACCCAAGTGATCCATCCATTACAAAAGCCAAATTTCCTCAATACATCAACAAGAAAATCCCTGTCCACCATATCATAGGCTTTCATGATGTCCAACTTTAATATCATACAAGAAGATTTAGTCTTCCTAGCGGTGTGGAGGGTTTCATGAGTAGAGATGATGCCTTCAACAATAGAGTGACTAGGGGCAAAACCACTCTGTTCATCTGAAATAATATTTCCAAGAAGAGGTTTCAGCCTGTTAGCAATAATCTTTGTTACTATTTTATAAACTGAGTTGCATAAAGAAATTGGTCTAAAATCACCCATTTGCTGAGGGTTCTTCTTTTTCAGAACTAAGGCTAGAAATGTATGATTGATGGCTCCCAGCATAGTCATTTTTTTCTGGATTCTTCTACTGCTAGGTGCAAATCCTGGGCGATAATGTCCCAGAAATGCTGAAAGAAGGCCGTAGGAAAACCTTCAGGGCCTGGAGTCTTATCAGGATTCAATTGGAAGGTAACTTTCCTAACTTTTTCTAAGTCAATAGGTTTGAAGAGATCTATATTGTGTCTTTTAGTTTTAAAGGAGGGATTGCATCTAGAATTCTGTTTCTTGCTTCCTGATCAATCTGACAATTGCCATTCATCAAAGATTCAAAGTGTCTAACTGCTTCCCGAGCAATATCCTCATAATCTCTGGCAATACTACCATCTGGTTTAACGACCTCCAATATTCTAGATCTGCTGCGATTGGCATTAGCCGATTTGTGGAAGAACTTAGTATTTCTATCTCCATCCTTAAGCCAAAGTTCTTTGGATTTCTGTCTCCGGTGAATTTCTTCACACCAGAGAATTTCATTTAGCTCTAACTTGAGTGAGCTTTCCCTTTGGAAGAGTACTTCATTCATGCCTGCCTTAATGATAGAATTGGAAATATCCTCCAGTTCTGCCGTAACCCTGAGTTTCTCCATATGGATGTTTTGAAACTGACTCAAATTCCACTCTTTGATTTTGATCTTAATAAACTTAAGTTTCTTATTTAGCTTGAACAACCTCAAGTTGTTTCCAAGAACCGGTTCATTCCACCATACTGCTAACAGATCATGTAAATCTGGTGCTCCAAGCCACATTGGCTCAAACCGGAAAGGATGGCCACCCTCAGAATATCGTAGAGACACATTAAGGCAAATAGGGAAATGATATGAACCTATAAGGGGTAGAATTGTAGATTCAAGAATAAGATTTTGAGCTAGCCAGTCACTAGCCACCAGAAATCGGTCAAGACGTTCTGCAATTTCAGTGAAACCGGTACGCCTATTCGTCCATGTAAAGGTACCATTCTTAGGGACAATATCCAATAATTGATTCTTATCAACAAAATCCTAGAAATCTTTTTGAGCCATACCAATCCTCTGAATACTACCCTTCTTTTCATTACTTGCCAAGATAGCATTGAAGTCGCCTACAAACACACAACTGCCCATAGTGATATTTTGGAGTCTGTTTGACAGGAGAGCCCATAGCTCACGTTTTTCATTAGCAGCAAAGGGTCCATAGACATTAAAGAGATTGAAACTCTCATTTTTTCATAAACTAGTGACCAGACAATGCTGCCAATATTTATCTTCGCCAAGGAGAGTGATTTGAACCTTCAAAGGGTTACAGATTATTCCCATGCCACCAGAGGCTCCCTTAGATTTCCTTAAAAGACCTTTCTATTATTTCCAAACTTTCATTTTTTTTTCAATCTCAGACTGAATCCATTTAGTCTCATGTAATACCCAAATATCCCCCTTAGTTTCATCAATCTGGTGCTTAATTAAATGCCACTTGTCAAGGGCATTAAGGCCCATGACATTCCAGGGTAGAAGTTTCATGGAGCCTAGGGAGGGGGGTTTCCCTTCCCTAAGATAAGCTGGGATTGTCCATTAGTTGCACTTGTGATTATCAACATTGTTTTCCTTGATTTGCGCCCCCTTTTACCCTTTGGTTGAAAGTTTGGTACATTAATCTCTTACTCAGACTTCCCAAATCCTTTTGCAGTATCATCCATTATAAGGTTGGCAACTGGTTCAATATCTTCTTCCCATTCCAAGGCAGAGGAAACAATTTCTCCTTTTTCCAAGCCAATGGTGAAGCCATTCTTGCCTGGATCATCAAAGGTGGTTGGACCATCTGGCAAAGGGGGAGTCATCTCATTCTCCATTATACTAAAATCATCGGTCTTATTGGGTACTGAGGAAATAGTAGTTGCAAACTTTGTTATAATATCCTTTTGAAGGGTTTTAGCATCTTCCAAAATATTTAGTAGAGCTTGAGCACTTTCACTGTTGGCAGAAAGGGCCTGATGATGGCTAGACACAACAAGAGGAGAATTAACAACAAGATTATTCTTTTCCATCTCCTTCATACTGGCCGTCAAGGATTGCTCAACATCATTTGCTTCCCAAATTTCTGTATTCTCCTTGTCTACCTTCATGTTAATGGCTTAGATTGCAAACAAGCATAACTTTTAAGGATAGAGGTCAATACTTCACAATCAAGACCTATGTGCTCCCTTGAGAAGCATTTGGGACAAAGGTGCAGCCGATCTTCCCTGTCAATCCTTTGAATCCATACCTCTCTGACCTCGATAATTTTGACTTCTTCTAGGATTTTGGAGATCTGCCCGATGTTAATACATATCCTGATAAAGCTACCCCACACCCTATCCTCCAAAATATCGTCCACAGAAACAAAAGTGCCAATCTCTTTGCATATATCTTTTATGATCTCAATGTGCCAATAGTCCAATGGGAACTTATATAACCTTAACCAGAGTGTGTTTTTTGGCAGGGTATGGAATTGGGGATTAAAATTTGGTTTCCAATCAATGATATGCACCCCAATCTCGTCCAAAGTATAAGGACCTTTATTTTTAGCATTAAACATGTCCTCATTTTTCATAAACTGAATTAGGTAATAATCATTCAGAAGGACGTTAAAGTTAATGTTCTCCCCCCATTGCGATCTACACCATTTCTCAAAATTTCCCCTTAACCATTTGCAACCACCCCATTTGGTAAAGAAACAAAAATCTTGAAGATTTGACCTAGCCAAATTGATCTTATTATCATCCAAAATAACAGTGAGTCTCGAAGTTTTCCTTACCGGTTTGTGGATGGCTGGATGAGCTGATGGATTGTATCTTTGCCAGTGTTCATTTTTACAAACTCAATCCAGATTAGATTGCTGGTTTCTAGCCGGGGCAGTGGATTGCCAAGCCTCAGCACAATCGGCGCGTGAGGTTCTGTCTTGCCTAAACCACCCATTCTGAAATTTGTTAGGGTTGTTACCCGGAGGGGGTTTAAAACCTTGCCTATGACAATCATGGGTGTTAATTTTCCCTGACTCCGATATAGAGGGATTAGGTTTTGTAAAGCGGAAAAATCGAACCCTAGTCGTTCTCCCCTCCCCAACCCCAAGGAGAGAGAAGGGAGAGTCACTAGGGTTGATGGTTTTCACTTAGGAGAGACTTTACATTCAAAAGAGGGGTTGAAACCCACAAGATCCAATCCCACGCAATGCAAGATTGGATTCTAAATGAGTTTCAAGGGTTAAGACATCAAGGATACCCTCTTTTGTAAAGAATGTAGATAGAAAGATTGAACTAGGAATGCATGTAAAGTAGGAAAGATTCGCTTATAAACAGAGATAGGGATATGGGATAAAGCTGCGGACCTGGAATTAGCAGTAAAATGTCGAGACGGTGCTGTTCTGCAAATTTGAGCGAAAGTTGACGGGACAATGGCGCCCGGCGTGCACACGGTCCTCCGAAAAATCCGCGAAAAGAAGGGGGATCTGTTCGTCTCTGCACAAGGATTCCAGATCTTCAATTACAGCCGCGTACCTACAACCTACACATAGAAAAGAGAGGACGGTTGGGGGGTTAGGGATGAGGGGTTTTCCTTTAGGTCAAACCCCGGTTTTGGAATTAACCAAGAAATGAGAATGCTGTAAATGTAAATGTTTGTAATGTAAACAAGTACTGATACCTTGTTGTAAGAATGTTTGTATTCTTACATGCGAAGGTGTAATGTATGTAGTATGTTGTATGTTGTATGTGATCTCCTCTTCAATGGTTGAATCCTTGTCTTGAATGCAACACCTAGCCTTGAATGGAGACTTAGAATGCTCAATTGCTTGAAGGAATGCTTGAATGCTTGAATGCTTGAATGTTTGAATATCGTTTCCGCGTCTTTTGCACACATATGTCTTCCTCCCTTTCTAGGAGAGGAAAAGTAGTTTATATACTTGTCAATTAGGGCTAATAGACTGATTTTCCCGACCTTAGGCCGACCAGGAAACATTATTTTCCAATTTGCAAACTTAAAGACCCGAAGCCCCATAAGAGACCGGGCCCAAAATAGGGCCAGGGACCAGGGCGCTGGGCGCCATGGTCCCACCTCCAGGGACAACAGGGTGCAAGGAGGATCAGGCTAGGGTGCTGAAAAATGCAGTTTTTGATGTCATGAACAAGTTTCGGGGTCTCCATTCAGGTTCCGTGTTGCATCGACATCGTGAAGACCCAAATGCAGTCGAAATTGCAAGTGTCGCAATTTTAGGACGCTACAGGTTTCAAAATTGACTTACAATTGCACGCCAAATCAGAAACAAGAAGCTTCGCATTTCGAAACCAACCATCATTGCTCCATGAGAAGCCATTTTTCTTCTATGCCTGCGAGTTTATTGGCCTGAGATTACTATTTGTGTAGGGGTGACTAGCATTAGAATTTCTCTGAGGTCCAGGAACCCTACTACCTCTCATCACAAGATTAGGTACATCCACCTTCCATGGTCGGCTTGGGGATTGATCTTTCCATGCTATTGTTTTGAGCATTGGTTGCTTGCCGGTCGTAAGGTGCCAAATTGATTCGATCGGAAAAGCTTCATCCACTTCATCACTCCAAGAGCTAAGCTTCCCTTGACCCTTACCATAGATCGGAGCCCCAACAATCTTCTCGCTGGTTTGAAGCCTATTGCTGTCGCTGCCACTTTCGAATTCGCCACCTGCACTCACCATCCTTCCGCTCCTAATAATAAATTAATTAACCTCGCTGGGTTATAATTAATTTTGTTCGACCAAAGTAATTGTTTATGGGATCTAAACCACCAGATGATGGCGCTATTGTGAGTGTTGGCTTGGGAGAAGGCGATACTAAGTATTTCAAGCAGGTTGTGGTGGAAACTTATACCCTGCAAGAAGGAGCCAAGTTCCTTGCCAAGCAAGCACAGATTGAGGAAGTTGTGAATGGTGGAGGAGGAAGAGGTAAGGATCTCCATGACTTTACCTTGGTTGCTACTCATAATATTCAAATGGTTGTTGCTATTACTTCTGAAAAGAATAGGCTAAAAAACACGAGAATTTTTCTAGTAGCTTTAGACATTAATAAGTTACCTTCTAGGTATTACATGAACTCTTGGTTGCATAACACTTGGGGTAAGAAGCTAGGGTTTTGGTTTACTCTACGTAGAATGATTTAGAGAGGGCTCTTCTTAATTTTTTCAAGAACCCTAATAGCCATAAATAAATTGTTAAGAGGCAATATTGGACTATTGGGTCTGGTTGTTTTAGGGCCATTAGTTGGGACATGAAAGCAAACACAAATGAAATTATGGCTCTCTCAAGCCCTAGATGGATCACTATTCATAATATCCCTCCAAACCTATGGAATGTTATCCCTAATGACATGGAACTGTTAGGGAATGTTCTCCAAATGGATGAAATGACTTCATTACTGCCACATATGAATGGAAGAATGCCTGTTCTATGAATCTCGGGAGGGGTCTTCCAAAGGATCTCAAAGTTGAACTTTTTAATGAGTCCATAGTCTGCCCCATCGAATTATTGGGGGGTACGAATGCATGTTTTTTATGTAGAAGAGAAGGGCATGTGAGGAAAAATTGCCCCTTGCTTAAAAAGGTTGTGAAAGGAATCAATCCTAATTCTAACTTTGTAAATATCGATAATCTCTCCTTGATTTTTGAAATGAGTGCTACCACCCCTTCCCCAGTCCCCCTTGTGCTTTTGACTACTATTTAAGATTGTGCTCTTCCCAGCCCTAAGGCTTTGAACAAGGATACTCTACTAACGCCTCCCCTGGCTTCTCATTCTGACTGCTCTGTTGTTGCCACCGAGCCCAATTCTGATAACCCGTCGATCAATAAAATTGATGCTATTTGGGTGGAAATTAGAAAGGCCAATTGTACTTCGATTGAAACCCATCCCCTTATCAATACCTTAGGTTCTAGTAATCCACCTTTTGGTGAGAATAGTTGCCCCCCTAAGCATATGACACTCAGTGCTCAACAACTCATTCTTGAGAAATTTAAGAAGTTGAATGAAATCAAGAAAAGGGTTCAAAATGTCATGGATTCTGGTTTAAAGATAAACAATAGCTATGAGAAGGTTAAGGATAATGAGTCGACTCATACTCTCCTAGACTCCTTTGTCAGTGATAGGATCAATTCCCTTGGAAGTATCTTTCTTAAGTGTGGTGAAGAACTAACTAAGCCTGATAAGGAGGGGTTAGGATTGGATTCCAAGGATAACTCAAGTGGAGAAACAAGTTAGGCTTCCAATGAAGTTGATACTTGAACTGTGATGTTTCTGTAGAATGTCTTCAAGACAATACATTGTCCCAAAACCTTCTCTGCACCCCCCCTTTCAGACTTGGCTAGAGATTCAGTAGAAGTGTTGAAGTGCCTTGCAAAAGTATTGAATTTATTACTAGTAGTGAAGTTCTTGAGAGTATAGAAGTGGAAGATGTAGGTGTGGGTGAGGATGTTGATGATAAGGTTGTCAAGTGGACTATTGTCCCATTTAATGGATATCCCAATAAGGACCTTATTGAGGAAGCCATGAAGGAATTCCTGATTAGGAAGGCTAAAAATAAGAAGGGAACCGATAAGCCTAATAAAAAGAATAATAATAACAAGTCCCATTTAGGCATTGATCAGGTTTTTGAATTTAAGAGGAAAAGGGGGAGACCTAGTGGATCCTCTATTGCTTCTCAAGAGCCGAAGGCTCTTAAAGGTCAGTTTCCCAAGTGCTATGATAACTTCAAGGCAACTATGGAAATCACCCCTTAAGTTTTATATGGAATTGAATATTAAATCCTGGAATGTAAGGGGGCTAGAGTCCTCATATAGGAAGTATGTTGTTAAAAGATTTTTAAAAATAAACAAGAACATTGACATCCTACTTCTTCAAGAACTTAAGGTTATTGATTACTGGCTTGACGTTAATCTAAAATGTATTTGGAGGAAAGCTGAATATTTCACCACCAAACATGCAAAAGGTAAAGGTAGAGCGGCTATCCTACTGATTAATAGATGAAGCAAATGTATCTCTAGATGGGGTTGTTCACCATGTAACAGGTTTATATTGAAATATAAAGAGTTGGAATTTGGGGTATGCTTCATATATGCATCTAATGATCATAAGGATAGAATTGAACTAGAGAAATAGATCTATCAAATGGAGGAGGCTCCTCAGATCCTTGGTGGGGATTTTAACATGGTGGAGAGTCCCATTGATAAGGCTAGGGGTAATAAGTTTGGGTGGAAAGGTGGAGAAAATTCCTTCTAGAATAGGAGGTTAAGTAAACTCAAACTTGTGAACCCCTTAGCCGGAAGCAAGAAGGACACCTAGGCTATCTAGTTTACTTGGTGTAACTTCTAACAAGGTAATAATACAATATATTACAGATTGGACAAATTTTATTTCAACAAGAACTTTTTCAAGACCAATAATGACCTTGGAGACAGTAGTGTGAAGGTCACCCCTTACACTCTCTCAACAATTGTAGCTTTGGGTCAATTTACTAAAAAAAATCAGACACCGTAATCTTCTGAAAGTCTTGTCCTCTTCCTCTACTAGATATTTGAGGGCTCTAGAATTTATGTCACAGGGGAGCCTAGAACAACACCTCCACATGGATGAAACAAGTGTAGCTTGAGTTTGGAGATGAGAGTGAACATTGCACTTGATGTGGCACATGGGATGACATATTTACACCATGATTGTTCTCCCCTTGTTGTTCAATGTGACTTGAAGCCCTCAAATGTGTTAGTGGATGAAAGTATGATAACCCGTGTGACTGATTTTGGAATTTCCCATCCATTGATGTCCTCTACTTCTACAATTAGCAACACATCTAGACTAAAGGGAATAGTAGGCTACCTTACTGCAGGTCAACACCAGAGTCGAACGATTTTTCAATTTTTGTGTTTGTCTTTCCTTTTTATCCATAAATTAATTTTCTTCTCAATGATGAAATCATTTGTTTACTACTGCAAGAATATGGAGGAGGAAAAGTGAGTACAAAGAGGGATGTTTATAGCTTCAAGATACTCATCCTTGAAATGGTGACTAAAAAGAGGCCTATTGATGGTTTGTTTTTTGAAGACAACACTTTGCCAAGATGGGTGAGAAGAGCATTCCCTGAGGCAGTGAAGGGAGTTATGGACAAAGAGTTGTTGGTTGATCAAAAATTTGTAGGAGGGAGTGGTGGAGAGAGTGCTACAATTGGAACTAGTGGTGAAGAATTAGAATCGTCTGAAAATGGTAGTTGCTTGCTTAATTTTATTGGATTAGGAGTGCAATGCACAAGGGATAATCCAAGGGATAGGCCAACAATGAGAGAGGTGATTTTGGAAAAGATGGTGTATGGTAGGGCATATGGCAACATACAAGAGCAGCCATCCCTCCAGAATCTGTTGAGTGCAAACAGTAGAGTGGATCATCCAAACAACAGTACAAATGAAAGTGAGAGCATTTAAATACATAAGAAAATTGAAGTTAATTAGATTTTATTTTTAAGAACTATAAAATTATAGTTGTTTTAAAAAAAAATTGAGTAAAAACTACTTTGTTTAAACAACATTGCCTATCTAAACAACACGTTGAGCATAAACTCTTAGAAAATATTGTTGAGTATAAACGGTTAGAAAATATCTCAGTTATTATTTTGAACACAAGATGTTTTTTGGGATTTTAAAAAATTATGTTACCAATATTATTTTAATATAAATTATGAAAAATTATTCACAATTTTATTTTTTTTGTTTTTAATAAATTATGTTATCAATTTTTTTAACTATAAATTATGAAAAATTATTATAAGTATTTTTAATTATAACATTATTGAAATGTAAGATTTATTTACTTTAGAAATGATTGTATCTGATTATTTAAAAATGTTAAAAAATTAGTGCTAGGATTTAATTCACAGGTGGTGGTGCATATGCTTAATGAGCAACATTTGGATGAGACTAATTGGCAATTTTAGCTATGGTTATTCGACAAATTCTAGAGTTTAGTAGGTCGTTAGACACCATTACATTTTTTCATATTCCTAGAGAATGGAATAGGGTCACAAATTGTTTGGTAAAATGGCCATTTGCTGGCATTTGCTGGATTGCAAGGTTGGGATATTGTAGAAAGGAGACATTTGCATTTAGATTTACTATATATGTTCTAGGAATTAGTTGGGGAGGATAGGACTGGTTAATTCTTTGTTCTTTGTTGGATTGTAGGCCTTTCTTTCTTTGTAATCATCTTTTGTGTTTAATAAGTTTTTACCCCTTTTGTAAATTATGTTTTGCTTACCATTCTAGTTTAGATAGTCTTTAAGAGTATTATTTTTTCATACCCTTTTCACGAGTTAAATTATTAAAAATGGGCCTTATATTAAGAATTGATCAAAAGTGCATGCCATGCACACTTTTGTCTAAAATGATCAATTTTTTGAAAAATTAAGGAAAATGGAAAAGGCACTCAATGTCTTATGAGTGGAGGCTTGAAAAGTTCAATATACTTTGCTATATTGGTACTATTTTTAATCACTAGTAACTTTTATATATCTCTCATGCTTGAACCAAATTACATGGATAATTGATCAAAATGGAAGACCTTGGATCTAGATGAAAGCAAAATCTCATTGTTTTTTCCTTGTTTACTTATAGCTTTCTAATGAATGGCCTGTATGGAGAGTTATTTGTTTCTTGGTTTAATACTTTATTTATCCCATAGGATGATGAGTTTGATGAGTTATATATCTCCTATGGATTACTATTTTATTCTAACAAGAAACAAGCATATGTTTTGAAACTTGGAAAGGTTTAATGTTTTTCTAATTTTATTGTAAGGGTGCATTATTGATCTAAACTAATATCCTTTTTTTTAATATGAAAAGGTATAAGATTTGTTTCAATTTTATTGGAAGAGTGCATTATTGGTTTCAACTACTTGATTCATTTTCCTATATGAATATGGCCACATACTATGCTTATCATATCTATGTCAAGTGTTGCATGTGCTAGAAAATAGAGGCAAACTAGGTTTAACTAATATGTGGTCAAGTATTTGGTCATTGATTAAGAATATAATTGAGGTTTTTAGTAACAAGGAACCAGTAGAACAATGGCCATTATATTTTGGCAATGAGAATCTTTCTTACACTATATGAAGTATAGATGGCTAGAGACATGTTGATAGATGATGAATTTAACACATGATTGTGTCAAGTAGTGTAAAGAAGAGGAATAGATATTCATACTATACAAGGCAATGCAACATGATACTAGATTATCAAGATTGATAGATGTGAAGCACATAAGAATGTAATCAAAGGGCTAAGAATAAAGACATACATCCTCACATCTTTGCCACCCATTTTTACTATTCCTACAAGGAAGCCCTTTGCAACAAACAATATTTAGGTTTTGATTATCTATTTTTATTTAGAAATTGCAACCCAGTAGATAAGGACACCATTATTGTATCATATGAGGGAAAGTGAATCTTTTTTTTTCATATATTGATTTAGCCAAAATACACCTATTGAGTTTGTTGTTGGTGAAGGCTAAGAGTCATCCTCTTATATCAACATTACACCTTTGTCTATGATAGAGATATCACATTTTAGAATATGTTTGTAAACATCAAGCAGGGCCAATATTTGAGTAGAACACAAGGTAGGTTAAATGAAATTAAAGGCAACATTTGAACATCACTTATAGAATGAGACGTTGAACATTTTAAAAAGCCACTCCATTTAATCACCAAATGGTGCAAAATTTAATTATGACAATGATAACTCATGCACTTCTTATACTTGATTGATTTTATAGAATGTCATTATCCTCTCCCAACCCATAATTTCCTTTCCTCCATTCTATTTTTTATATATGTGCATGACCCTACAGCTAAATAGATTCACAGACAACAAATAATAGTAGATCTTTTCTTTCCAACCAAGTAAAAATAACTTGTACTATTGCATCCAAACTCTAGGAATTTGTAGGAAACCTTAAAATTTAACCCATTTCATAAGAAATTTTGAGTGAAGTATAGAAAGTAACATCAACTATTTTATCAAATTTTTTTTTTACCAACTTTCAAATTTCATCCATGTGTAATCCAACACATAGTATTTTTATGCTTGTTGGTCATGTGCATGACAGATGCAAATTTTCATATTGAGGAGAAAATTCTTCAAATTTATTAAACAAAATTATGCAATTAATCAACAATTTTAGTAAGGTGGCTGTATATGGTGAAAATGGATAACAATAATAACGATATTGAAAGGCTAAATGAATTCAACCACAAAACCCTAGCCTAACAACAACAAAGATCCACCATAACATATGAAGATTACCTAAGACAATGCAAATCAAATGAAATCACAAAGATTATACCATCACATGTCCAATAGGGTTTGGATCTCCATTCTTCCTATCTCCATTGATCTTGATTGATATATTTGCTCTCAGATTTTATGTGCACAAGAGCTCAACAAAGAACGGAATGTGGTTGCAAGTAGGATCGCATATGCCAAGTACTCAATTGATCAAGTAGTTAGGATGATTGATTAGAATGATTGATTAGGGTTTGATAATGAAGGAAGCATCTCCTTATATAGAAGACACTATAAGAAATGGAGGGATAAGATTGAGAGGTGTAAAAGGAGGTCGGCTATGATTAGAGGGTAGGTAAAAGAAATAATAAAATAATGAAAGGGGTAGGTAGTGTATGAATTAAGAGATGAATGACATGTGTCATAGGTAGAAAAGGTTAATGAATTAATTAAATAAATAAAGATTTATTTAATTAATAGAGGAAGTGAGATATTTAAATAAATAAAATATTTATTTAATTTAGGAAAATGATAATTTAAATAAATAAATGTATTTATTTAAATGAGAAATAAGGCTAGAAGAGGATAAATGAATTAATTAAATAAATAAAGATTTCTTTAATTAATAGAAGAATTAGGCTAAAGTAATTAAATAAATAAAGATATTTATTTAATTAGACATGACAATTTTAGGTGTCTACATTTTGCCCCTCTTTGAGACAATGCGGCTTGTCGCATTGTTTCAAAGAAGATAAGATGAACTGATTCAGAGTTGCCCCAAGATAGGAATGATATGCCCCCTCGAGAGATTGGATGAAAATGTCTGAAAAGATCACAGACAATCTCTCGATAAGAAAGACGGGATAGAATGGACTGACCGGATAAAGTGACAGAGTCACGGGATAATGAAGACTGACTCGGGAGGCGAGGGCTAGGGCTAGGGTAGTCTATAAGATAGACCACGGGGGAAAATACATCCTCATTGTCATCTACACATTCACGAGAGCAGAGTGCAGAGCGAAAATAGAGCAGCAGCAGTTAGCAGCGATGGCCTTCGTTCACAAATTCGACCGCGTTCGCCGATTTTAGAGGCTAGTAGAGGTAGGAGAGCCGGTAAGTACCACAAAACCTCCTTGTACTTTGATGCATTTATTGTTGTCATTAATGCATGCTAGATAGGGTAATAAATGCGGTCTAGGTTGGGGTCCAAAAAATGTCAAAAATGTCCAAGCGTGTCTGCGTTGGTGCTAGGCGCATCTATGCTCGCGAGGCGCGTCTGTGCAGTCTTCAAGCACGTTTATCTCAGGAAAGCACGTTTGTGTCCAAAAAATGTGAATTTGTGTCTTCTAGGTCAAATCGACAGTTCTATGATGAACATACGTTATCGATTGGATAAGCTGCTGAGAGGATACACTCAAGCAGGTCCTCTAGGGAAGACTAGGATAGATCAAGGCACTTTGTGATGAATAGTGAGTACCAAGATAGAGTACTTTGTGATGAACAGGGAGTACTAAAATATGAGCAGCACTTTGTGATGAACAGGGAGTGCAAATGTGAGCAACACTTTGTGATGAACAGGGAGTGCATAACACGTAGTACTTTGTGATGAACAGGGAGTACCACTAGGGTAGAAGCAACACTTTGTGATGAATAGTGAGTGTCACTAGGGTAGATAGCAATATGTATTTGGATAAAAAGTAGCATTTTGTGATGAACAGTGAATGCCACGATGACTAACATGATTGATTTGCTTGACTGCAGAGTATTTGCCTATGCAGGAGTCACGAGAGAGATTCCCATCGACTCAGAGATTGCGACCTGAGTTGACAGCCGATGAGCGAGTTGCGATCAAGGCTATGGGATTGAGACATGTGTTATATGTGCCTAAGTTTCGGGCGAACATGGGACTGTTGACTGCACTGGCGGAGAGATGGCACTCCGAGACATGTACTTTTCATTTGCCGATGGGGGAGATGATAGTCATCCTGGAGGATGTATACAGGATTTTGCAGATACCGATTGATGGGGAGCTGATTCTGTACGATCGAGATGGAGACAGGGATGCCCTTAGATGAGTGTTCCAGGATCCGACATTAAAGGCATGGGATACCATGACATGGACAGGATTAGCACTACCAACAGTGTTGGCAAGAGTGATCAGTGGGTTCCTCTGTCCAGATAGGGCGACACGAGGATTGGCTGTGTAGCCATATGTATTTTGACATCATTGTATCATGACACTTATGATTTTTTATATATATGAGATGCATCCTTGCGGTAGCTATATGCATGTGTACCTATGTGATGAGATGTTTCATGATGTATGTTTCTATGTGATGGTTATGATATGGATGCAAATATGTACATGATGAAATGCAATATTTTTGTTCTTTTATATTTTTATATGTTATGCCAATGCAAATGTGAATGTATGAAATGCAAATGAATATGATAATGCAAATGACTATTTACATGATGAGAATGTAAAATGTTCTAATATGTGTTGTGTGCAAGATGTGATGCAATTGTGATATCTATATGTATGTATGTATGGAATGCTAACATGTGATAATGTAGGTGAAACTACATGAAATGCAAATGTTTTTGGCGTGTCATTATACTTAGTCATGTGATAGCAGGTGACATGGACTCAGGAAGGACGATGAAAGTCAATGAAAGTCAAGATATGAAAGTGAAAAGAGCTTCTTGTGCGTTATCATCATTGAGCTTTATTATGGCAAGTAGGTTATGACAATCAAGGCATATGTTCGACCCAGAAAGTCATTGTACCTATTTGCATGGAGATAAGACAGTCACAAACAAGGAATGCCCCAGTTCACACTAGACTCACAGTGTCCTCATATTGTTGGACAAGTCATAGCATTACTAAGAGACAATCCACAGACAGCAAATACAAATAGGTGACGATACCCCATCCTCGCCTTTCTAGTCAAAGACATCCTGGAGATAGAATCTCTAGTCAGAGACATCCCAAAAAAGCTAAAAGACATGTCACCAAAAAAGATGAAATCAAAAGAAAACCAAGACTCGACACCAACATCCACTGTAGCCCTCAAGTTTAGTGTCTCTTGTCACTTGTATAAGTCTTATTTGATTGTGGTCACAATGTTTACTTTCACAGAAAGGATATATAGCACTGAACCATATGTTGTCCGAGTCTGTTGAAAGATTTGATTTGTTGAAGCCCATTGTTGCTGCTGTGTCTCATCTGAAACTGACTGAATCCATGAAACTAATACTTTATTGCGAAGAAGATGAAACTTTATTGCGGATTGTGCGCGGATAGACTGAAGGAAGCTGGAAGAAACTGTACTCCTCGAAACATGTGATGTTCTTAGTTCCACACCCATTACTAGATGTAGGATTTTACCTTAGCCACAAATAGGATCTGATTTATTATGGATGGAAAGGGAGGTGAAAAGGGAGGTTTATTATGAATGGCTAACCAATCTTGGGGAGATCAATAACAAGCCATGATGGGAATGGGTAAGTTTATTATGAATGAATAGGTTGTGAGTGTGTGAAAAGTGAAAGGATGAAAGTGAATCCTGAAGGAGGGAGGAGCAATGTCTCTACGCATGGCGCTGGTGACCCAGTTTTCACCATGGTACTTGCCCAGGGTGCCACCGAAGTGGTTTTCACCGTTGGACGAAATTATTTCTCTTTACTTTTTTTGATTTTTCGATGTTTTTTGTGTCACAAGGCGCCTGTTTGCCAGGTTTTCACCAAGTAACAATTTTTTTTGTATTTTTGAATTTTTTGATTTTTTTTGTATTTTTGAAATTTTTGATTTTTTTGTATTTTTTGAATTAGGATACTCTAAAGAGCTATGTGTAAAACCTGCGAAGGTGCATGCTGTTGATAGGATCCTCCAAAGGTTCACCTTCTGTCGTTGAGAGCTGATATGCCCCAGATCCATATGTTGTTGTAATGATGTAAGGACCAAGCCAATTTGGTTCAAACTTGCCCTTCTTCTCTCTGTCTTGTTGATTTTTGAGGTTTTCTCTGAGAACCAAGTCACCTACCTCAAATGTGCGAGGCTTGACTTTATAATTGTAACTGCAATGTTCCTTGACTGAATGATGTGTATCTTGAGTGACTGTCTTCCTTGATAAAGGAACTGAGATAGAATTACTAGTGTGTGGACTACACAGGCCCGTATGCGTGTCACTTGAAGAAGTTTGGGCATCCTTGATAACAAAGTCCTACGAGGAAGCTCCATTAAAGGTCCATGATGTATCACTAGAAGGGGATGGATGTGTGGAACAAGTGGAAGAGTTATGAAGGCTTATGATTGTGAAAAGAAGTGAAAGTAGGATAGCATGATGGAGACTTAGGATCAACAAGTATGCTTTTTGACTTAAAATTTTAGAGCTTTTGCCCCCAGTTATTTTGATATTAGGGGAGATCAACTCTTGTTCTTTTTCTTTCATAGGATTTTTATCCTTGACTTTGATTTTTGCAGAGTCCAATAGCTTCTGATTTTGATTTGGACTGAAGGAATTTT
The DNA here is from genome assembly GCF_030272615.1 of Cryptomeria japonica. Lineage (NCBI taxonomy): Eukaryota > Viridiplantae > Streptophyta > Pinopsida > Cupressales > Cupressaceae > Cryptomeria > Cryptomeria japonica. The sequence continues at coordinate 196,677,675 of NC_081407.1, read as the reverse complement.
CTTTATTTTTGACTTTTAGATTTTTCTTTTCGTAGCTTGATTTTTGATCCCCAATGAGTAAGGGCTTTTGTAATTCTCATTGATCCGAGTCTAGAAGTGGAGTAGAAATGGAATGAGTGGATGAAATGGTAAGGCTATGTGATTTCTCAAGAGGGTTGGTGATATTCTCAATAGATTCTTTGTTGGAACCACTTTTAGGACTGTTGATATCAAGAGATGCTTGCACCACTAGAAGAGATTTGCATTTAGACTTAGTAGCCACAACACTAGGTGGTTCACACCCAATTCCTTGCAAATTGTTTATAGATTGTTCCTGTCGACTAAATGTCTTAGGAGATAGTGGGAGTTGATCAACATGAAAGATATACTCACCACATCTCATATCTTTAAACTTGAACATTTCTTTGAGCTCTGTTTGTTTTGATGTAGAAGCTTTCAATGATTCTGGATCCACATATGCTGATGAAGGAATAGATTCTCTATTAACTAGAATTATTATTTTTGATCTAGGTCGCAGATTGTTGCAATATATGAATGGATTTAGGTCAGCTTTGATGGTCACTTCAACTCCATTGTGTGGGAACTTGATACATCGATGATATGTAGATGGGACTGCTCCCATCTCATGAATCCATGGACGTCCTAGCAATATGTTGTATGTGAGATCAAGATCAAGGACTTGGCAAACCACATCCTTTGTAACTGGCCCAACTCTGAGAGGTAAGGTGACTGTACCCTTGGATGAACGCTCTTCATCATCATATGCTTTGATAGTAATTTTGTTTGTAGAATTCACAGCTTTGTCAGAATATCCCAATTGTTTAATAGTGCTTGATGTACAAATATTTAGATCTGCTCCTCCATCTATCAGGTTTCTTTTTATTCTATGTTTGTGTATGAAGGCTTCAACGTGTAGCGGTGCATTATGTGGCTGACTTACGTAGGCGTCATTGGCTTCTATGAATGTAAGTGAATGTGGAATGGAAAGGTATCCCACCATGGCTTGAAACTGGTCCATGTTCAGATCAGTAGGAATGATAGTATCACTCAAGATTTTTTCAAGAATGGCTTTATGAGCGGGGGATATGCGTAATAGCTCAAGGATGGAGATGAGCGCGGGTGTCTTCCCTAACTGTTCTACAAGGTCATACTCAGGTTTGGTTGATGAAGAAGCGGCGTTCTTGGCTGGAGCACCTTGCAAAGAAATTTTACCTTGATGGGTTGTAACATGACATTCAGAGGTAGGTTTAGAAGAAGATCCAACACCTTTTAGGACAATCCTAGGTCTCTGGGTAGAATTCTCAGGGTTTTTGTCCTTGATGATAATGGTAGAGACATAATTGTCCATCAAGATGTGATTGATAGTTTAATCATAGTTATAAGATTCTCTTGTATAGTTGGTTTGGTCATCTGTGGCTTTAGCTTTTCCCTTGTCATGCTTTGGGAATGGTTCTTTAAACATCTCATGTTCTTGATTGGATGAGTGTCCCTCAATCTCAATGTCACCTCTATCAATGAGATCTTGTATGATGTTCTTCAGTCGATGACAATTTCCTATCTTATGACCCTTTCTGTTATGAAATTCATAATACTCATCATTATTCCACCAATTTGGTTTAACCTTTGGCTCATATGGAGGAAAATCTGGAATAGTGATTACCTTGTTTGCCACTAGCTTTTTGAAAACTGACTCAAGTGGTTCTCCCAATGGAGTGTACTTCCTTTGTGATTTAGAAGTTGTTTGAGTATTCACCTGATTTGATCCGGAAAAAATGAATTTGGGTCGCACTGTATTGGCATCAACAACACCATCATTGACCGTGTTCTTGTTTTTATTCCAAAATCTTGGCTTGTCTTTTCCTTTAAAGTCATCTTTGTTTTCCTTGAATATCTTAATGACTCCTTGTTCAATTAGGACCTTCTCTGTTGCTAAGCCTTTTTCAATGATGTCCTTGAAGGTGGACAAACAAGCTTTCCTTAGATCATAGCTAATGTCTTTGTTAACATTCTGGGTGAACATTTCTACCATTTGTTTTTGTGGAATTTCACAAGAGCATCTGCTGGCTAGATTCCTCCATCTTTGTAAAAATGATGAAAAAGACTCTCCATCCTTTTGCTTGGTGTTGCACAAAGTAGTGACTGATATGTCTGTCTCTATGTTGTAGGAGAAATGTTGAATAAATGCCTCTGCTAAGTCACCCCATGACTTAATACCAGGTGGAAGTTGGGAGAACCATTTCATAGCTTGATCACCTAGGCTCTGTGGGAATAATCTCATCAAATATGTCTCTTCTGCTGCTACCTCAATGCAAGCTGTGAAAAACTGTCTTATGTGTGCCTTAGGATCCCCTTTTCCTCTATACTTATCAAAATTAGGCGTCACAAAGTGTGTAGGAAATGGAGGCATTGGAATGCTTTTGTCAAATGGATAGGGACATATGTCTCTCATTGTGTATACTGGCTTTGGTGTATTTATGTCCTCCATTTTCTTTTGTAAGTCCCTGATTTGTTGCTCCAAATTGCTCTTAGGTGGAGATCGACTTCTTGGACCATACCCCATGCTTGAGGCACCAATTGGAGGAGGAGCATGTTGCATATATGGATGATATTGATCATACACATGTTCATATGGATGAGGTCTATAGTGATGCTACGTATATGGACCACTTGGTATAGATTCATGTTGAGGAATGAAATATCTATTTTGTCCATGTATACCATACTCTACATGCATGTCATGTTCTAATGTGTTGCCCCCAAATTTGACATGGGGTTTCCTTGTGTCCAAATTTTGAGCATGCCTTTGAATATCCAATTGCTTTGGTGGTTGATCCATAGCGTTGATATGTGATTGAGCATATTTCTCTGCATAAGACTTCCATAATGGTCTGCGAAGGTGAGTATCATATGCTTGACCATGTGTATGTGGGACCTCTGGTTTTTGAAACAAAGATGATGGTGATTCAGGTACCATATGTGGTCCTCTATTGCCTCCACTATTAGGTCTCCTTTGATCCATGTTGGAGTGAGGTTTTTGCAAAGGTCGATTTTCCATTATTTGAGACATGTCAAAATCATGAGGTATCTTGGCTCCACTTTGTGCCATCATTTGTAAGAAGTATTGTCTATCCCTCCTCATTATTTCCTCAACCAATTGATTGAAACAGGGATCCATAATGGATTCTTCCACATCTGCTGAATGTACTGAAAAGTTGTCCATATCATCATTGTGTGTATCATTGTTGTTTGTAGTGTCCATGTTCTCAACATTTGGAATGTTTCTATAGGCATCCATGTCAGGCAATGTAGTATGATCAGAATTGAAAAAGATATCATTGTCATACTCATAAGAACTCATGTTTGTGGACTCTTGAGCCTCTTTAGTTTCTCTCCTAGATTTTTGAAGATGGGTTTCAACCATGAACTAGGTATTGACCGAGATGTGTGAGACTAGATGAAAATGGAAAAAGTATGGAAGACCAAGAGTTGGATGGAATGTAAATGAATCTGAGGCGTACTTGCAATGTCCAAAGTGTAAGACCAAGTATGTATGTAGTAGAGTAGGTGTGACTTCCAAAGAGAGGATAGTTTCTCTTGATGAGGTAAGTTGACCTTGACTCTAAGTAAGACCAAATGAGACCCAAAGGTGATAGACCTTGATGAGGGACCACTTAGCAAAATGTTGTTGTATGTAGTGTGTTGACAAAGTATGATGAGGACAAGCAAGTGACCTTTTGACTCAAGTTTAGACAAATGTGTATGTAATGTAAGGTGTAAAGCAATGATGGACTTTGTGAGACCCAAAGATAGGTTGAATGCTAGATGAAAACCTAGAGAAACAACCTAGGAAGCTCAAGAATTTCGAAACTGATTGCTCTTGTTTGCTGGACTGTAAAATTTTTCCAATTTGTGAAGTTGTTGGTTGTGACCAAATTTGAATGTTTGACTATTTTTCGTGACAAGAGGACACAATGTTGATGAGGACTCAATGTTTGCAAGTGTTTAGACTCAAAATGACTCCAAGAAAAGTGTGTTGTTTGATGTAAAAATATTTTGCATACACTTGAAGACACAAAAGACACAATGTTTTGCTATTTGGTCTTGAATGTTTTGAATGTTTAAAATAAGTCAAGCACAATTCTTATGGCTGGCCAAAACAATAGTTGTTGATCCCACCTGAGGTTTTACCCTCGAGGCTACGCTATTCAGAGCGGATACTTAGATGCTTGACCTCACTGGCTCCACCCTCGGCACTCACTTCTTGGGTCAGCCAAGCATCAGTCCCCACGAAAACTCCCCGTGGTGAACTTTGTATCTCTACTAAGAACCGTATGTGTGTGGGCCGCTACTAGAGGTCTGACCTCCTGCCTCAACAACTAGAAGGATTTTGGCTTCTAAAACAAAAAGGTGCTAGTAAGGGCATCCGCTCGTGTGGCCATACATGCGGCACTTTCAGCTCTATAAATATAGAAGGCTCCCAGCTGATAGGGGTTATGCCCTACAACTGATCAAATAAATTTGATCAAACGGGTTTATGGTGAGACATAGTGTCGGTATGAACTAATCAGCACACGTTATTCATAGTTTTCACCATGAATACAGTTATTTATAGTGGTTTGGAAGAAGATGGCTTTTCTTTTTCTACCACTTGGGTCATTCTCTTCTCACTAGTAGTCCTAATGACCACACGGGAAGACATGCCCTCTAAAGATTAAACAAAAAAAGCCTATTGCTCAAGACATAAAAGACAATGATTCAATTTTAGTGCACCAATTGAAGTGTTTGCTAGTCTATAAAAACAAGGCACACAATAAAAATCCAAAAACCCTTGCTAAGGACTTGCAACAAAGATTTATTAGTAGTTTGGATTGTTTCAAATGATCACCCCTTCCTGCAAGCACACAAGTTAGGTAAATTTTAGATCCAAAAGACTTTGTGAAATAGGGGCCTTCAACAATGCATTTTGTTGACCAATTCAAATATCTAATTCATCATAAAAAAAGACCACCTGTAAAATTTCAAGAGATTTCCAGAAATGTAAGAAAATCCAAAAAATTTGCTAATTTGCTCCAAAAATTAATTTTTTATGAAAAATCATAAAAAATTCATATAAAATGTAAAATCGATCCAAAAAATCTGAAATTTTTACTGGAGAGTTCTGATGGTCATCCAAACCTGCACAAAAAATTTAATGTCAAAATTCAAAGCCATTTGTGAGATCTGATCAATATAAGGAAAAATCCTAATTTTTAAAGATATGATTTTTAGGGAAATATTTTGCATCAAAATTAAAATCAAAAAGAAAAAATCCTATGTATAATTATGAGAGATTTCCAAAAATGTAATAAAATCCGAAAAATTCTCTCATTTGCTCTAAAAATTAATTTTTTTAGGAAAAATCATAAAAAATTCATAGAAAATGAAACTGTGCTCCAAAAATTCTGAATTTTGGATTGAGAGCTCCTGATACTTTCTTCAACCTGGAAAAAAACTTTGGTGCAAAATTTCCTATCCGTTTGTGAGATATGATCGAATCTCTCCAAGATCTTAATTTTGTGTCCAAAACCCTAGCTGTACAAGATTATTCTCCAAATTGTTTTACAAAATAGCAATATAGGGTTAGAAAAATCTGCAAAAAACATAGATCTAACAAAAATCCATGTCCCACCGGGCACGCCAAAATGTATATGGTGAAAATGGATAACAATAATAACGATATTGAAAGGCTAAATGAATTCAACCACAAAACCCTAGCCTAACAACAACAAAGATCCACCATAACATATAAAGATTACCCAAGACAATGCAAATCAAATGAAATCACAAAGATTATACCATCACATGTCCAATAGGGTTTGGATCTCCATTCTTCCTATCTCCATTGATCTTGATTGATATATTTGCTCTCAGATTTTATGTGCACAAGAGCTCAACAAAGAACGGAATGTGGTTGCAAGTAGGATCGCATATGTCAAGTAGTCAATTGATCAAGTAGTTAGGATGATTGATTAGAATGATTGATTAGGGTTTGATAATGAAGGAAGCATCTCCTTATATAGAAGACACTATAAGAAATGGAGGGATAAGATTGAGAGGTGTAAAAGGAGGTCGGCTATGATTAGAGGGTAGGTAAAAGAAATAATAAAATAATGAAAGGGGTAGGTAGTGTATGAATTAAGAGATGAATGACATGTGTCATAGGTAGAAAAGGTTAATTAATTAATTAAATAAATAAAGATTTATTTAATTAATAGAGGAAGTGAGATAATTAAATAAATAAAATATTTATTTAATTTAGGAAAATGATAATTTAAATAAATAAATGTATTTATTTAAATGAGAAATAAGGCTAGAAGAGGATAAATTAATTAATTAAATAAATAAAGTTTTCTTTAATTAATAGAAGAATTAGGCTAAAGTAATTAAATAAATAAAGATATTTATTTAATTAGACATGACAATTTTAGGTGTCTACAGTGGCAATGTTGAACTAAGCGATGTGGTTCAATTTTAATTGTTATTCTTCTACACTCTTCAACTTGAGGATGATTATCTTGTTAATTAATTTGATCCATGTTAATCAATTTGTTCAAGGCTGAAACCTTTTTCTTATATTACAAGTGTTTTCCTTTATTGTAGCAATAAGTAATATTTACTTGCTAGCTTGGCAAACTATATTAATTTGTCCAAGGGTTGAGCTTAGTTGGTTAAAGCATTGAGTTCTCAATGTGGAGACCCAAGTTCAACTCCCATGAGGGACACCTTTGTGTAGAATTCTAAGTTGTGACTCTTGGTCTTCCATTGGTTGTATTTGTAAAGTGGATTTCTAAGTTGTGACCCTTGGTCTTCCAATTGTTGTTTCTAGTTTGGTGCTCGAAAGGAGCTAGTATTTGTAATAAGTTTGCTCGAAAGGAGCTGATATTTGTAATAAGTTTGTAATGTGGATGCTCGAATGAGCAAAAAAATGAGCTTTGTGATTCTATGATACTTAATACAAAAACTATATTAATTTTATTAAACTAGAGTCTAGGAGATTTTAAGGAAAGAGAAGTGACCACTGTTGATAGGAGAAAGGGCATAAGTGTTGAAGATTATAGAAATTTGGAAGAGCAGAAAAGAGTGCCAATGAGAGCCATATAATCAAGTATCCATCATTTTTGTATACATGGTATTACAAGTAGTATATTATGGTAATTTTTGAATGAAATATTAGCATTGCTTATGGTCACTATTAAACCTTATTCAATGTTTTTTCCCTCCCAAATTTCTTGTGAAATGTGAGAAAAATTTTAACCAAGGTAAAAAAATATTGGTGATAGTTTAATTAATGATCAACAATTTTCGTTTTTCTCTCACATGTAGGGTGTTGGCAATTGACACTCATCTGGTGGATTCTAAAGGTTAATTATTGGTTTAGGGTTGTCATTGATGGAAACTCCTCATGGAGATTCGATCCGGTAGCCATAATTCATCTTAACTAGAAGCAAATGTTAACCGGTAGCCAGTTAACCAATATTTCAAGATTGATTGAAGTAGTTTTGGTCCAGAAGCATTCTAGTGATTCCAGTGATTGGTAAATGTGTTTGGAGGTTATGTGGAACCTATAAGAAGCGTGTGTACACATTTTTTTGATCTAGTGCTAAGCTTTGATTTTGATCCAAGCCGACTTGCAGTGACACGTTACATATTTTCATATTTTTGGAAGCCGACTTGTAAAAGATTACTTTTGGTGTGTGCGGATATATAAGACTGGTGTAGATGATCTTTTTGATATATGGTATGATTGTATGCGAGTGAGTAGTGATCAAGAATCCATTTTGGTAGTTTCACGTGCACATTCTTGATCTGGTAGCTGACTGAGACAAAAAATAGGGAAGAATAGAGCAGAACAACATAAGTAATTCAGTCAGTGTATTTGGCACTTAACCAAAACTTATCCAAGCATTGCAGATGCTATTTTGGAGTTCATTTGCTATAATTCATCATTTTAATTAATTAGTAAGGCAGTGAGCCTTACGGGGTTGTAGCCCTTATTGTATTTGAGTAGTGAGCTCTAGGCAGTGTGCCTATGCATTCCCATATTGTAATATTGTTTTGCTACTGACCATAGTGGAATAATATTGTGGATTTAAATCCCACCGTGGTTTTTCCCATTTGGGTTTCCACATAAAAAATCTGGTGTTATGATTTTTTGGTTGATTGCTTTATGTACCTGCATTTATGTTTCATGTTTATGTTTATGGTGGTTTAAAGTTAAGTTTTAAAATCTGTTGACCGACAGATCACTAATTCAACTCCCCCCCCATCAGTGATCCCTAATTCCAACAATTGGTATCAGATCCTAGTCCCTTTGAGGAAGCTTAACTGCTTGAGGAATGTCTAGGAGATTGAATCTATGGATTCTGGTTTTCAAAGACAACTCAATGTGGCACTTGAGGATCTTGATGCAACAAGAAATGAGATCAATTCCTTGAAAAGAAACTTGAATGTTACTGATGAATTCATTAATGACTTGAAGGATCAAGTGAACACTTCAAGAGACAAGAGGAAAGAATTGATGGACGAGCTAAAGGATAAAGAAGATCAAATAATGGAAAATCAGGGTAAAGTTGATGAAGTTAACAAGCTTGAGAGGGAGAATGTTGCATTGAAGAATGAGATGAAATCCATTGTGATGAGGTTGACTAAGGAGATTGAGGACAAGAAGAAAAATGAAGAGAATCTGGCACAATCACTAAAGGAAAGAATTGATGAATTCTTCAGGCTTACCTATGAGAATGATCAGTTGAAGTTTGAGTTGACACAGTCAAGGAATAATGGTCAAGAGCTTGAAAGACAGATTACTACCTTAGGGGATGAACTTTCTACTACTAATGAATACAAAGACAAATTCAAAGATAGCTCAACAAGGCTTGATGAAATGCTGGAAAGTCAGAGACATAGAAAGGAAATGTGAGGACTTGGATTTGAGAAAGGTGAATCCTCTGGATCTGGACAAAGCAATGCAAAACCTGATCAAAAGAAGAGCAAGAATTCTCTGGTAAGACAACCTAAAACCCATAAATTCAATGGTAGATGCTTTCATTGCAATAAATTCGGTCATATGGCGAATCAATGCAAAAGTAGGATGAATAATGGAATGAACAACATGAATAATGTTCCAACATTTATCAGTCAATGTTTCATATGCAATAATTTTGGTCACAATTCAAATATGTGTAGAGTAGTAATGAATAACTTCCAAAACAAGAGGTGCTATGCTTGTGGGATATTTGGACATATCTCTAACCAATGCAGGATGAGATCAAATCAGATGAACTTCAGACATATGCAGAATGTTGTTTGTCGTCCATGCAATAAAAACGGTCACATTGCAAAGTACTGCAGAAGCAAGAACAATGCTTTGGTAGATAAGAGAAAATCATATGAGAAGGGCAAGGCAAAGGTAGAAGAAATTATAGACAAACATGAGAAGATGTGGGTCAAAAAAGACGAATCTAAAACAGACAATATATCTGCACCTGAATCCGATGTAGGACCTTCATCCAGTAACTAGGGATTTATGCCTTAGGGGGAACTTTTCATGCAGATTCTAAGAACCCCCTCTTCGGTGATCTACAATCGATTCTGGTGTTGGCATTTGACTAAACTGGTAAAGACTGTTGGTGATTTGCAACCGGTAAATGATTGATTCATGAATGTGATGAAGAGATTGAGATTGAGATTCTTGATTGATTACTAAGTCTTGTGTTGTCATTGATGGCAACAACATTTTTGTGGTCATTTAAGTCTTGGAAGCCAACCGGTAAGGTATAACTGGTATAGTTGACAGTTTACCAATGAACCGGCAAATAGGTTCTTAACCGGTAAACAAAGACAGAGTTGCATTCATGCAATCGGTATAGGTGATTTATGAAGAATTGAATGATATAGTTTTATAGGAGTGATGTAGAAAGGTATTTGGAGCTATGTTCATGACCGCATTGGCAGATTCAACCAAGCGAGATTTGATGTACAGAGCAGATATTCTGATGAGCACTTAACCGATTGTGATAAAGTCACTTAAATTAGTAATACGACACAAGTTTTTGATTTTTTATGTCGATGGCCGACATAAGTTCGGTGTGCAAAATTATTTTGTCCAAATTCATTGAACCTAGGAAATTGTTCCAAGGTTGTAGCCGACTAAGTTGATGTCTATAAAAAGTGTGATGTGTTATGAGATAGCCATAAGATCAAAGGCGAATATTGAGATTGTGATTGTGCGGTGATTAGTGAAGCTATGTATTGATGTGTTATTGATGTTTTGAGGAACTGAAGCAGATCTTATCAGACATAGAGGTGTTACATGAAGATAAGTTGAATTGTTGTTATTTTAACGGTTACAATAGTAAAATCCCCTAACCGGGTATGTCCTAACAAGCCTCACTTTATAAATCCCTTAATTGGGTATCTCTATATCTGAGTGTTAAATCCTCTTGCAAGGTTGATCCTAACAAGTCAAAGCTCCTAATAGGGCTAATCATTTAAATCCCTTAACCAGGTCTGCTCCTAATAGGGAATGTTTCTAAGACCTTAACCGGTCAAGGTTTCTATTCTGCAGATAGTGAATCTTGTGGGTATTAACTCCCACCGTGGTTTTTCCCTTTTGGGTTTCCACATATAAATCTCTTGTGCTATGTGGAATTTGTTTTATTGGGCATTAGCTTATGTGGTGATATTCCTCTTATGCTTGTTGATTTTTAAGTTGTTTAAGTTGGTGATTAGATTCATATTGTTTTTGCTTGCACCGATTCACCCCCCCTCTCAATTCCTTATAATTTTATCAATTGGTATCAGAGCCAACCTTCTTTGAGGCTTAACTACTTGAGAAGGATTCCTAAGGAAAACATGGGGGATATGAGTTATAGAGAGATGTCTAACAAACTTGCAAAAACTGAGGATGCCTTACAAACATTGAGAGGCAAGTATAAAGCTTCACTTGCTAAGAGAAGAGAGCTAACCGAACAACTATTGGAGGTTTCTGAGAGCAGTTCTTCTGATGAAGCAAATAGAGGTGCATTGGTTGATGAGGTGTAGAAACTAAATGATGATAAGACTAACTTGAGGAGAGAGCTAGAAGCCCTAACTATCTAAATGAGTTAGGAACTTGAAGCAAGGAGGGTAGCAGAAGACAAGATCAAAGAGAAAGAGAATGAGATCCTTAAGATAAATCAGGAAAATGACACTCTATATGCACACTGGCATGAGGAAAAAGAAGAAAAAGAAGAGATAAAGGCAAAACTAGATATAGCAATGTCTCTTAGAGAGACTCTCATGAAAAGGAATGAAGACCTTACAAAGGAACTTGTTGATGCTAATGGGAAGCTTGCAAAGTTTAACAAAAGTTCTACCATGCTTGATGAATAGATCCAATCTCAAAGGATGAACGGTGATACAACTGGATTGGGTTACAATACATTTGAGAAAGGTGAGTCTTCTGGTACTAAGGACAACATGAATGAAAGTAAACCTACTCCTAAGATTCATAAATCCATTGGTAAGAAGTTCTATAAGCCTATTTATTTCAATTGTCATAAACCAGGATATATTGTTAATGTTTGTAGAAGCAGGTCTGATGTTGCTAATGGTTATAGACCCAATGCTTATAAAGGATATAAGCCTAGAACCTTTAATGGTTATTATTTCACTTGCAACATGCATGGACATAGAATTGTTAAGTGCAGCTATGGACCAAATAATCTGGCACCTCACATGACTCAGAGGTTTGGTGGTGGTTTGCAAAGAACCCTTAATGATCGAAGAATTCCTAACTGGCAGAGACCCTATGCTAACTGGTCTAGTCCCTATGAGATGGAAAAGAGGATGAATGTGGTTTGCACAATCTGTCATAACTATGATCATGTAGCTATGAACTACAGAAGAAGGATTGGTAGAGGCAATGTTGGACCTTGGAGAGCATATGGTATGGCTTGTTATCATTGTCATAAACCAGGTCATATTGCAAAGTTTTGCAAAGCAAAGGTGAACCAACCAATGAATCAATATGTTGACTAGAAAGGGAAGATGAAAGTTAATGTGGAGGAGACCAGAGCTGAAATGAACAAAATCTGGAAAAAGAAGGATGATGAGAAAATTGAAGTCAAACCATCTGAAGATCCTATTTCTTCACCTAGTGTGGAGAACCCTTCACCAGAAAAGAGCTTAATGTTAGATCCATTTCGGAACCTCGTAAAGGACTATAAGGTATGTTAAACCTGCATAATTTGATGTATTATGATATTGTGAAGAGATTTTGTGATCAAACCAGTAGGTTTGATGTGGTATGAGAATTGATAGTGTGTTAAAAGATATTTTACGGTTTTACTGATAATGACATTTAATGTGGTAGATAATGGGAAAATAAAAGGAACTTTTTGAATGTTATTTGTCACATTGTATTCTTGCGAGCACATGAAGAATGAATAGAGCATTGTAGAGATTGTGTTTGCAACATTGACATAGATTTGAAGTGATCTGGTGTGATTTGCGATCGGGAATCGGTGAGAAAGATTTGACGATGTTTGGAACCCTAGTGCATAAGCGGTAAAAGGTATTTATTCAGATATCTTCTTATCTTCTTATCTTTCTGAATCATTGAAGATGGACACCCCAGATTTAATTGATGTTATCGATAGACCCCATCCTAAATTTAAGAGGCACCCATTTAAGTTTGAGGAGATTGATCCTGCCGGAGCTCTTTCTGGAGTTTTTTATGGTGTCTTACATGCTGAATATATTAGATCTTTCTATCATTGCAAACTAGAGGATTTTGATGTTGCGGCTATTTTTTATCAATATAAAGCATTGTGTGATAAGATTGGTATTTTGAAGGATCAGTTCAAAAGAGTTACTCACAAAGGGTTTCACCATACCCTGAATTTCATTAATGGTTTTGATGATGAACTTGTGAGATATATGCTTAGCAGGATTCATGACCAGTTTGTGTGGCTCGACCAACCACATAAAATTTCTAAGGAAGTTATTCACACAGTCACTGGATTTTGTGCCACTGGTGAGGTTCCAGTTTTGAGATCCATTCCTACGAATGATGTAGAAAAATTAACAGGATCTAAAAGGGATGGAAGAGCAATGACAATGAATAATATCAATGATCTGATAGTAAAGTATGCTTCTATGGTGATCGGTTATCAGATCTATTACTCTAGTAGGATGAACAACATCCCTACTGAAGCTATTCATACAGCTTACCAAATGATCAAAGAAGATGTTGACTAGGACCTATCAAAGGTGTTGAAAAGTCAACTTGTGTTGAACCTGGAAGCCATCAAGAAGGATAAGAGATTAAGGTTTAAATTTGGTCAATTAATTCTTGGTCTATTCTTTTATTTTCAGGAATGTTTCCCTAGTATTGGTGATATCCAATGGATAGATGGCACTCCTGCATTGATGCAGATGAAGTACAACATTAGAATGCTTGGTAATGATTTTGGAAAAATTGCATGGGGATATTTTAAAGACTTTCAAAAGAAAATGCATGCAAGGGAAAGGATACCGGTAGAGGTTGTCAACCGATATGAAAGCACAATTTGCTTTATGGTTGATACAGATAATTGCATGAAGGAGGAAGTTGTGCCCCAAACTACATGGGTTATGTCCATGGGATATGAAGTGGACAAAGATATTCTGATTGCATATGCTGATCATTTTCTTGCCCAACCAGTAGATACAACAATAGAACAATTTGGCACTTACAAGGAGAAATCCCTTCAAATGCACTTTGAACTTCAAAGACCGGTAATTGCAAAGAAAGTTAGAAAAGAAGTTGAAGCATTTGCAGAACTTGTAGGATTCACAAAGGAAGTCATTGTTGAAGCAAGAGAAAAGCATGTTGCTCAATAGGTCGGAACATCAAATGCACCAACTGGTACCCCCACCGGTGTAAAGACAAGAGCTAAAAAGGAGAAGGTTGTAGAGAAAGAAAAACCAACAACTGTTAAAAAGGAGAAACCAACAGAAATTAGAAAGGAGAAACCATCAAAGATTTAGTTTCGGAGAAAAGGAAATATTGTTGAACCACCTATTGCATCGGTTAAGACTTGTAAAAGGAAAAAGCAACAAGCACATAAACCGGTAGATGCTGATGAAGAAGAGATTGAGTCTTAAGGAGAGAAGAAATCCCTAAGGGCCAGTGGCAAAAGGTCAAAGGGTGTTGGTACTCCAACTATTAAATATCCAAAGAAACCAGTAATATAGCTCACACCTCTTGAAAATTTAATAAAAAACATTAAAGAGTATGGTATATTGACTGGTGTGAAGAAACTCTTTGATAAGTTTAGTAAAGATGAACAAAGGGAAATAGAAGATGCAATTGTTTACATGATAAATAAATACAAAAAGGCCCTAATTGAATTACAAGGACAAATTTCAAATTCATTGTATAATATAATTGATGCTAGATGGCAGACAACCATGAAACAAGATAGAGAATACATTGAATATTTTCTAAAAAACTTGCAATCTGAAGCTACTGAGGAAGAGCTAGATGAAATTCTTGCTAAGGCAAAGTCATCTTTTAGGTTGAAGAAAAGGTTGACAAGAATGTTAATTGGTGAGACCCAATCAATCCATGAGGAGACTGAACAAATTTTGAAAAAGGTACTGGTTCTAATTCCAGATGAAGAGGAAGAAGTTAAGGAAGATGAACCAGAGAGGTTTGAGGCTGAAGATCTTCTGAAAGGTGTTAAAATAACTGATTTTAAGCTTGATGAAATTGTGCTGGATGATCAACCGGTGAACACACAAACTGAACCTAAGATTATCCTTGATGATGATGATACCAGTAATAATAATGATGTTGGTTCTCCTGACAAAGTAAATGTACAGGATATTGATTTTGAAGTGTCTGAGCAAAATGGACAGGAATAGGGATACGAAGAAAAGAAAGATGAGGAGCCATTGGTAGTTACTCAAATTGTTGAGACACAGCCTCCATCGGTACAGGAAATGGAAAAGGAAAAGGAAGAGGAAAAGAAGACTGAAGAAAAGAAAACAGAGGATACTGAACCTAGAGTGACACCTTTGTCACTTGATTCTAAAAATAAAATTATAGATGATGAAGATGATGATTCTATAAGCATTAAAGGTCAACTAGACATGGATAATTTGAGCTCATCTAAGTTGATGGAGATTGCAACTTCCATGCAATCCCGGGCCAAGAAGAAGAGGATGAAAGAACAGTAGAAGGAGGCAGAGACAATAAGGAATGTTGTTGAGATTTTGTCAAGTCTCCTACCAGAGACTGATATTGATAATTTTGTTACTCCTATTGACAAGCTTGGACAACTTGTTTCTAATGTCAAAGAACAGATGAAATCTTTTGAGGATGCAACTTATGTTAGTGATGAGAAGGATTATAAGAAGAAAATAACTAAGCAATTGATGACTGAAATTGATAAAGGTAAAGTTGCTCTTACTATCAATAATGACTATTTGAAAGAAGGACTTGAAACTAGAGGTAAAATACTCTCAACTGTTTCAAAACTTTCATTATTTTGTACTGATTTGAAGAAGAAGGAGGAAGTTGAGAAAGAACTTGAAGTTCTTAGTGAGTTTTTCAAGCCCCTTAATGACTCTGCTATTAAATATGGAAAATCGGTTGTAGAACTTCAAAATAAGTTGAAAGCTTATGAACATGAACAAGTTAAGAGGATCATATCACTGCAAGAATTATAGACACAACTGATACCGAAGGTGGAAATCTTGCAGAGATCCTATAAAGAATCTGAAGCTATTCTTGCTACATTGGAGATGATAACTCTAGATGCCATGGAAGAGTTTGTTGGATAGATGAGGACACATGTGGAGATAACCGATACTATTTTGGAGACTTGGCATAATGATCTGACACAATTGAAATCACATTTTAGTGATGCTTTTTTTAGATTGCATTGTAAAAAACATTTTCAACTCCTATATTTATATATGCTATGCAATTTTTATGCAAATTTTGATGTACATGTATCTTTCATGTTTGGCATTGTTGTCAAAGGGGGAGTAATAGTTGAAGAGTCAGTCAAAATTTTGTATGTAAAAGTAAAGGGAGAGTAGTAGTATAAGTGTTTTAATTTTTGTAATTGCACGCAATTGCTAAGGGGGAGTATATGTCATGAAGTCAATTTTTGTTTTGCACACTTAGTTAACAAAAAAATTCCTAAGTGTTGACATCAATGCCAAAGGGGGAGAATGTTAGCATTTGATTGAATCGGTAAAGACTGTTGGTGATTTGAAACCAATAAATGATTGATTGGTGAATGTGATGAAGAGATTGAGATTCTTGTTTGATGACTAAGTCATGTGTTGTCATTGATGGCAACAATATTTTTGTGGTCATCTAACTCTTGGAATCCAACCGATAAGGTATAACCAGTACAGTTGACAGTTTACCAGTGAATCGACAAATAGGTTCTTAACTAGTAAACAAAGATAGAGTTTCATTCATGCAACTGGTACAGGCGATTTATGAAGAGTTGAATGATGCGATTTTACAAGAGTGATGGAGATAGGTATTTGGAGCTATGTTCATGACCACATTCATAGATTCAACTGGACAAGGAATATTTGATGTATAGAGCAGATATTCTGATGAACACTTAACCGGTAGTGATAAAGACTTAAATTGGTAAAACGAGACAAGTTTTTGATTTTTAATGTCGGTGGCCGACATAAGTTCGGCGTGAAAATTTATTTTGTTTAGATTCATTAAACCTAGGAAATTGTTCCAAGGTTGTAGCCGACTAAGTTGATGTCTATAAAAAGTGTGATGAGTTATGAGATAGATATAAGATCAAAGGCAAATATTGAGATTATGATTGTGTGGTGATTAGTGAAGCTCCGTATTGATGTGTTATTGATGTTTTGAGGAACTGGAGTGGATCTTATCAAACACAAAGGTGTTACATAAATATCATTTGAACTATTGTTATTCTAATAGTTACAACAGTAAAATCCCCTAACCAGGTAGGTCCTAACAGGCCTCATTTTGTAAATCCCTTAACCGGGTAGTTCTATATCAGAGTGTTAAATCCTCTTGCAAGGTTGATCCTAACAGGTCAAAGCTCCTAATGGGGCTAATAGTTTAAATCCCTTAACCAAGTGACTCCTAACTGGGTATGCTCCTAATAAGCCATGTTTGTAAGACCTTAACCGGTCAAGATTTCTATTCTGCAGATAGTGAATCTTGCGGGTATTAACTCCCACCGTGGTTTTTCCCTTTTGGGTTTCCACGTATAAATCTCGTGTTATGTGAAATTTGTTTTATTGGGCATTAGCTTATGTGGTGATATTCCTGTTATGCTTGATAAGTTTTAAGTTGTTTAAGTTCATGATTAGATTCATATTATTTTTTCTTGCACTGATTCACCCCTCCCCCTCTCAGTGCCTTGTAAGTTTATCATCCAGAAGGTTGCAGAAGGCTTAAATCATATGTGTAGATGTTGTCTGAAAGTTTCAGAGAAGATTTGATGCTCAAGTAAGCGACTCTATGAAAATAAAGGTAACTGGTTGCATCATTTATTACAATGAAGAATTAGGTTTTTGAAGGTTAAATGGGCATTTCAAAGTTTCATTCATCACAAAGCGATCAAGAGAATAGTGCACAAAAGAAGAGCAAATCAATTTGGCAATCTCAACAACAATTTTAACGATCCTAAAGAGAATTCCAATGCTCGGTTGTGAATTAAGGTATTTATCTGTTTCAGACTATCAATTTCCACAAACCCTAAATTTGAAATCCCTTCAGCTTCTGAAATTGCTACCCCATTGGTTGTGGAGATTAAGGATAGAGCTAGACCTATTTTCAAGAAACATCCTTTTTAATCTGTTGAGGATGATCTGGAATCTGCATTTTCTTCGGTACCCTATGACGTCCTTCACAATGAGGATATTAGGGCATACATCCATTATGATCTTGAGAAGCTTGGCAACGCTGACATGTTGAACCTACATAACAAGCATTTGGTGGACAATTTGGGAAACCTCAAACTGCAATATAAGGTTCTTCAGGACAAGGGTTTTTCGTAGCTCATCCATTTTCCATTGTTCGATGAAGCAGAGTGGATCTGGTATATTCTCAGTCGATTCCATGATGAGTTCATGTGGTTTGATAGGCCTCACAAGATCACTAAACATGAAATTCAAGTTGTGACATGCCTCAATGAAACCGGTGAAGTACCTGGTCTAAGAAAAGTATCGAATAGCACAACGATAACAACTACTGGTTCCAAGTTCGACAACAGAGCAATGACCATAAGCGACATTCTGGAGCATGATGTGAAGTTTGCATCAATGGTGGTCAGATACAAGGTTTACCAGTCAAGTAGACACAATTATGTCTATGGAACTGCCATATATACAACATATCAGATGCTCAAGAATGTCATGAGGTATGATCTATGTACAGTCCTTTTGAATGAGCTAATGAGTAATTTGAAGAAAATTAAGCAAGACAAGAAGCACACTTTGAAATATGGAACTCTTCTTATTTTCTTGGCCTTATATTTCTTTAATGAGATACCTAGTGTAAAAGGAAAGGTCCAATGGGCCTATGATAGATCGGTGGCAATGCAAATCAAAGACGGATTGTGGGGAGTAGGAGATGCTACAATGAGAATATCTGCTCTCTCGGGTTATTTCAAATCTTTCTAAACCGCAATGACGAACAGAGAAAGAATCTATAAGGAGATTGCAGAGAAGTATGAGAAAACTATTTGCTTCATGGTTGATAAAGATCAATGTCAAATAGAAGTCATGGAGCCTAGGATAGTTTGGATCATGCCCATGGGGTATGAAGTTGACTCTATCATGCTTGAGGCATATGCTCAACACCTATTGAGCCAACCAGTGGATCCAAAAGAAGGAAGATTTGGAACATTCAAAGAGAAAGACCTTGAATTGCACAAATAGTTCACTGCACCTACTAGAAAAAGGAAAGTTACAAAGATGGCTGAGGAAGTGGCAGTGAAAATGGGATTCACCCAGGAGGAGGTGAAGCAGGCAAGAGAAAAACATGCACAGATGGAGGGCAAAGAGAAAACCAAAAAGCCTAAGGTTGACCCAGTTCCCTCCAAGGTTAAACCTAAAGAGACCAAGTCTGCCCCTGCTCTAGTGGCACCATCTTCAAAATTGCACCCATCTGGAAAGGGAGTGTTGAAGCAAAAGGAGAAGTCCAAGAGGACTTATGTTGTTGTGTCTTTGGTGGCATCTGAGACATAATCTGATGAGGAAGCAGACAAGGCTAAGAGGAAAGGTGAATTTGTTAGAGTGGTGAGGAAGTCATAGTTCGGTGGAGCCCAGCAAAGAAAGAAAGAAAAATATGAACCTTCCCCTACCAGAAGACCCAAGAGAGGTTGACATGTTAAAACTCAACTTGAAAAAGACCCTGAATCTAGTAGCTTGCAAGGTAAATACACAATTGTTCCTCCATTGTCAACAGACCAATTAATTGATCAGATAATTGTTGATGGAAACTTGAAGAATCTTGGAGCTTATTATGAACATCTGAATGAGGTAGATCAAAGAAAAGTAGAACAAGCTATTGTTTTATACTTGCACAATTTTAGTAAAACATTGATTGAGCTAGAGAAGAGCAATCCTAAAGACTTATACAATAATATTGATGCAAGGAGATTGACTGCTAGTAGAACAAATAAGGAAATGAAAGAAAGAGAGTTGATAAATGTTTGCACCTGTATCACTCGAGATGAAGTCAAAAGACTCATTGAGGAAGCTAACAAGAAAGAATTTAGAAGCAAAAATTGGGTAAACAGGTTGATGATAGGCAAGGTAGAAGAGGTAAGAAAGCAGACAAAAGATATATGGAGAAAAATAATTGTGAATGATCCTTTGTATACAGATGCATTTAAGTCTTCTCAGTTGGAAGAAAAAGATGGTGTTTTTGGTGATCAGAAGGATGAAATTCTGACTGAGGGACATCCAAAAGGTCAAGGCAACACAACTCTTGATGTCGAGACTGGTGGTAATCCTCCAGTGATAGACAATTCAACAACCCTTGAGATACAAAAGGATGATGTTGCACCAAGTGGCAACATCGGTGCACCAGATAAAAGGGATGGAGTAGAGGAGAAGGAACTTGAGAAAGATGAGGTAAATGTTGTTGAGGTAGACAAGGGAAAAGGAGTTGTTGATTCGACAATTGACACTCATGCAGTCACAAGGACCCCACCTCAAATCTCCATTAATTGAGATGGTCCTCGTAACCTTAGATGTCTCATGTCGAGAAGCTCATTCTTGCAACAACTATTCAATCTCAATTCAGTCAGGATCTGGTAAAATTTGAATCTAAAGATAAAAAGCTCATTTTGATGTCTGTCAATGTTTTGCAGAAGGTGGCTCTGAATGTACAGTTACATTCTAATAATAGCCCCTTTGGTAATTTTTTACAATTGATTAATAGTGTAAATACCAGTTTTGATTCTTTAATTTTTTACAATTGATTAATTTTTTACAATTTTTTACAATTTTCAAGAAAAACACTGTCTTTTTACCTCTATTCTGGATTTTACACAGGCGCAGAACTCATGACATAGGCACAGAATGTATGACACAGACGTAGAATGTCTTCAACACAGGCGCAGGATGCTCAACACAGGCGCAAGTTGTCTTACACAGGCGCAGAAGTCCCCAGAAAACCCTGCACTGCCCTGTTTTTGGGTTTTTGACCTGCAAATCAACTCAAAAGCACTCAAAAACACAGTTAAGGGGTTAGATGGTTAGTGTTCATGTCGGGTTCACTAATTAATGTAGCATAGGAATCTGGAAATCATCACAAACAATATAAAAACATTAACCATTAGCTCAATCACAAAAGCTCATTGCAATGATCTATCCTAAACACATTCAATAGAGACATGAAAATTGAAACATTCAAAAGTAAATACTATGCAAACCATATGCAGATCTGAATGCTTCCTTCATGCGGCTCCATTGTTCTTCTTTCCTCTCCAAATAGTTTTGTTGTGGATCTCACCTACAAGTGCACACACATGATTTAAAGCAAGTAGACAAGATGGTTGATCAAGAGTACTCGAAATGTGATTGATTAGAAATTCAATAATCTAATTATTCTCATTCTCATTATTAGCCAAGATTGAAGAAATTCATCCAATTTATAGAAAAATTGGAGAGATGACAAGATTAGTATGATTCAATTCAAATGGAAATTGCAAACCAATTATGTCAATTATGACAAATTATGACAAATTATGCACTTTCTATGCAAAATTTGTTGATTGATAATTTATGACAAATTATGACAACTTCTATGTCAAAAATTAATTGATTGTCAATTATGACAAATTATGACAAATTGACATGTCATTTCCATGAATTTAGGAGAGAAATAGGAGGAAATTGAAATTAAGAATTAGAAATTTAGAAAATTAGAAAAAGAGGAATTAAGAAATAGGTAAATTAATTAATAATTTGTCATTTATTAATTAATTCACAAAAAGAGGAATAATTAGCCAATTAAATGAACATTTAATTGCAATGAGAAGACTTAGGATAAATAAACAATTTATTAATCCTAGAGGAAGAAATGACACACAAGGTTAAATGATTAAATCATAAAAACCCTAGAAGATGAATTAGCAATGCGAGAATGACAATTAGGTCTTGATGAAAGATAATTGATGTTGATTCAATTATGATTCTGATTCTGACTGACAAAGGACCAATGCTGATAAATTATTTGATTGATAAATGCGCCAATTGATGAGGAACAATGACTAATTGATCCAAATTGACATAATTGAGACAAACAACGATCGATGACAAATCGATCGCAAAATGACAAAACTGACAAGAGGACAAGAATCGATGACAAAATAGATTGCAAAACAACAAGATTGAAAATGACAACGATCAATGACAAATTGATCGCAAAATGACAAGATTGAACATAACAACGATCGATGACAAATCGATCGCTAGATGATAAGATTGATAAGAAGACAAAACCCTAATTAGGATTGACGATGTCCAAAATGATGACAAATGACTACGCACATTGATGCGACAAGATAAAATCGATCAAAATCATGACTGGATAGTGTTGTCGACAAGATCAAATTTGAAAGCGAGACGAATGAAGAATGTAGAAGAATGACTCGATGCTCGCAAATGATAAAGACCAAGTGCGAATTATAGGAGAAATGTTAATGCGATGCAAAAACCCTAAAATGAGGCAATGCGCAAATGTTAAAATATGACTCCGCAAGCGTTGACCATTTTTAGGTGTCTACACATACATCTAAATCATAAAGTGACATTTGGTTGGTCAACCATATACAAGGGATAGAGTTTGTCAAAGTCATCCAATAGTTGAACCTGACTTGAATGCACCCTCAGGGGTTGAATCCTGGTGGATGACATTATCTATCGCATTCCATCGTCTTCAATAGAATAATGTCATGTCTACCTCTACTAAAACATGGATCTTGAAAGATGGTATGGATCGTTTCCTTCAAAGTATAATGAAAAAAGGATTTTTTGTTAAATAGTCTACAAAATGATAAAGTTCAAGTCACATTTATAAGTTCAGTTCCAATGGAATGTCAAATATATTTTTTATATTTTTTCTTTTCTTTTTCTTATCTACCAAAGATTTCTATTTATTATTTAATTAAAAATTGAATTAAACGAGCATATATCACTTGAATGTAAAACATATACTTATATATTCTTATGCTAGCCACAAAGCATTATTTCAAATTGAAGATAAACTAAAACTTTAATAATATATAGTACATATTAGAGTCCCTTTGGCTAAACCTTAGTACCTATGATTTTCAAAAACCTCAAGTAAGCTCTTATTGCACATTCAAAGATCCATCCAAGATTGCTTGGTACACCCAGGACTTTTAGTTTGTACTGAGCTACTAAAAACCATTGTTATTATAAATGTTTAAATTGAATTATTCTTACTTAAATCCAAAGTCTATAAGAATTCACTCATTACCTTACATCAAAATAAGTTAGACATCACATTTGCATTTATGGATAATCTTTTATTCACAATTTTGATGCCAAGACTTCTCATCCATGATAGATAGGTGGACACAAATTTTTTGATGAATATGGGCGTCAAATTTCATTAATTAGAAACTAGAATACATGTTCACAAAAATAAGGTGGATGGACACACAATCACACCCCGAGAGTCATAGGGGATAGAACCCCAAACCAAAAAAAACTAGTCAAAGGGGTAAACCCCAAAGTAGAAAGAATAAACAACATAAAAGTTGCTAAGCAACGAGAGAAATTCCTGTAAGTGGTGGGGGGAAATCCTTATCATCCGATTTACCCCAAGTCTCACTGGGTTTTTTTGGAGTGATGCCAAGAAAAGACCAACCATCATCACCTTTGTCATCTTTTTCTTCTGTAGGAGCCACCGAATGTTGAGGAGAAATAGCAAGGGCGAGTTGGGCGCACTGGTGGGCCAACCAGAACCACCTCTCTACAAGGCTCCAACACCTCCAATAGACCAACCATCACCACCACCACTGGTAGCTCCAACCCCTCCCAAAGGAGGCAAAGAGGCAAAACACTGTCAAACAGCTCTGGTAGACCCACGACCAAACTGCCAAGGGTATCTTGAGACTTGGGAGACTGAGACCATCATGTAGAAAAGCTCTGCCCCCACTGCCAACCCCATGAAGGGGAATGACCACGAGGAGAAGAAGGGTTGTTAGGAGGAACCCTAGCCATAGCACAAGGAGCATTTCCCCAGTGATCGAGGAGCACCTGGAGATGAGCCACCTCCAAAGAAACTTTATTTGCTTGAACTTGAATCTGTAAAAGAACATTGGAGAGAATGATAGCTTTAGAGTAAAGTGAAACATTTGTATCCATAGACCTATGTGAAAGAATAACTGCATTCCTATCCTTCCAAAGAATAAAAAAGGATCTCCACCCTGAAAGCATGCTAGAGAGGGGTGTATTTCTTGGGGAATTGGGGAGAATCTCCCAAAAGGACCATGTGCTAGAATAAGGATTCAGGATATCCACAAAAAGGGTATCAAGGGTCTGTAACTCCCATATGCACCAACCGAGAGCCAACAAGAAGGCCCTAGAAAAGAATACACCAAACAAAGTGTGCGAGCTTGGGCTCAAGCACTGTCGACCACACATTGATAAACTTGCATTACAAAACAGAAATGGGTGACTACAAATGCCACTGGGAGTTCAAGGCATCCACCATGGAGAGATGGGGGGAAAGCCATCTATAACCCATGTGAGATTTATGATTATGAAAAGTAGTGTCTGGAAACCATTTCCAATCCTTCCGCTACAAAGAGAGAGAGAGATAGAGTGCTAATCTTATGAATCATTTCCACAAGAAGGGCCTCTCAAAGAGCCAAAAAAGTCTTATGGTCAGACCGAGAGAGACTATATCTTCTTTTGAGATCCTCCCAAGAGAGAAAATTCATGGTAGCTCTAGAAATAAATCACAAGGGGTTTGAATTTCTTTTTTGTGAAAACAAAACACCTTGTTCCAAGGTAGATGAGCAAGAGAGAGACCTTGTGTTTGAATGAGAAGAGACCACCACAGATTATGTTGGTCGAATGATAAGCCATTCTTGAAGCTAGAGCCAAGGTTTGGCAGCCTCCTAGGCTTTCCAAATAATTTTGACAATAAAAGTGCCATATATGCAAACCAATTCATGAATAAAGAGAAGGGTATGAAAGTCAATCCCCTTCTAGGTTGGGCAATGGGTAGGATAACCAGAAGAGATACAGTGTCACGAAAGGATTTTCCAAGCCTCATTATCAGAGACAACCCAAACAATCCATTTAACATAGACAGTAAGGCCTTGGCGCTGAGTGGAATTCAACCCAAGGCTGCCAAACTCCCGAGGGAAACAACAATAATCCCAAGCAACTTTTTGGAAGCCCCTGTGGTCATCAGAAGAAGCCTAGAGAAAATCTTTGAGGAGCCTCTCCAGTTTTAGATACAAGGCTTTAGAGGGATCCCAACAAGAAGAGTATTAAACATGACTAGCCGCAAGGATCTTGGAATAGATCTGAAATTTCCCTACCAAAGAAAGAGGTTCGGTCACCTAGTAGTTTAGCTTCCTCTTAATTCGTTGAAGAACATCATTCCAAAGTTCAACAGGAGAAGCTTCAAAGGAAAAAAAGTTTGCCTAAGAAGTGGAAAACCTCCCCTGGAAGGATTCACTTCCACCCATACCCCTGAAGCCAAGAAGGGGTGGGCGAGACCGACTGTCTATAACATTGAGTTTTATGCCATTGGATGGCAAAACTAGAGGCAAGGCAGAACTTGTCTAGGAAATGAAGATCCTCTTTGGTATTATTCTCTAACTCAAACAAAGTAAGAAAGGAATCATCTGCAAAATGACCATTAACAAGTGGATCGGAAGAATTGGGCAAGGAAATACCATGGACACAACCCAAAGCGATGGAGTTGGCAAGCATATAGCCAAACCCCTCCGTAGCCAAAACAAACAAGGTGGGATAAAGGGGGCACCCCTTCCGAATGGAGTGGAAAAGGCCAAACATAGAGGATTGTCTGCCATTAATGGTTATGCAGGTTTAGGCATCTGTAAAAACCATCTGGACCATCTAAAGAAAACATGTCCCAAACCCCAGGGCTCTTAACATAGCCAAGATGAACAACCGTTCAATACACTCATAAGCCTTGGAAAAATCAATTTTAAGAAAAAGGGTTGTCTGCTTAGACCACCTTGCCCACTCCATACCTTCCCAGCCACAATAATGTTAAAATTTTGACTATAGAAGATTATGGTGATTTATGAGATTTGTTAAGAAAAGAGTGTTGTACACCTTACACAAGAATTATATATTTTAATTATTAAAATAAATATTTATTTGTAGTGCATATAAGTGATGTGTTTAAGCACATTAAATATTTATTTAGATCCACTTGTAAAGTTGTATTTAACATTGGGTTGGTTATTCTATGTGTAGAAGACAGAATAATTAATTATTACTTGAAAAAATGTTTAATATTGTGAAACTTTAGTAGCAAAATGTAAATAATAAGTTAATGGTTTTATGTAATTATGGTTTTGGCATACATGATTTCATGTTACCACTTGATTGTATTTGTGTGATCTTTAATTTATAAAAATAAATTACAAGTTTAGTGACTAAGGTTGGCCACACGATTGAGCTATAATTGTATTGAGTTTCTCATGTGAGTGCATATGTCAAGAATGGTATGCGATGTGTGGTTACTTGCTTGAACATATAGAGAGTGCAATGGAGGAGATTGATGTTTTGTAACTATTCATACAAAAATTATAACTACATTATATTTTTAATTGTTGAATAATACATAAAGTGTGGATGCTTTTGGAAGTTGGGTTTTTCCCTCTATGAGGGTTTCTCAAGGTTATATCTTGTGTTATCTTATGGCTTATCTATTTGATCTTTGAGTTATTTTTATTCTATAAGCTTGTATACATGTTTTTCTATAATGAGATTATATAGAAAATGGATTGATCATTCTAGGTATTATGCATTAATTTCCTAACAAGATTGTCTTTACAAAATAGTCCTTGAATGAAGTTATTTTAGAGTAAAATATGGTGGAAAGAAAATGTTGTTATCAAAAGAATGGTTATTGATGTGTTGTGTCTTATTTATGTGGAGCTTGTTAATAAAACTAAATTATCTTAAAAATATATATTAAATTATAGAAGTTTCCTTGATAATTATAATAACAGTTGCCTTTCTAATAAAATCAACAAAAGATTGTTAATTCGAGAATTTTGGTTTCATGGATAATATTTAATATAAAATAGTTATAAGACCCTACTTTAGTGGGTTTAGTTTCTTCTTTATAAAACATCTTTACAAGATCTATGATAGTATGTTTTCGAATAAAATTTAATTATGGAAAAGATGTATTGGGTGGCTAAGCAAAACTCCATCGTTTGTTAGCCTCTTTTGTAATTATCTACACTTTTTGCATGAAAAGAACAACCATTTTTCTAGCACCTAGATTTGTTACGCAAGCTTAACATAGGTTACAATGTGGGCCTATAACCCATGTCTTAGGATCATTTTCACATTTTTTAACTTTGGAAAATAATAAATTTAAATGAGTTGAATTTTTTTAGCATCATACATGGATATATATTATTTTTTTTTAAAGGGGACAACAACCTCTAAAATTTTACAACATTGAAGTTCAATAAGTACTAGATATTAAAATAAATTATTTATATCATAATTAAAAGAAAATAAATAAAATTTGAATCAATATTTTTATTTTTAAGTTAAATTTAATTTTAATTAATATTTACAAAATGAAATATAATATTCTTATGGTTAGCAAAAAATCTTAGGGATGCAGACCAAAGTTCTATACCCTAAGGATTTTTAGTGTTGTAGTCTTCTACCCAAGACTCAACCTTATTGAGGTAGCAAGGGAATATATTTGAACCTAAGAACATCATACACACATAATAGATGAAAAAATTTAAATATTTTTATTCATTATATTCAATGGGTATACATTACAAATCTTATATCTCCTCATATTAACCTTCTTCTATTCCTTATTATTCATCGTTATATTTATGAATGAATCTTACAACATACTTATATCTACAATAGGGGACGTGGCCCTTAGATAGTATCCCTAGAGTATATCCCATACTCCAAAGCTCGCATTTTAGAGTCTTCTTTCTATAAGATGTAACAACTTTTATGGATCTATGTTTGTACTCTATTTTCAACCAACATCATCCCCTCTTCAAAACTTTGACTTGTCCTCAAGTCAACCTGTCTTTTGTAGTAGTATATCATTGTAAATGTCCTAAAGGGGATTGAAGTTATCATCCCACTTCTTTTTCATGGCCTAAAGTTTATTTCTATGTATTTGCAACTGTATTATATCTTTTCCTACCTCTAGGAGTGTAGTTGGTATCTAGATTGTCTTTAGAAAATTTTGAGCCTCTTGAAGAATTCTGGTAATGTGTATTAACAACAAGTTGACAAACTCCCTTAATTTCCAAAATCTTTTCAAGATTTATCTCTTTGTTCCTAGACCTATAGGTATTAATCATAAATATCCTCAATTGTCACTCTCTCTTGTTCATTCATATTCTTTAAGGCATTATAATTATGTGATGCATGGAGGATCTAGAGTTCTAGATTATCCATCTAAGCCTTGGTTGGCCCCTCAATGGTGTGCAATTGTAAATAGTATTGGTATAATTGATTGATTCTACATCTATATTTGGTTGTATTGATGTGAAGTTCTATGTTAGAGCGATTGATGGCTGATGCTCTGCAAAAAGGATTAGAAAATCTGTTTGATGGCAACACACACAAGAGCACAAGAAACAAACATTAGTGTTAGCAACAAAAGATTATCCTAAACAGGCATATCAAGATAGATATTAAGCATGAAATAGAAAGCATACAAACATAGAATAGATAAACTATACTCCTCCAAATGCTAATCAAGATGCTCATAGTTGCTCCTCCCTTGTTCCTCTCCTCTCCAAGTTCCACATGAGTGTAGCTCTCAGCTTTTAGCACTAGCCATGGATGCCATATGGAGATTCAAGATGGTTGAAAATGATAAACAAATGCTATGCAAGTGTAGATAGTGATGCTATGAAAAATCTCTATGATAATACCAATATAACAACAATACTCTAATTCTTCCTCCTTTGCTTGAGGAGAAGGGTTCTATTTATAGAAGAAATGGGGAAATGAAGGGTTAAGATTGAGCAATCTTAACAAGGGTTAGGATTGAAAGATATTCAATCCATGTGATACTTTCAACCCAATCCCATGTTGACAAGTGTCACCATGAGGAGGCTTGAGAGGAGAGATAAGGAGCATTCAATGCTTGAGGGGACATGATGGTTACCCTAGGGGGTTGGGTTAGGGTTAGATTAATGGATATTCCTTTTATCCAAGGGATAAATGAATGTGCAAGGGTTAAATTATTACCTTAGTCAAAGAAATAAATGCTTTGAAGAGACCCATGAGTCAAAAGGATGGTTAAGTTAGAGGAAAGTCTCTAACCAAAGGTAAAAGGCGAGTTAACCATAAATGGTTGTGTAAGAGCCTTTAATGGTTTGGAAGACTTTAGAGGTTAACCATTTGAAGACATAAAGCCTTTAATGGTTACTGAAGACTTTGAGGGCTTTGAGAAGTGACTCCAAGTTGCTTAAGAATGTGACAATATTTAGGGTATGGATTAGGCTAATTAGAAGGAGTTAGAAGAATCTAGAAGAGATTTAGGCATGCAAGTGGATTTTGTAGGAGAATGCAAGTGGGAGGAATTTTGGGATTTTCAATTAAAATAAAATCATTTATTTCAATTAAATGGTGTAATTTGCATTTCAAATAAATATTAATTTATTTAAATAAGAAAAAGGAAGATAAAGCATTAAATGCTTGAAGACTTTAAGGGAAACCTTTAAAGACTTAAAAAGACTCTAGAAGGAAGCCATTAAGTTTGAAGACTTTAAGGGAAACCATTAAAGTCTTAAGAAGACTTTAAAAATAAGCCATTAAGTTTGAAGACTTTAAGGGAAACCATTAAAGGTTTCAAGTGGGTGAGGATAAATAGGATTTTAAATAAATAATTTATTTAAAATAGTTGTGCAACTTGCATTTGTAGGAAAATACAAGTGAGTGGAGGATAAAGGTGATTTAAATAAATGTTAATTTATTTAAATGTGAGAGGTGGGATTTTGGGGGAATTTAAATAAATATTAATTTATTTAAATGTGAGAGAAGATTTAATTAAATAAATATGATTTATTTATTTAATTAATGGTCTGAATTTGTTAAGTGAATTAAATCAAATAAATTGAATAATTTATTTAATTAATAGGAGAAGAGGGTTAAGATGAATTAATTAAATAATTAATTATTGATTGATGGTTAAATAATCGAATAAATACTAAATATTCATTTAATTAAGTGGACAGATTTATGTGACTACATTTGCCCCTCTTTGAGACGGTGCGATTTAATCGCGTCGTTTCAAAGAAAGAAAAATAGGTGTGAAGAAATATGCCCCATAAATGTTAATTTAGTGGGTGGTATGCCCCCTCGAGAGATGGGCCGAAAAATTTCAAAAAATTGGGCGATCTCTCGAAAAAGAACGAGAAGTGGAGGGGAGGTAGAATAAAAGAAATTAGCAATAACAGTGAAAGAATGGAAGAAAACAGAGTGAATATGGAGAAATGGCAAGGCAGTGAGTACCTGTAGGTTATGCAAGAGATACGGTGCAAATGTGATGTTGTGCTTTTGATTGATACTATACAATTGATCAAAATTGGTTGGACAATCTGGTGCAATCGGTTTAATTGCCCTGGTCGAGTCAAAGCATGACAGTTGATGTCAATTGTTCGCTTGGACAGGATAAAGTCTGAGTAAGTGAATCAAAGTGACCTGATGGTGACTTAGACAATTGATGTAATTGCCTGAAGAAGTCAAGGTATTTGAAGCAAAATACTCATTGAGACTTAGACAATTGATGTAATTGTGCCTGTGTAGACAGAGTAATTGGCTTGATTGGGTTGATGGGAGATGATGTAGGGTATGTGATGTTGATTATCAAAATGGGGAGGGTGAGGGGGGGTTCGATGTTAGATAGAAGAAATGGAGGACTTATGATGCATTCCTATGGAAGAAGAGGAAAATAGAGTATCTATTGTCATTACTATGTATGAATGATATGCAACTATTTATGAATGTATGGATGAATGGAATGCAACAGAATGCAATATATACAGATGAGATGGAATGACGATCCATAGTGCTTTATTTTTTGTCATTTAGCTTTTGAATTGTTGTAAGAAAATACAAGCAACTTGACATAATGATTCAAGATGACCTGAGTATTCCTTTCATGGATTTTGATATAGCAAGTTAATACAAGCAACTTGATATAATGGATCAAGTTGACATGAGTATTGCTTGCAGAACAGACAAGGATTATCTCCTTTCATGCATGACTTGGATCGTCCTCCTTGATCTTAGGCTAATCATATCCTGAGACAAGTGCATACTGTACTAAGAGATAAAACCTTTATCTAGTTGGATGAGGTAGGAGGAACCAAAGAAAGAGCATTCGTACCTGCAAACAAATAGCATATACAAAAAATAAAGAATAAAGAATATGGATCCTCGATAATGGTTCATGCTCATAAGGTCGAGGTATATGCTGTAGTCAGAAAGCCGTAATGATCTATGACTGTATTTTGCCTATGATCACGTAGCTTAGTGAACTTCCCA
This sequence comes from Cryptomeria japonica, assembly GCF_030272615.1. Classification (NCBI taxonomy): domain Eukaryota; kingdom Viridiplantae; phylum Streptophyta; class Pinopsida; order Cupressales; family Cupressaceae; genus Cryptomeria; species Cryptomeria japonica. The sequence continues at coordinate 196,646,340 of NC_081407.1, read as the reverse complement.
CGTAGACACCATTAGTACATGCCCCAGAACTTCATCGAAATAATTCGCAGAGGATACACAAACAATGCTGTAAGATCTTGATATAAATAACCCACAAATCAACCAAGTATTTGATAGCTTAAACAAAATTTTCTTGTTAAAGAAAATGTCATCTTGTCTTTGTTTTGGTAAGGAAGGATGCATCCTTGTTGAAGACAGGTTGAGTGTTGACGTTGATTTTTTGGTTGATTGATAAGTGGTCATTTGTTTGGAGTATGTCACATTGTTGTTTGCTATCCACTTTGAAGAATATATGTACAGGGTGTTGCCATGTTTTTGATTGATTTTTGATGTTTTCTGATGTTTTTGGATTTTGTGAGATAGTTTTCAAATGTTTTTGGTATTTTGATGATTGTTTTCAATGTTTTTGGTATTTTGATTGTTGTTTTGAATGTTTTTGGATTTTGTGAGATAGTTTTCAATGAAGAACCCAACGAATCACAAGATAATGTAGAATCCACTTCCATCAAATAGGTTAAGGGCATTGCCCCCAGTTTTTTTTTTTTTTAAGACATGACTATGGAAAAGCGAGATATAAGACGCATGAAGTACTTTCTTGTTTGCAGATCAATAACCAACCATGACTTTGGATGGATGGATAAGTGGATGAAATGAATGTGATCACAACAAGTCTGAAAGATAATGGAGCCATAGCCTTTACGAGTGGCGCCTGTTTGCCAAGTTTTCACCATCGCACTTACCCAAGGTGCCACTGGAGTGGTTGTTCACCATTTGGATGCATGATTTTTCTTTACTTTTTTTATGTTTTTGTATTTTCTTCAGGACATTTATTTGAATGTTTCTGGATTGATTTTCTAGTATGTATGAGAGCTTGATACTTTGTACAGATTTTACGTATAAAACCGTTTGAGGTGCATGATGTTGATTGGATCTGCTAGTGGTTCTCCTTCTGAAGTAGGCAACTGATATGCCCTGGACCCAAATACAGCAGTGATAACATATGGACCCAACCAATTTGATTCAAATTTTCCCTGATGTTCTCTGTTTGGTTGGTTACGAGGATTCTCTCAAAGAACAAGATCACCTACCTCAAATATACGAGGTCAAACTCGATGATTGTAGCTTTTGCTCATGCGCTGCTGATAGGCTTTGAGATGATTGTATGCAGCTTGTCGCTTCTCATCAAGTAGTTCTAAGTCTTGAAGACATGATACTCTGTATGCTTCATCATCTATCAGATTATGCAAGGAAACTTGTAGTGATGGTATCTCAACCTTAATAGGTAAGATAGCTTCAGCACCATAGACCAATGACTAGGGAGTTGCACCTGTAGGGGTTAGAATGCTAGTTCGATATGCCCATAGTGCTGGATTCAATTGAACATGCCAATCATGGCTGACATTGTTGATTGTCTTCTTGAGGATTCTCAATATGTTTTTATTCGATGCTTCAGCTTGACCATTGCCTTGTGGGTAATAGGGGGTGGAAAAGCAGTGTTGGATATGAAACTTTTCACAGAGCTTACGAACATCTTGATTTTTGAAAGGAAGCCCGTTATCTATGATAATGGACATGGGGACACCATACTGGCAGATGATGTAATTAAGGATGAATGAGGTGATCTACTTGCCAGTGACTTGGGTAAGTGGAACAACTTCGATCCACTTTGTGAAGTATTCGGTGGCGGTAATAATGAATTTGTGGTCGTTGGATGAAGATGGATGAATTTTACCCACAAGGTCAATGCCCCATTGACAAAAAGGCCATGGTGTTGTAATTGGTTGTAGTTCCTGTGCTGGTGCATGTATCAGGTCTCCATGGACTTGGCATTTCTTGCACTTTCTGACAAAGTAGTAGGAGTCTTTTTCCATAGATGGCCAATAGTATCCATTGTGCAGGAGTTTCTTGGCTAGTGACGGACCACTTGAGTGAGTCCCACAAATTCCTTCATGTACCTCTTGCAAGGCCTTTGTTATCTCATCTTGTTCTAGACATTGAAGGAGAGTACCATCAAGACTGCGTCGGTATAGGGTTTCAGCAATAATGGTATATCGAGCGGTTTGGCGAATGAAAGTTTTATGTTGGTTATTTGATTGGTTGGGAGGAAGGGTGTGATCATGGAGATAGGTGTAAAACTCACCATACCATGGGGATTGGGAACCGACAAGGTGGCATATCATCTCAGATTCGAGGATATCATTAGTGGGAATCCAAAGCTATTCTACCAAGAACTCGTAGCATGTTGAATTATGTGGAAGATCTAGAAGAGATGCGATAGTTGCCATAGCGTCAGCAGCTCGATTCTGATCTCTAGGTATCTGCTCAAAGGTAATTGTAGTAAATGATGCCTTTAGAATATCCACCATTTGCTTGTATGGCATGAGTTTATCATCCTTGGTCTGATATTCATCTGTTGCTTGTCGAATGACCGGTTGGGAGTCGCCATATACTTGTAGTTCTTGTAACTTCCATTGTATGGCTAGCCCGAGTCCTGTGATCAAGGCCTCATATTTAGCTATGTTGTTTGTGCATGGAAATGCGAGCCTGTAGGACTTTGGGATGCTATCACCTTGAGGTGTGATAAATATAATGCCTGCCCCCGAGCCATGCCTAGTGTATGAACCATCAAAGTATAGTTTCCATGGTTGTGCTTCTGTGATCATGAATATCTCTTCATCTGGAAAATCGGAAATGAGAGGATGATCGCCTATGAGTGGTGCATCGGCCAACTGATCTGTAATGACTTGTCCTTTGATAACTTTACGGTCCACATATTCGATGTCAAATTCACTTAGAATCATCACCCATTTGGCCAAGCGACCTATCAATGCTGCTTTACTGAGTAAGTATTTGAGTGGATCAATCTTTGCAATGAGTTGTACCTTGGGTGTTAACAGATAGTGCCTCAGTTTAGTGGCTGCCAAGATTATTGCTAGGCAAGCTCTCTCAATAGGGGTGTAATTGAGTTCATAGACAACCAGTGTGCGAGAGATGTAGTAAAGAGCACACTCTTTCCCTTCTGCATTATGTTGTGCCAATAATACACCCAATGCGGTACTTGTTGCAGATATATAGAGTAATAGAGGTCTGCTCGGATCTGGTGGGATCATCTATGGTGTATTCATGAGATAGTCTTTAAGCATCTGGAATGCTTGCTGGCATCTAGCATCCCATTGAAAGATTATGTTCTTGTGTAACAGGTGTGTAAAAGGATGACACTTATCCGCCAGTTGTGCAATGAATCTTTGTATGGATTGGAGCCGCCCTTGTAATGTCCTTAGCTGATTGATGTTCTTTGGTGGTGGCATGTCCATGATTGCCTTGACTTTTGTTGGGTCGACGTCAATACCTTTGCTTGAGACAATGTATCCGAGAAGCTTCCCTAAGGTTACTCCAAAGACACATTTCTTTGGGTTGAGTCTAACATGATATTGTTCTAGTCTATCAAAGATTCTCTCTAATATGTCCAAATGACCTTCTCTTGTGAGTGATTTTGCTAGCAAGTCATCAACATAATCTTCCATTATGGTGTGCATCATATCATGGAAGATAGTGGTCATTGCTCGTTGATAGGTCACTCCTGCATTCTTTAGACCAAAAGGCATTACATTCTAGCAGTATGTTCCCCATGGACATGTGAAGGTCATCTTATGTTGATCCTCTGGTGCGATCTTTATCTGATTATACCCTGAAAAGCCATCCATGAGTGAAAGCATGGCATGTCTTGCTGTTAGGTCCACTATGATATCGATATTTGGTAGGGGAAAGTCATCCTTAGGACATGCCTTGTTCAGATCTCTGAAGTCAGTACAAATGCAGATGCCCCCTTTTGGTTTGCCGACAGGCACAATGTTGGATATCCAATCCGCATAATCAATGGGTCTAATGAAGCCAACATCCAGAAGTTTCTTGAGTTCAGCTTTGACTAATACTGCTATCTGAGGATACATCTTACAAAGTTTTTGCTTGACAGGTTTGGCTCCTTCTGCTACTGTGAGGTGATGCATGACTAAATCAAGATCAAGTCTAGGCATGTCCGCATATGACCATGCGAAGTTAATCTGGCACTTCTAGAAGAATTCGACAAACTTGGGTTGTTCCTTTGAAGTTAAAAGAGATGCCAGATGTATGAGGTGAGGAGTTTCAGGAGTCCCCACATTGTATTCTTTGGTTTCTTTAATGAGAATCGTTGAACGTTCCCTTTGTGTGCTACAGGGAAGGATGTCAAACCTTTCATCCTCAGGTGCCTCAAAGAGGTTTTCATTGTTGGATACGCTCTTTTTTATTACTTTTGTAGGATCAAACAGTGCCACAGTGTGGTTTTCACTAGAAGATCCATGCTTTATTGTTATATTTTTGCAACTGAAAGGTTTGGCATCCGCCCCAAAGTATGTTGCGCTATTAAGTTCTATGGTGAATCCAACTTTGTGATCCCCGCTTGGTATGTTATCCTGTAAGTTCGAGAAGTCAATAATCGCCTCATCGTTTTGGAAGTGGTCAAGACATGGGGGATTAGGTTGGTTCCATTTGATGAGTTCAGGATGGATAATGGTCATTACTTCATCGATTAGGTTAAGTTCATTAGATGTATCAGTGAGGGTTAAGACGTTATGGTGAAGGTAATTGATGGTACTCTCCCTGTCAGAATCAGGCGTAGGATGAGACGTAGGGTCTGTGGAAGATGTTTCCAGCTCAGGAACCCAAGAAGTCTTTATCTGTGCTTCTCTGTAAACAGGGATGTCTTTGTGGGGTGGAGGTAGTGATGTGTCTTCCTCATCTAAAGTATTAAGTTGTACTGAATCAAATTCCCACTCATGCGAGTCGGTTTCTAAGTCACTTTCTAGTAATCGGTCACTGTACCGTATTGGGATATCCTTTGAGTCAAATATTGCAGGTATGATCGGTGCTGCAGGAAGGATTATGGGGATCAATGAATCTGATACAGGTAACATTGGTAGCATTGACTCTACTACTTCTACTAGAACTGCTAATGTCATAGATACTGCGGTGGGTTCAGGTACAGTTGCTGCTACTAGGGGTGTCTTTGATGCTACTACTGATGGTGTTGTTGGTTTGATTGATGGGACGACTGGCGTTGCCAATGATTTTCTTGGGATCTTTAGTTTCAATGGGACAGTTAGGATGTTCTGGGGTGTTCCTTTTATAATCAAGGGTGGTCTCTTTGTAGTAGGTCGATACAGTGGTTTGCTGGGTTTCCCTTTGAATCTGAGCTTAGGAAATATCTCTTTTTGAAAGCCTAAGCCTACATTGTCTTTGGGTTGCAATTCCGGTAGTAGTGGCTCATGTCACACTTGTTTACAATACCCCAAAGCACTTTGACCATCATATCCCATTCTTTGCATAATGAGAAGGCCTTTACCATATTGATCTATGGGAAGCTGAGCTTGCGGAATGTCGGTGGTGATAGGATCCTTATAGATCCATTCTGCTACGTCTTCATCTTTGGTTTCCTCTTCTTGACTCTTTCCAAGGATGAAAGGTGTCAACGCACATGCTGGTTTAACCAGTGGTGTTTGAAGTACTTGTTGAGGTTTGCCATGTGTTTTAGGAGAAGTAGGCATTTGTCCAACACAAAAGAGTTGGCTTAGATTGTATTCTCCTGGACCTTCCTCTCCAATTTTCATTTTGAGCTTTTCTTGCTTGGGTATAATAGTGTTTGAACTGGAGAGGGAAGCTGGACTTATGTATGACATGGAGGAGATGGCTTCTCTATTGTTGGGAACGGTAATCTCTGGTTGATGACTTATGTTATGACAATATGCAAAGGGGTTTGCATCGCCCAGGATTGTGATTTCTACACCATTATGTGAGAACTTGATACACTGATGGTAAGTGGATGGAACGGCTTGCATGGTGTGTATCCAAGGTCTCCCCAACAACAAATTGTATGGCAAAAGAAGGTCCAGAACCTAACATATGATGTGCTTCACCATAGGGCCCACTCGGATTGGTAATACAACAACTCCTTTGGATGAACGCTCTGCGTCATCATAAGCTTTGATTGTGATCTTCTTGCGAGGATCCACTGATTCAATGGCATATCCTAAAGCTATGACTAATTGTAGTGTACAAATATTTAGGCCTACTCCATTATCGATCAAGACTTGCTTGATCCTATGCTGGTTGATAAATCCTTCAATGTGTAGTGAGGCGTTATGAGGTTGCTGGAAGGAAGAGTTGTCACTTTCGAAAAAAGTGAGACAAGGGGATGATCTTAGACTTCCAACCATGGCTTGGAACTGATCTGTATTCAAGTTAGCAGGGACTAACGCCTCTTGGAGAGCTTGATCCAAGATTGTTTTATGAGACGGAGATAGGTGCAATAGCACTAAAATGGATATCAGCGCAGACATTTTGTCTAATTGTTCCACAAGATTGTACTGCTTTGGTATGGAGGTGGTGCCTTGTGGAGCTGCTTTTATGGTGACCTTGCCGCGACGTGTAACAACATTGCAATCAGAACTGGGTGGATTTTTTATGGTAATAGTTGCAATTTGTTCACTGGCATCATATAGGTGATTTACAGTGTAATTATACACAGCTTGCATATAATCAGTGGTATCAATGCCTCTCCTGGAAGTGGAAGGACCCCTTTGATCTTGTGATGGAAGTGGATTTTTGAACATTAGATGATCATTGTTTGTTGTCTTTGGGTCATGCCCTTCAATTTCAATATCACCTCGGTCAATAAGATCTTGAATAAGATCTTTTAACCTATGACAATTGCTTGTCTTGTGTCCTTTTCCTTGATGAAAATCATAGTGTTCAGTATCTCTCCACCATGCAGGTTTGACTTGCGGTTCATAGTTTGATGTTTTGGGTAGGGTTATCAGGTTTTGAGAAACCAACTGTCGTAACACTATTTCGATGGGTTCCCCTAAGGGAGTGTACGTTTGCTTCGGTTTTGGTTGACGTTGTCTAGGTTCATCTTGAGATGTGATTCAGCCTTGATTTTGAGGAGCAACTATGTTAGTCTTGGGTGGGGGATTCTGTCCTGCAAATCGAACCACAGGTTGTGCACTTTTGATAGTTTTGGCATCCACAACCCCGTTGTTGATGACATTTTTGTTTTTGTTATAGAAGTTTGGTTTGTCACTATTGAAGCGTGGACGAGGGCCATCCTTTGGTTCATTGTAGATTTTGATAAGTCCTTTCTTGATGAGAGCTTGCTCACATTTCAAGCCTTTGGTGATCATATCATTGAAAGAATTTGTGTCTTTTACGTCCAGGTGAAATTCCATTTCTTTGTTTAAGTTGGAAATAAATATTTCCACTAGTTCTTGTTCAGGTAACTGAAGAGAACGTCTGCTAGACATCTGACGCCATCGTTGCAGGAAGACTGAGAAAAGTTCACCTGGTTTTTGTTTAGTGTTACACAGATCAGCCATGGTGATATCACGTTCAATGTTATGTGAGTAATGTGCTAGGAACTTTTGGATGAGTTCCTCAAATGTCCTAATGCCACCTGGTAATCGAGAAAACCATGATGTGGTTGTTCCTCCCAAGCTTTGGGGAAAAAGGCGCATTAGGTATGTATCCTCGTATGCCACTTCGAGGCATGCTGAATGGAATTCTCTGACATGATCATGAGGATCTCCTTTTCCTCTATACTTTTTCAAACTTGGGTGTTTCGAACCCTCGTGGAAAAGGTGGCATATAAAGATTCCTATCAAAGGGATAGGGACAAATGTCATTAAGGGAGAATTGATTAGTCTTCACACCACTACGGAGTTGTTGGGCGAGATTTTCAACTTGTTGCCGCAACATCTCTATGTCATTTGGAGGAGGAGGTGGTGGTGGATTACCTTGAGGATTGTTATATCTGATGCGATCTCTACCTCTATCATCCTCATTGTGACTATGTCGTTCTGATGCTTGTCTTAGTTGTGCAAGATCAAAGTCAGAGGGGAGTTTAGCTCCTTCTTGAGCAAGTCTTAAAAAGTGAGCATCAACATTACTCCAGAGTATTTCATCAAAAATTCTGTTAAAGAGAGGGTTGTGTTGTGCCCTTTCTATTGTCGCGGGAGTAGGAGTACTTGGGTTTTTGTCATTCGTATTTCCTCCAAGTGGTTCTTGAAATTCATTGAGATTTTCCGCTTCTTCTTCTTCAATTTCTATTTCTCGTTGCCTTGACCATGATCGGGTTTGGGCCATTTTGTTTACAAGATTTTGTTGAAGTTGGGTGAAAATGATGATGATTTGTTGATGAAATGAAAGATTTATGGTTGGTGAAGTGTTTTGTATACGGATCTCTAACACTTAAAGGTAGATATAACCAAAATTATTTCTTGAATTTCTTGTTGTGTTTGATAAGGTTTGATGTGATAAGGTGTAGAGAAATCTGAGATGTGTTACAGACTTAACTACTTAGTAATGAGAGGATTCACTCATACACTAGTTTTAACCTGCGTAGATATGTCTCTTAGGATGAGCTTATCCTAGATGTAGAAACAATCTAAAAAGTGATTTGTTGTGTTGATTCAAGCAATATCCAAAAGAGAACTTAAGACAAGAACCTCTTAATGTTTTGAGAGTTGAAATGAAGTGATGAAGTGAAGGTGAGAAATGGATGAAATGTTTAACTTCAATAAAAGCTTTGTGTCACAAATGGAACAAAATCTACCTCTTCCCTTTCGGGTGTTGGTGGCATTTCTCGAGCCACGTTTTATGTGATACAAATGTCTGGGAAGAAGTTGGGAGTGATCTTGCCTCCTTGGTTTTTGTGATAACTCAAAGCTCTATATTGCATAAAAGCTCTGCGGTTCAATGATTCTGGATCAAATTTGTTTGATTTTCCTTGAAGATAAAGGTGCATGTGACGCAAAAAAGCTATATGAGAGACAAAGATTTGTCTATTTAGATAGAAGAATTTCTTCCTTTTGATTAAAGCCTTTGAGCTCAAGGGTCTTCTTTTCAAGTTGATGTGTTGATGAAGATTCTTCTTTCTCAAGATGTGAAGAATGGTCATATATTTTGATACTCTTCTCTTTGTTTTTGATCTTTTTGGTTGTTTTGAAAATATTTGGTTGGATGAATACTTGTTCTGAAATTTTGGATTTTATGATGTTTCTTTGACAAGAAAACAAAGCAAGCACACAAACACAAGCATGTTGCCTCAAAAACACAAATGAGTATGGGTCTAGATCAACTCAATCCTTGGAATTTTTATGACCCTTTCCTTTAAGTGTATTTTAGGTGTTTTTCTTTCCAAAGCCTGAAGTCGGCTCAATTTGCGCTTGGTCTTGACTCAAAATGAAAACACTTCAAACACTCTTTATCCCTAAGGTCAAATGGCTAGTTGCGATAAGTTCAGCCCACATCTTGATATTTCTTTGACTTTGGTACTACATACCTTATGAATCTCGTCATGGCAGGTAAGGATGTGATATACTAAGTCTTGCACGAGCATAACAAATAGATGATCCCTATGATGGGGGAGTCACCACTTTCATCAAGCCACAAGTGACTTTTCAAAAAGCTATGTTTCTGCTCAAGGAAATATGTATGGTGAGTATCTTGGGAGCAAAACCTTCTATGATCTTGCATTGAATTTATCACAAATATCCTCAATCAATAGAACGGGTGGGCTACTACTTAAAGGTGTATAGTAATGTTCAATGTTTTTGGACATAAGTTCATTCTGCAGTGACTCACTTAAGAGCCTTGTAACTTGTGGTGGGACCCATTTGTCCTTTCGGCAAGTTACACTATAGGAACAACTATACCCAAGGCTACAGCTTTCGCTCTCACCTAATTTCTATAGCGGCTCGAAGGATTTACCGTGCGAGGTCATTCCCAAGAGTGATGTGTCTCTTGGCAGGCCTCTCTTAAAAATATAAACTTTGAGTGTTACTAACACTTTTCTCTTGCACCTAGGACCATGAAAGCCAAGGGAGAGGATAGTGTGTGTTATAAGTAGGACCACTCGACAAACTTTGTACAAATGTGCCAATCACGAAAAGCACTTGTTCTTTTTAACCGATTTTCATTGCAATGTGATCTAACTATTTGGAGATGTTGCTCCAACAATCATGGTGTTCTTTTTAACTTTCAAAGGAAAAATGTGTTGTAAACTAGGAACTTGAAATCCTGGTCAACTAAATTGAAAAACACGTTTTTGCTTGAAGTAAAATCGCTTTTGAACTTTGAAGAAAAAAAAAATGGCTTGTTCTTTTTAGTTGGCCCCAAAATGAAATGTTGATTGTGAATTTCCTTAAGATGATGCAAGAAATGAAAGTTGTCTTGTTGATTTTAAGCACCAAAATAAAGATTGTTCCTAACTTGCAAATAAACTTTGAAGTTTGTGGTTCTTTTTAATTTGCAAGTGGGGTTCTTTTTACAAACCAAAACTAAAGATGTGATTCTTTTTATGATCCAAAATGAAAATGTGAGATTCAATTTTTAAGCCAAAAGAGACAATGAATTTGTTTTAATCCAACTTTGAAAACAAAGTGAAAGCAAGAATTCAATGCTTTCTAATCTAACTCCTCCAATCTTGCATAAACAAACAAACAGTTAGTCCAAAAAATAAAAATAAAATGAGGTATTGGTGGGCTTCTACAAGCCTAGGTTTTGATTTTCGATTACAATAAAAAAATTACAACTCTTTGTTACAATAGTGCCACCCCGTGTAAACAAAGAAGTGCTATTTAACACGAAAGCGCTAAAGCGCAACCTGTGTGGCAATTTAAACAAAAAAAGTTAGTAGTTTTGTAGAGAAATCTTGTGTTGGATTCACATCGGGTTCACCAAATGATGCTCTGCAAAAAGGATTAGAAAATCTATTTGATGACAACACACACAAGAGCACAAGAAACAAACGTTAGTGTTAGCAACAAAAGATTATCCTAAACAAGCATATCAAGAGAGATATTAAGCATGAAATAGAAAGCATACAAACATAGAATAGATAAACTATACTCCCCCAAATGCTAATCAAGATGCTCATAGTTGCTCCTCCCTTGTTCCTCTCCTCTCCAAGTTCCACATGAGTGTAGCTCTCAACTTTTAGCACTAGCCATGGATGCCATATGGAGAGTCAAGATGGTTGAAAATGATAAACAAATGCTATGCAAGTGTAGATAGTGATGCTATGAAAAAGCTCTATGATAATACCAATATAACAACAATACTCTAATTCTTCCTCCTTTGCTTGAGGAGAAGGGTTCTATTTATAGAAGAAATGGGGAAATGAAGGGTTAAGATTGAGCAATCTTAACAAGGGTTAGGATTGAAAGATATTCAATCCATGTGAGACTTTCAACCCAATCCCATGTTGACAAGTGTCACCATGAGGAGGCTTGAGAGGAGAGATAAGGAGCATTAAATGCTTAAGGGGACATGATGGTTACCCTAGGGGGTTGGGTTAGGGTTAGGTTAATGGATATTCCTTTTATCCAAGGGATAAATGAATGTGCAAGGGTTAAATGGTTACCTTAGTCAAAGAAATAAATGCTTTGAAGAGACCCATGAGTCAAAAGGATGGTTAAGTTAGAGGAAAATCTCTAACCAAAAGTAAAAGGCGAGTTAACCATAAATGGTTGTGTAAGAACCTTTAATGGTTTGGAAGACTTTAGAGGTTAACCATTTGAAGACATAAAGCCTTTAATGGTTACTGAAAACTTTGAGGGCTTTGAGAAGTGACTCCAAGTTGCTTAGGAATGTGACAATATTTAGGGGATGGATTAGGCTAATTAGAAGAAGTTAGAAGAATCTAGAAGAGATTTAGGCATGCAAGTGGATTTTGTAGGAGAATGCAAGTGGGAGGAATTTTGGTATTTTCAATTAAAATAAAATTATTTATTTCAATTAAATGGTGTAATTTTCATTTCAAATAAATATTAATTTATTTAAATAAGAAAAAGGAAGATAAAGCATTAAATGTTTGAAGACTTTAAGGGAAACCTTTAAAGGCTTAAAAAGACTCTAGAAGGAAGCCATTAAGTTTGACGACTTTAAGGGAAACCATTAAAGTCTTAAGGAGACTTTAAAAATAAGCCATTAAGTTTGAAGACTTTAAGGGAAACCATTAAAGGTTTCAAGTGGGTAAGGATAAATAGGATTTTAAATAAATAATTTATTTAAATAGTTGTGCAACTTGCATTTGTAGGAAAATACAAGTGGGTGGAGGATAAAGGTGATTTAAATAAATGTTAATTTATTTAAATGTGAGAGGTGGGATTTTGGGGGAATTTAAATAAATATTAATTTATTTAAATGTGAGAGAAGATTTAATTAAATAAATATGATTTATTTATTTAATTAATGGTCTGAATTTGTTAAGTGAATTAAATCAAATAAATTGAATAATTTATTTAATTAATAGGAGAAGAGGGTTAAGATGACTTAATTAAATAATTAATAATTGATTGATGGTTAAATAATCGAATAAATACTAAATATTCATTTAATTAAGTGGACAGATTTATGTGACTACAATGGCATACCATTTCCTCTCCTCATACATCTTTTCTTGTTGGAACTTTATCTTCACCTCTTGTTTAAGCTTGTCGTTCTATAGGGCCATATCTTGAAGTAACTCATCTATCAAAGGTTTTAGTTGTATTAGAGTCAGTTGTAAAGGGTTCCCTTTTAGGTGAGGGTACTTGCCCTATATCTCATTTACTATATCCTCTATCTACTCCAAAGTCTACACATGGTTCTTTAGGAACTCAACTTGAGACACGTAGTGAAAAATTTACCCTACTTAAAATGTTTGTAAGGGAGATATGCTCCCTATATCCACTTGGTTTTTAGATATTGGTAGCTAGAGCAATTGTGATTATTCCATCAATTGTATTTGTTATTTCTCTACCAAGAATTATTTTATGTGCTTCATTGTGGGTGTTGTTGAAGTAGATGTTGTACCAGTCTAGGGAGGTGGAGGAGTTTCTATTGCAATTTCTTAATATTTTTCTTCTTCCTCATACATTTGATTGTATTCTTTTGTAGTTGTCTTTGTTATCTCCATTTGCATCTATTGTGTAAATTTTGTTTTCTCTAACATTATCTTATCCACTCTTTATTTTGATTGAAGCTTTTTAGTCTATAATTCTACCACCTTATGCTTTTGTGATGGTGTAAGGGTCGATGTAACTGTAGTCACATAAATCTGTCCATTTTAATTGAATGAATATTTCGTATTTATTTGATTAAAAATCCACTAGCCATCAGTTAATTAAATAAATATTTAATTAATTCATCTCCAAACATTCTTCTATTAATTAAATAAATTATTCAATTTATTTTAATTAATTCATTAAATTAAATTCTATTCAATTAAATAAATAAAATCAATTTATTTAATTATATCCCCCTATTCCTCTTTTAAATAAATTAAATAAAACATTTATTTAAATCATTATCCCCACCCCACTTGCATTTTCCTACAAATGCAACTTACACACATTTATTGAAATAAATGAATTTTTATTTTAAATAAAATCCTATTTTCCCTCACCCACCAAATCCACTTGCAAAATCTAATCCCCTTCTAGATTCTTCTAACCCCTTCCTAATTAGCCTAATCCATCCCCTAATTATTGTCACATTCATAAGCAAAATGGAGTCACTTCTCAAAACCTCAAAGTCTTGGATAACCATTAAAGGTTTTCAACCTTCAACCACTAAATGGCTCAAAGTCTTTGATAGCCATTAAAGGCTTCCAACTTTCAACCACTTAATCCCCAAAGTCTCCAATAACCATTAATGGTTAACTCAAACCCTCCCACATGGTTAAAACATTTGTTTTGACTCAACCTCTATCCAACCCAAGGGTCTCATCAAGCATTTAATGCTTTGACCATGATTATCTCTTAATCATTTGCACAAAGGTTTATCCTTGCATTAACTCCTAATCCAGTGGGTAATCCTAATTTAGACTTGACCCTTAGCCTTTAGATAACCATGAAGTCTTCTCAGGCCTTTAATGCCTCCAACCTCTTCTCTCAACCCAATCTTGTGTTGACACTTGTCACTATTTTATTGGTGCAAATTGTGCACATGGATCCCCAACTTTCAAGCTTGACCCTTGATTAAACCTTTCAATCCTGGCCATCCATTGCTCCATTTTTCCTATAAATAGAGCCCATTCCTTCATAATCCAGATCCTGAAAACTTGTATGCATCTAAGCTATAGACATTTTAGAGAGCATTTTAGCATAGCATAACTAAATCTTGTCTTTTTGGTTAAAATACATCATTTTAGCATAAAAATAGCTTTTCATTTCATATTTGGAGCTATACTACAAATCTCAATCCTCCATAAGCATCCATAGTGCAAAAAGCTGCTGAGAGCTACACTATTTTGGAACTTGGAGAGGAGAGGAACAAGGGAGAAGGAACTAGGAGTATGTTAGGAGGTATTTGGAGATGCCTCATCATGTTTGCTTTGATAGTTAAATATGCTTGCATGCTTTTAGTCTCTCTTTTGGTATGCCTTTTTAGATTAGTTTTCGATTGACTAACACTAATGTTTTGTGTGTTTTGTGTTCTTTGATCTTAGACTAATCTTGTGTCATTTAGGAGGGCATCATTTGGTGAACCCGACGTGAATCGAACACGCAACCTTCTGATTTGTTTTTGAAAATTAACATTTTTTCTTGTTGAAACTGCCACACAGGTCGCGCTTCGGCTCTATTGAACACGTTCTAGCGCTACCGACAATTTTTATTTTAGCGCTATTGTTGTTAAAATAGTGCTATTGTAAAAGTTTCGGCGCTATTGAAATTGTTTTAGCGCTTCTGGGATTCTTCTAGCGCTATTGGGAAAAGTATAGCGCTTCTGTCTTTCTGTCATTTCTACTCTTTCAGCGCTACCGGTTAAATTAGCGCTTCTGCTCAACGCAGACTAGCGCTATTATGTAAATTAGCGCTTCTGTAAAAACACAGACTAGCGCTATTGCGATAGAGTGTCGTCTAAATTGACTTGTAACTGAAAAATTGAACATTTTAGGCTTGTGGAAGCCCCCCCGTGAACACCAATTTTTACTAACTTGTTTTTTGTTCACGTAGGTTAAACAACTCACTATAAAAGAATCACGAAATTGTCCTTTAAGTGCTTAAAAAGAACTTTAAAAAAAAAATAATAAAAAAAAATTTCATTGTTTTCTAGTTAGGCCTCATTTTCCTTTTGGTGCGTAAAATTAACAACACAACTTTGATTTCATTGCATCAATTTGGACCTAAAAATTTACAATCCACACTTCAAAATTTTGGTGCAAATAAAATTCACAATCAACTTGTCTCAATTTTGCAAGCAATTTTACTTCAAGCAAACGTGTTTTCATTACGTTGACCAGGATTTTCGAATTCTAGATTACAAAACACATTGCCTTTGAAGATAAAACAAACACCATGGCTGTTG
Organism: Cryptomeria japonica; assembly: GCF_030272615.1. Taxonomy (NCBI): domain Eukaryota; kingdom Viridiplantae; phylum Streptophyta; class Pinopsida; order Cupressales; family Cupressaceae; genus Cryptomeria; species Cryptomeria japonica. Next base: position 196,630,956 of record NC_081407.1, on the reverse strand, counting down.
GAGCAACATCTCCAAATAGTTAGATCACATTTGCAAAATGCTGGATTAAAAAGAACAAGTGAATTTGGTGTTTGGCACGCTTGTGCACAAAGGTCAGTCGAGTGGTCCTACCTCTAACACACACTATCCTCTCCCTTGGCTCTCGTGGTCCTAGGTGCAAGAGAAAAGTGTTAGTAACACTCACATTTTATCTTTTTAAGAGAGGCCTGCCAAGGGATCGATACTCTTGGGAACGACCTCGAGCGGTAAATCCTTCAAGCCGCTATAGAAATCAGGTGAGAGCGAAAGCTGTAGCCTTGGGTATAGCTGTTCCTATAGTGTAACTAGCCGAAAGGACAAATGGGCCCCACCACCAGTTACAAGGCTCTTAAGTGAGTCACTGGAGAATGAACTTATGTCCAAAAACATCGAACATGACTAAACACCTTTAAGTAGTAGCCCACCCGTTCTATTGATTGAGGATATTTAAGGTATAATTTAGTGCAAGAGCATAGATGGTTTTGCTCCCAAGATACTCACCATACATATTTCCTTGAGTAGAAACATAGCTTTTTGAAAAGTCACTTGTGGCTTGATAAAAGTGGTGACTCCCCCATCATAGGGATCATCTATTTGTTATGCTCGTGCAAGACTTAGTATATCACATCCTTACCTGCCACGGCGGGATTCATAAGGTATGTAGTACCAAAGTCGAAGAAATATCAAGATGTGGGCTAAATTTATCACAACTGGCCATTTGACCTTAGGGATAAAGAGTGTTTGAAGTGTGTTCGTTTTACAGACCTAGTGCAAATTGAGCCGACTTCAGGCTTTGGAATTACACCTTAAAATAAATCTAAAGGAAGGGTCAAAAACAAGTCCAAGGATTGGGTTAACCTAGACCCATACTCATTTGTGCCTTTGAGGCTACAATTTTGTATTTGTGTGCTTGCTTTGTTTTCTTGTCAAAAAAAGAAAAATCAGAAAATCAATCCCAAAAACAAAGTATTCATCCAACATCTGTCAACAGAACCAAAAATACCAAAAACAAAGGGCAAACAACACAGAGTCACAACTTTTATGACCATTCTTCACATCTTGCGAAAGAAGAAGTGTCATCAGAATATAAACTTGAAAAGGAGACCATTGAGCTCAAAGGCTTTAATCAAAAGGAGGAAATTCTTCTATATCAATTGACAAATCTTTGTCTCCCATAGAGTCTTTCTACATCGCATGCGTCTATACCTTCAAGGTAAAACAAACGAGTTTGATTCAGAATCATTGAACAGCAGAGCTTTTATGCAATATAGAGCTCTGAGTTATCACAAAAATCAAGGAGGAAAGATTAATCCCAATTTCTTCCCAAACATCTGTATCACCTACAACACAGCTCGAGAAGTGCCACCAACGCCTGAAAGGGAAGAAGAAGAGTTTGTCCCATTTGTGACACAAAGTTTTTATTGAAAGTTGAAAAACAAAAAAAACATCCATCATCTCATTCATACATCATTATTCCATTATCAAATCCATCCCAACTCTCAAAACATTAAGAGGTTCTTGTCCCAAGATTCCTTTTTAGATATTGCTTGAAATCAAAAACACATCACATCACTTTTTAGATTGTTTCTACATCTAGGATAAGCTCATCCTAAGAGACACATCTACGCAGGTTAAAACTAGTTCATGAGTGAATCCTCTCATTGCTAGGTAGTCAAAATCTGTAACACATCTCAGATTTCTCTACACCTTATCACATCCAAACTCCTCAAAACAAACAAGCAATTCAAAGAAAGAATTTCGGTTACATCTACCTTAGAGTGCTAGAGATCTACATACAACACAATCCACCAACCATCAATCTTTCATTTCATCGACAGCTCATCATCATCTTCAATCAACTTCAACAAAAACTTGCAAACAAAATGGCTCAAACCCGATCACGGTCAAGGCAACGAGAAATAGAAATTGAGGAAGAAGAAGAAAATCTCAATGAATTTCAAGAAGCACTTGGAGGAAATATAAATGACGAAAACCCAAGTACTCCCACTCCTTCAACAATCGAAAGGGTTCAACATAACCCTCATTTTAACAGATTATTTGATGAAATACTAAGGAGCAATGCGGATGCTCACTTCTTAAAACTCGCTCAAGAAGGAGCCAAACTCCCCTCAGACTTTGATCTTCCCCAATTAAGACAAGCATCAGAAAGACAAAGTCGCCATGAGGAGGAAAGAGGTAGAAATCACACCAGATATAACATTCCTCGAGGTAACCCACCACCTCCTCCTCCAAATGAAATGGAGATGTTGCGGCAACAAGTCGAGAATCTCGCCCAACAACTTCATAGTGGTGTTAAGACCAATCAATTTTCACTTAACGACATCTGTCCCTATCCGTTTGATAGGAATCTTTATATGCCACCCTTTCCACGCGGGTTCGAAACACCAAAATTCAAAAAATATAGAGGAAAGGGAGATCCCCATGATCATGTCCGAGAATTTCATTCCGCTTGTCTTGAAGTGGCTTATGAGGACACATACCTAATGCGCCTTTTTCCCCAAAGCTTGGGAGGAACAACCACATCATGGTTTTCCCGACTACCAGGTGGCATTAGAACATTTGAGGAACTCATCCAGAAGTTCCTATCTCATTACTCTTATAATATTGAACGCGACATCACCATGGCTGATCTATGCAACACCAAACAAAAACCAGGTGAATTATTCTCAGTATTCCTACAACGATGGCGCCAAATGTCTAGCAGACGTTCTCTTCAGTTACCTGAACGAGAACTAGTGGAAATTTTCATTTCCAACTTAAACGAAGAAATGGAATTTCACCTGGATGTCAAAGATACAGATTCTTTTAACGATATGATCACCAAAGGTATAAAATGTGAAAGGGCACTCATCAAAAAAGGACTCATCAAAATCTTTAATGAACCCAAAGATGGTCCTCGCCCGCGCTTCAATAGTGATAAACCGAACTTCTGGAACAAGAATAAGAATATCGTCAACGATGGAGTTGTGGATGCTCGGACTGTCCAAAATGCACAACCTGTGGTTCGGTTTGCAGGACAAAATCCTCCACCTCAAAATAACACAAATGTTCCTTCCAATCAAGGTCGCATCACGTCTCATGATGAACCAAGACCTCGTCAGCAAAAACAAAAACGAACATACACTCCCTTAGGGGAACCCATTGAAACAGTGTTGCGACAACTCCTCTCTCAAAATTTGGTCACTCTACCTAAGCTATCAAACTATGAGCCTCAGGTCAAACCGGCATGGTGGAGAGATACTGAACACTGTGAGTTCCATCAAGGAAGAGGACACAAGACAAGTAATTGTCACCGATTGAAAGATCTCATTCAGGATCTTATTGACCGAGGAGAAATTGAAATTGAAGGGCATGACCCAAAAACAACCAATAATGATCATCAGATGTTCAAGAATCCACTTCCATCGCAAGATCAAAGGGGTCCTTCCACTTCCAGACGAGGTCCTGATACCACTGATTATACGCAAGCTGCATATAATTACACTGTCAATCACCTGTATGATGCCAATGAACAAATTGCAACTATCACCTTCAAAAATCCCACCTCAAATTGCAATGTTGTTACACGTCGTGGCAAGGTCACCATAAAGGCAGCTCCACAAGGCACCACCTCCATCCCAAAGCAGTACAATCTTGTGGAACAATTAGACAAAACCCCTGCACTTATATCCATTTTGGAGCTTTTGCGTCTGTCACCCTCTCATAAAACTATCTTGGATCAAGCACTCCAAGAAGCGTCAGTCCCTGCAAACCTAAATATGGACCAATTTCAAGCCATGGTTGGAAGTCTAAAGTCATCACCTTGTCTCACTTTTTCTGAAAGTGACAACTCTTCCTTCCAACAACCTCATAATGCTTCACTACACATTGAAGGCTTTGTCAACCAACACAGGATCAAGCGAGTCTTGATCGATAATGGAGCAGGCCTAAACATTTGTACACTACAGTTGGTCACAGCATTGGGATATGCAATAGAATCAGTGGATCCTCGCAAGAAGATCACCATCAAGGCCTATGATGATGCAGAGCGTTCATCCAAAGGAGCTGTGGTACTACCAATCCGAGTGGGCCCTGTGGTAAAGCACATAATTTGCCAGGTTCTGGACCTTCCTCTGCCATATAATCTATTATTAGGGAGACCTTGGATACATGCCATGCAAGCCGTTCCATCTACCTACCATCAATGTATCAAGTTCCCACATAATGGTGCAGAGATCACAATCCTGGGCGATGCAAATCCTTTTGCATTTTGCCATAATATCAGCCATCAACCAGAGATTACTGTTCCTAATAATAGGGAAGCCATTTCCTCCACATCATATGTAAATCCCGCCTCTCTTGCCAGTTCAAACACTCCTATACCCAAGCAAGAAAAGCTTAAGATGAAAGTCGCAGAGGAAGGTCCTGGAGAATACAACTTGAGTCAGCTCTTTTGTGTGGGACAAATGCCCACTTCTCCTAGAACACATGGTAAACCACAGCAGTTACTCCAGCAACCACTAATCACGCCTGCATGTGCCTTAATGCCTTTCACCCTTGGAAAGAGTCAAGAGGAAGAGACACAAGATGAGGACCTAGCGGAATAGATCTATAAAGATCCCATCACCACTGACAAACCGCAAGTTACACTTCCTACGGAACAGTATGGTAAAGGCCTCCTCATTATGCAAAGAATGGGGTATGATGGTCAGAGTGCTTTGGGATCCTGCAAACAAGGACGACATGAACCGCTGCTGCCAGAGTTCAAGCCCAAAGGTAATACTGGCCTAGGCTTTGAAAAAGAGATCCTTCCTAAACTCAGATTCAAAGGAAAACCTAGCAAACCATTTTGCCCACCTACTGCAAAGAGGACACCTTTCATAATCAAAGCACCATCAAGCAATATTGCCACTGCCCCATCGAGGCTCACAACCCCACCGCAACCATCTACAATACCAATCATCCCACCAAATGAACCAGTAATCCCATCAGCAGCACCATTAGCAGCAGCAACTATATCAGAACCCGCAGCAGCATCTATGGCACCAGCCATTCCAACAAAAGCCACTGAGGCAACACTACCGATACTTCCTGTACCAGATCCTTTAAAACCCATTACGGTTCCTGCAGCACCGATCACTACAAAGATACATAAACCAATCACACCTGCCGTGTTCAACTCCAGCGACATCCCTATATGGTATAGCAATCGGATGCTAGAGAGTGATTCAGAGACCGACTCACATGAGTGGGAATTTGATTCTGTACAGCTTAACACTTCAGATGAGGAGGACAGATCACCACCTCCACCACGCAAAGACATCCCTATTTACGGAGAAGCATAGATAAAGACCACTTGGGTACCTGAGCTGGAAACATCTTCCACAGACCCTATGTCTCATCCTACGCCTGATTCTGACAAGGAGAGTACCATTAATGACCTTCACCACAATGTCTTAACCCTCACTGATACCTCTAACGAACTTAATCTAATCGATGAAGTAATGCCCATTATCCACCCTGAACTCATCGAATGGAACCAACCAAATCCCCCATGTCTTGACCTCTTCCAAAACGATGAGGCTATCATTGACTTTTTGGAATTAAGGGATAATCTACCAAGCGGGGATCACAAAGCTGGATTTTCCATTCAACTTAATAGCGTAGCATACTTTGGGGCGGATGCCAAACCCTTCAGCTGCAAAAATATAACATTAAAACATGGATCTTCTAGTGAAAACCACACTGTGGCACTGTTTGATCCGACAACAGTAAAAAGAAAGAGCGTATCCAACGGTGAAAACCTCTTTGAGGCGCTTGAGGATGAAGGGTTTGACATTCTCCCTGCTAGTACACAACAGAAACGATCAACGATTCTTATCGAGGAAACCAAAGAATACAATGTGGGGACTCCTGAAAATCCTCATATCATACATCTGGCATCTCTTCTCACTCCAGAGGAACAACCTAAATTTATAGAGTTCTTCCAGAAGCGTCAGATCAACTTTGCATGGTCATATGCAGACATGCCTGGGCTTGATCCTGATTTAGTCATGCATCACCTCACCGTAGCAGAAGGAGCCAAACTGTCAAGCAGAAGCTTCGTAAGATGCATCCCCAGATTGCAGTGCTAGTCAAAACAGAACTCAAGAAACTCCTAGATGTTGGTTTCATTAGGCCAATTGATTATGCAGAATGGATCTCCAACATTGTGCCTATCGGCAAACAAAAAGGGGGCATCCGCATTTGTACTGACTTCAGAGATCTAAATAAGGCATGTCCTAAGGGTGACTTTCCCCTACCAAATATCGACATCATAGTGGATCTAACAGCAGGACATGCGATGCTTTCACTCATGGATGGCTTTTCCAGCTACAATCAGATAAAGATCGCACCCGAAGATCAACATAAGACAGCCTTCACATGTCCATGGGGCACATACTGCTGGAATGTAATGCCTTTTGGTCTAAAGAATGCAGGAGCGACCTATCAAAGAGCAATGACCACCATCTTCCATGACATGATGCATACTATGATGGAAGATTATGTGGATGACTTACTACCAAAATCACTTACTAGAGAAGGACATCTCCACATCTTAGATCAAATCTTTGATAGACTGGAACAATATCATGTTCGACTCAACCCAAAGAAATGTGTCTTTGGAGTGACCTCCGGGAAGCTTCTAGGATACATTGTCTCAAGCAAAGGCATTGAGGTCGATCCAGCAAAGGTTAAGGCAATAATGGACATGCCACCTCCAAAGAATATTAGTCAGCTAAGGACATTACAAGGGCGGCTTCAATCCATCCGAAGATTCATTGCACAATTGGCTGATAAGTGTCACCCATTCACACACCTGCTACACAAGAACATCCGCTTTCAGTGGGATGACAAATGTCAGCAAGCATTTCAGGCACTTAAAGACTATCTCATGAATCCACCTTTGTTGATGCCACCAGATCCAAGTAGACCGTTGTTACTTTATATCTCAGCAACAAGTACAGCATTGGGTGTACTACTGGCACAACATAATGCAAAAGGAAAAGAGTGTGTTGTTTACTATATCTCTCGCACACTGGTTGGCTATGAACTCAATTACACACCTATTGAGCGAGCTTGCCTAGCAGTAATCTTAGCAGCCACTAAATTGCGGCACTATCTATTGACACACAAGGTACAACTCATCGCAAAGATTGATCCACTCAAGTACTTACTCAGCAAAGCAGCATTGACAGGTCACTTAGCCAAATGGGTAATGATTCTAAGTGAATTTGACATCGAGTATGTGGACCGTAAAGCTATCAAAGGGCAGGTCATTGCAGATCAGTTGGCCGATGCACCACTCATAGGCAATCATCCCCTCATTTCCAATTTTCCAGATGAAGACATATTCATGCTCACAGAAGTACAACCATGGAAACTATATTTTGATGGGTCATACACTAGGCATGGCTCGGGGGCAGGCATTCTGTTTATCACACCTCAAGGTGATAGCATCCCGAAGTCTTACAGGCTCACATTTCCATGCACAAACAACATAGCAGAGTATGAGGCCTTGATCACAGGACTCAGGTTAGCCGTACAGTGGAAATTACAAGAACTACAAGTATATGGCGACTCCCAACTAGTCATTCGACAAGCAATAGATGAATATCAAACCAAGGATGATAAACTCATGCCATATAAGAAAATGGTGGACACTCTAAAGACATCATTTACTACTATCACTTTTGAGCAGATACCAAGAGATCAGAATCGAGCTGCTGATGCTATGGCTACCATCGCATCTCTACTAGATCTTCCACAGAATTCAACACGCTACGAATTCTTGGTAGAACAGCTTTGGATCCCCGTTTATGATATCCCCGAATCTGAAATGATATGTCGCCTTGTTGGTTCTGAATCCCCATGGTACGGTGAGTTCTACACCTATCTTCGCGATCATACCCTTCCTCCCAACCAATCGAATAACCAACGAAAAACCTTCATTCGCCAAACTGCTCGATATACCATTATTGCCGAAACCCTATACCAACGTAGTCTTGATGGTACTCTCCTTCGATGTCTGGAACAGGATGAGATAACAAAGGTTTTGGAAGAGGTACATGAAGGAATTTGCGGGACTCACTCAAGTGGTCCATCACTAGCCAAGAAGATCATGCGAGCTGGATACTATTGGCCATCTATGGAAAAGGATTCCTACTACTTTGTCAGAAAATGCAAGAAATGTCAAGTTCATGGCGACCTGATACATGCACCAGCACAGGAATTGCAACCAATCACAACACCATGGCCTTTTTGTCAATGGGGCCTTGACCTTGTGGGTAAGATTCATCCATCTTCATCTAACGGCCATAAATTCATTATTACCGCCACCGAATATTTCACAAAGTGGATCGAAGCTGTTCCACTTACCCAAGTCACCGGCAAGCAGATCGCCTCATTCATCCTCAACTACATCATCTACCGGTATGGTGTACCCATGTCCATCGTCACAGATAACGGTCTTCCTTTCAAAAATCAGGATGTCCGTGAACTTTGTGAGAAATTTCATATCCAACACCGCTTTTCCACTCCCTATTACCCACAAGGCAATGGTCAGGCCGAAGCATCCAATAAAAACATATTGAGAATCCTAAAGAAGACAGTCAATGATGTCGGTCGTGATTGGCATGTTCAATTGAATCTAGCATTATGGGCATATCGAACTAGCATTCGAACCCCTACAGGTGCAACTCCTTATTCATTGGTCTATGGTGCAGAGGCTATCTTGCCTATTGAGGTTGAGATACCATCATTACGAGTTTCCTTGCATAATCTCATCGATGATGAAGCATACAGAGTCTCACGCCTTCAGGACTTAGAGTTACTTGATGAGAAGCGACAAGCTGCATACAATCACCTCAAAGCCTATCAGCAACGCATGAGCAGAAGTTACAATCACCGAGTTAGATCTCATACATTTGAGGCAGGTGATCTTGTTCTTCGAGAAAATCCTCGCAACCAACCAAACAGAGAACATCAAGGCAAGTTTGAATCAAACTAGCTGGGCCCATATGTTGTCACTGCTGTATTCGGGTCCGGGGCATATCAGTTGGCTACATCAGACGGAGAACTGCTCGCAGATCCAATCAATAGCATGCACCTCAAACGGTTTTATACCTAAGGTGTACAGAGCATCAGGATCCCCCGCATATCAGAAAATACCAAAAACATTCAGAAAAATGTCATGAAGAAATACAAAAACATTCAAAAAAAAGTAAAGAAAACTCATACATCCAAACGGTGAACAACCACTCCGGTGGCACCTTGGGTAAGTGCGATGGTGAAAACTTGGCAAACAGGCGCCATTCGTAAAAGGCAATGGCTCCAGTATCTTTTAGGCTCATTGCAATCACATTCATGCACACACACATCCATCCATCCAAACCATGGCTTGTTATTTGATCTGCAATTAAGAAAGTACTCCATGCGTCTAGCATCCCACCTTTTCATAGTCAGGTCTACAAACTGGGGGCAATACCCTTACCCTCGTGATGGAAGTGGATTCTACATTGTCTTATATATCATTACGCTCTTCATTCAGGCAATCATCAGAAAATATCAAAAACATTCAAAAATGACTCTCAAAAATACCAAAAACATTCAAAAATGATTCACAAAATCCAAAAACATTGACAAAACCCATCAAAAATCACACAAAAAAACATGGCAACACCTTGTACATATTCATCTGATCAGATACCAAAACAAACATCGACACAATACTCACAAAATGACCACTTATCAATCAACCAACACAATCGACATCAACAAATCCAAACTGTCTTTAAAACAAGGATGCATCCTTCCTTACCAAAACAAAGACAAGATGACATTTTCTTTGACAAGAAAATTCTGTTAGGCTATCAAATACTTGGTTGATTTTTGAGTACAATCATTTGTTTATCTGTATCGGAATCTTTTAGCATTGTTTTGTATCGTTTGCGCATTATTTCCGATGAAGTTCTGGGGCATGTACTAATAGTGTCTACGTGGGAAGTTCACTAAGCTATGTGATCATAGACAAAAATGCAGTCATAGATCACTACGGCTTGCTGACTACAGCGTATATCTCGACCATATGGACATGAACCATTACCAAGGATCCTTATTCTTTATTCTTTATGTATATATACTGTTTGGTTGCAGGTACAATGCTCATTCTTTGGTTCCTCTTCCTCCAAATTGGATAAAGGTTTTATTTTCTTAGTACGGTATGAACTTGTCTCAGGATCTGATCAGCCTAAGATCAAGGAGGACGATCCAAGTCATGCACGAAAGGAGATAATCCTTGTCTGTTCCGCAAGCAATACTCTGGTCGACTTGACCCTTATATCAAGTCGTTTGTATTAACTTGCTATATTAAAATCCATGAAAGAAATACTCAGGTCATCTTGAATCATTGTGTCAAGATGCTTGTATTCTCTTCCATCATTTTAAAGCTCAATGATGAAAATAGAGCACTATGGATCGTCATTTCACCTCATCTGTTTCTATCTTGCATTCCGTTGCATATCACCCCTCCATTCATTCATTCATATGTAGGCTTTTACATGCAAAAATGACCAATAAAAGCTGGTCTTGGATACAAATCACGACCGAGTACTCTGATACATCATCAGTGCATTATGCAAAGTCTTAAAAACCTTGCATTCCTCATGGTCATATCATCATTGCATTTAGGTGCATCTTGCATTATGTCCATTCATGTCATTTTTAAACTTAAAACATTGCATATAGTTCATTATTGACATTAGTTTTCATTAAAAATCATTTTCATCATTGCATCAATCATAAATAATTAGATTCATTCATGGGATCAAATTGTCTTTGGTTGTTTTAAATCATTTACTAAACATTTCATCCAGTGTAAATTATCCATTATCATCTTATCAACTTATTATTACACACATCCATTTATCCATTTAGTTACAAAGTGCATTCATTCATTCATTAATAAGCATCTTATTATGTTCATTTTAGGATTCATTTCACATCGCATTCATTATCCTCTTTTTAATTGTATTAAGGTACAATTATTACAAATATCAGTTATAGTATCATCCCACTTTCATATTTAATGCATTTTAGATTCATAAGACCATTTGTTTACAAAACATTGGTTCATACCATTTCATATATCCATTTTACGTATGCATTCATTTAAAACACATTATCATATAAACACTTGTACTTTACATTTGTTTATCCGTATGCATTCATTCTACACATTATCATATAAACATTTGTACTTTACATTTGTTTATCCGTATGCATTCATTTAAAACACATTATCATATAAACACTTGTACTTTACATTTGTTTATCCGTATGCATTCATTTAAAACACATCATCATATAAACATTTGTACTTTGCATTTTGTTTATCCATATTGCATTCATCTAAACACATCTAGATACATATTCATACATAACATCATTCATTCAAACATCGTCACATAAATCATCTCATCATTACATTACAATAGGAAACATCAAAAATCCTGTTCATGCATCAAGCATAAGCATATATCATCATCATGGCATTCCATACATAAAGCATTACATCACAAATCAAATACATCATATGTATATAAACCTGCATTCATATGTCAGTATACAACATCATAAATCATCATAAAAACATGCATAAAAAGAAACATCTCATCAAATGCATACATATACCCATATCCATCTACGCAAGCAAACATAATCATGCATAAACATCCATACATCATCACATGCATAATCATCACAATATGGGATCCCCTCATATATATCATCTCATATATCAGAGTACAATGAAGTCTACAAAAATCGGCTACCGAGAGCCATCCAAGATACAGTCCAAAAATAGACAATGATACAATACATGTATGCAAAAATGCTCTCTCAAATGCCACTCTGGCCAGATGCTGTACCACCACCACCCCTACCTACTCCACCACTGGTACCTGCACCACCTAATCCATCTCTCCGTGGAGACCTCATCGAACCCCCACTCCCTCCTGCATCTCCTGATCTATCCCACCTCAAAGGACCCATCACTCCCCCACTGCTCTGCATCCTCTGTGATCGCTCGGATCTCATCTGCCGCATCTGGGTATAACTAAGAGCTCGCTGGCTAATCGGTACCACCTGCTCATATAACCCCCGCCAGTACTCTATCTCAGCCTATGCTCGCCCAAACTGCCTCATAATCTCCCCTGTAGGACCCTGTGCTCCTACTCCCGCTCGGACTCTCTCCTGCAGCTCCGCCAATCTCTCCACCGCAGTATCTCTCTCCCGCAGCACCACTGTTAGCTCTGACTCACGTGCAAATAGCTGCACATCCCTAGCTGCTATCTCCTCCTCTAATCTCTCCACCCGGGTCTACAAATAACCTATCATATGCTCCCGCAGATCCCCAGTAGCTCCCTCCCCCATGTCCATACCTGCCGCACCTGTCTCACCCCCTCCAGTAGGTCCCTCCCCTGCACCACCCTCTCCTGCACCTGTATCCATCGGGATCTCTCTCTCCATCCCCCTCCCACTCAGCTGCACTCCTCCCTGCATCAAAGGTCCCTGTGATATTTGAAGAGGTAGTCCACCTCTCCCTCTCCGCTGCCTCGGCATCCCCAAACCTCCTCCACCTCCTCCACCTCCTCCTCCTCCTCCACCCCCACCTCCTCCTCCTCCGACTCCACCTCCACCTCCTCCTCCATCTCCTCCTCCTCCTCGGCCTCCTGCTCTCCGTCCCCGTCTCCGTCCTCTCTCATCCTCAAAAGATGGAATCGGCTCTGCCGGGTCTGATATCCGTAGGATCGGGTGCGCCACCCGATACTGTGTATACTCTGTTGTCACCCCTGCATCAACGACCCTCGGTCGTAGATCCCATGGCCTCGCCTGCAGTGTCTGAAACTCTGCTAGTGCTTGATCATAAGGTAGCACTGGACCCCATGCATACCGCTCTCGGATCACCCGTGCATACTCTCCAGATCCACTAGGCAGTCCCTGCTGCCGTCCGAACTGCCTCATCACTCGTCCTGGCACCTGTCTCTCCACATGATAAGAGGTCCTCCCAATGAGGAATCGGATCATGAAGACATAAGGTAGTGCCTCCGCATCATCCTCCCATGGCTCACACTCCAAGTATGGCCGCCAGATCACTGCATCCAGGTCATCCAATGCCCGCCGCCACCACTCTAACTTCCCCAAGTGGGGCTGACTCATCATGCCACTGTACATAAACATGTATGGCTGGTCCACGGCTCGGAATCTGAGACTCACTGGTCAAGTCACTGGTAAGTGCTCCCATGCCCACACATGCAGCAGCGTCATGCCCACTGCTAAAGAACCCCGCCCTCTGTACACTACCTCGTGTAGCTCCTGGTACATGTGCGCTAACACGCACGGCCCCCATGCAAATCGGGTCCCCTCAGTCATCATCATCTCTATAACCTGTCCCCATCCCACCGCCAATCCATGTGACCACCTGTCTGGACACAGAAGTCCTCCCACGATCCCTGACAAAACTGCTGGAAGGGGCTCATATAGTGCCGCTATATCCTCCCATGCGATCGAGCCATCATCAATTTATACATCCTCCTCAAAAATCCTCTGACAAGACACCGTCCCCCAGGATCTATCATATGTCACCAGCTCCCCCCGAATCGGAATCCGAAGGATACGCCACACATCCTCTAAGTTCACCGTCATCTCTCCCTGGGCTAGATGAAACGTGCACGTCTCACTGTGCCATCGCTCTGCCAAGGCTGTGATCAGGCCGTGATTCATTCGAATCACGGGCATGTGCATCACCTCGTACAGGCCAGTAGCTGCAATACAGTCTATCTCTATCTGTGTCAACCGATCTCGCAATCCCTGTGTCGCGGGGTGGCGCTCGCGTAACTGCAACACGCGCAGATCCTCCTGCACATAGACATTCATCCAATCACCATCAGTTGTTTTGTTATCAAACTTTCTTAAGTTTAAACCTAGACTATCATCAGATACTTTGATCAAGTATCTTCGGGTCTCAACAGGTAAGCAATCATGGCCGCCTAGACTTCAACAGGCATTTATTCTAACAAATGACCTAAGTCTCATCAGGCTGCTATGGTTCAAAACAACTCCCACTTCACCTCGCCATCCATCAATCGTTAGGCATCAGGAGATTTATTTTGTCCGACATTGGGGCATCTCGTTATCCTAAGGCAAAAGCGCTATTTTATCTACAATAGCGCTAGTTCTACACAATAGCGCTACAACAACATCAATAGCGCTACAACAACATCAATAGCGCTCAAAAAGCTCTACAAAAGCGCTACAAAAACAAAAGCGCTCAATCCGCTATAAAATAGCGCTATTACACATCAATAGCGCTCAATTAACCCTACCATAGCGCTACTTTGTCAAGTGCGCTAAAACTTTCCTGCATTAGCGCTAATTCATACAAGAGCGCTCAAACCAGACTACAATAGCGCTATTGCGGCACCAAAGCGCTAATTCATGGAGCAAAAATGCTAAAACCATAGTTCCAGCGCTCTTGCTCCGACTTGACTTGGACTCAGCTAAAAACCTATCAAAAATGCCTGAAAAGTAAGTTTTCGACTTTGCGTACCGCTGGTCCGTAGTCGGCTGGGCGCTGGAACCGTCGGACTCGCTCAAATCTGTGCTCGATGATCGGAATCGGCATAGTAGCTCCTCCTTGCTCCTCCAAATGTCACTGTCAGAGCTCTCGTTTTCAACTGGTCGCGGTCACAAATGGTCCTGTTTTCACCCCTTTCACCCCATTTATACCCCCCCGCCGTCACCGTAACTTCGCCCCGCTCATCGCCGTGGTCCCCGTGAACTTCCCGAGCCCCCCATTTCTCCATGTTTCCCCCGTTTTCTTCTATTTTTCCCCAGTATGCCTAACTTCTTCTCTTCTACCACCCTGCCAATTTTCATTCTTTTTCGAGAGATCGCCCGATTTTTCAAAAAATTTCGGCCCATCCCTCGAGGGGGCATACCACCCATTAAATTTACATTTTATGGGGCATTTCTTCACACCAGTTTTTCTTTCTTTGAAACGACGCGATAAACCGCACCGTCTCAAAGAGGGGCAAATGTAGTCACATAAATCTGTCCATTTTAATTAAATGAATATTTCGTATTTATTTGATTAAAAATCCACTAGCCATCAGTTAATTAAATAAATATTTAATTAATTCATCTCCAAACATTCTTCTATTAATTAAATAAATTATTCAATTTATTTTAATTAATTCATTAAATTAAATTCTATTCAATTAAATAAATAAAATCAATTTATTTAATTATATCCCCCTATTCCTCTTTTAAATAAATTAAATAAAACATTTATTTAAATCATTATCCCCACCCCACTTGCATTTTCCTACAAATGCAACTTGCACACATTTATTGAAATAAATGAATTTTTATTTTAAATAAAATCCTATTTTCCCTCACCCACCAAATCCACTTGCAAAATCTAATCCCCTTCTAGATTCTTCTAACCCCTTCCTAATTAGCCTAATCCATCCCCTAATTATTGTCACATTCATAAGCAAAATGGAGTCACTTCTCAAAACCTCAAAGTCTTGGATAACCATTAAAGGTTTTCAACCTTCAACCACTAAATGGCTCAAAGTCTTTGATAGCCATTAAAGGCTTCCAACTTTCAACCACTTAATCCCCAAAGTCTCCAATAACCATTAATGGTTAACTCAAACCCTCCCACATGGTTAAAACATTTGTTTTGACTCAACCTCTATCCAACCCAAGGGTCTCATCAAGCATTTAATGCTTTGACCATGATTATCTCTTAATCATTTGCACAAAGGTTTATCCTTGCATTAACTCCTAATCCAGTGGGTAATCCTAATTTAGACTTGACCCTTAGCCTTTAGATAACCATGAAGTCTTCTCAGGCCTTTAATGCCTCCAACCTCTTCTCTCAACCCAATCTTGTGTTGACACTTGTCACTATTTTATTGGTGCAAATTGTGCACATGGATCCCCAACTTTCAAGCTTGACCCTTGATTAAACCTTTCAATCCTGGCCATCCATTGCTCCATTTTTCCTATAAATAGAGCCCATTCCTTCATAATCCAGATCCTGAAAACTTGTATGCATCTAAGCTATAGACATTTTAGAGAGCATTTTAGCATAGCATAACTAAATCTTGTCTTTTTGGTTAAAATACATCATTTTAGCATAAAAATAGCTTTTCATTTCATATTTGGAGCTATACTACAAATCTCAATCCTCCATAAGCATCCATAGTGCAAAAAGCTGCTGAGAGCTACACTATTTTGGAACTTGGAAAGGAGAGGAACAAGGGAGAAGGAACTAGAGTATGTTAGGAGGTATTTGGAGATGCCTCATCATGTTTGCTTTGATAGTTAAATATGCTTGCATGCTTTTAGTCTCTCTTTTGGTATGCCTTTTTAGATTAGTTTTCGATTGACTAACACTAATGTTTTGTGTGTTTTGTGTTCTTTGATCTTAGACTAATCTTGTGCCATTTAGGAGGGCATCAGTAACTATTTGGATATTTGGTTCTTTTATCTTTTCCTCTTCCTAGGTTACCTTTACTCTTTGGATCTTAAGGGCAACAACTGAGGATTGTGGTAATCTATTCACGGGGTCCTCCAATGTAATCATGTTAGAAATCATGTATTGGATTAATTCTCTTTCTACAATCTACTTGTTAAATTGAGGCATCACAAGGTACTTTCCAATAGCTTCACAAAAAATCCTTTCCTCATATAGGGCACTATAAAAAATTTCTTCATCTAATGGGGGGATTTATTTTGATGTAATTTATGGTCTGGCATCCTCCTCTTGTGTGGTCTCAATTTCTTCCTTACTGTCTATCATTAGTTCCACCTTTCTTTGTGCTTTCTACTTCTTCCTTGGTCTCTTCTTTTCTTGTGGAATGGTAGTTGTCCATGATCACAGGTCTACAATAGATTGTGACAAGATTGGTCCAATAAGTAACTCATAAACACAAAATCAAGTGTGTACCTAAGTCCTTGTCAGTATGCAATTAGCATATAAGACAACCTAATTGTCAGGGTGACCAAACCCTGGATCGATGTTCTAGACAAGTAGGGTGGTGAATATTGACTGCAAATACATTCACTCTTGCAACTATGAACCTTTGGCCAAGGTGGTGTTGTGCTATGAAAGAGTTTGTTAGTTCACGTGGTCTAGATGCACTACCTAGTCAGAGGTCATACTATTTAGGAGGTACCTATAGTGTGTGACCGACTAGAGTTGTGTAGGGTCAAAGCATTAGGCTCAAATGACATTAGACCTATCATCTATTTACATCTTGTGCAAGGTAGAGATTCTTCCAGTAGGAAGATGTGCGAGAGAGCTCTAGGTCTATTATTAGGTGCTAAATCATCCTAATGATACTTTCCTTTTGGTCAGTTACTTTGGTTCTTAAAGAATTCAAAATGGAATTTGAATGCTATAAATTCTTAACTTCTATTTTACTAAATTTAATGTTGTACTATAATAAGACAAGTTCTTTGATTTATTCTTTAATTTAATGTAGAAGAGTTAAGTTTCTTTAATTGTTTCAAAAAAAATTCAATTCTATGAAAAATGTAGTTTACATAGCTTGTTGCATATGCTATTGGAGCTATCGGGTTCAACATTGAACCTAGGTCTTGCCACCAATAAAAACTTAGTAAATTGAAATGAAGCATTTTGGTGATTCCAAGATGTGGATACAATTAATCAAACTAAAAAAGGTCGGCGACCTAGAAGATGTTTATTTTTGGCCAAGCAGACTTAAACATGATTACTCTTGTCATTCCATCCCTTATGATACATAAACCTTGACAAAAGACTTAAAGTGTCTTTGGAGGGAGGGATGTAGCTAGAAAATCTCAATAAAGGAAGCAATCAAATAATCCATCCTTTCTATGATAAATTTGAAGCCTGAGCCAAAAACATAAACTCAAATTGAAAGTCGTGTTGAGATAGAAAGTCCAGTAGAACACCAAATACCTACATTGGGTTTCACAGTCATCTCATACTCTAAGATAGAGGGGCAAGAAGAGCCTGTCACGAATAGTGATAGTAGCTCTTAGATAGAACTCTTGGATTGTAAATAATGATGTAAATGTAATAATATTTTGGAACTGATCACTGAAAAGATACCATTTTTGTTTTGTTGTATAATGTGTTTCAATTCTTATAAAATAATGGTATGTTTAGTAAAGTTGGATAAATGTTGATATCACTTGGAGCTAAAATAAAACTATAGGATGGGCAACATCCAAGATAGCAGTGGATGATTTGGATCACTTGGGACTCTAATGGCCAAACTTGATCGACTCCTTCACGTGATGCAAGAAAACCAAACCATGCTCCAAAACTTGGAGCAGCGACTAGAGGGACAAAATGAAAATACAGATGAGCAGCAAGAGTCTCAATTCACAAACAATTATAGTAGACATGAGAACACCACCAAAAGTTTCCAATCTTGCACGATGACTAGCTGGTCCTTGTTGATGCCCATTTTTGTGCTCTTCCTCCCCTTGATGATTATATCCACATTGTTTTTTAGAATGATGAGACTAGTGTGGGTGACTCTGATAATGAAGCCTCTAGGTCTGGGTCTGAAGAGAATTCCCCTCCCCCAAAAAGAGACAAAATTGAAAAACCCTTGAGTTCATAACTTAAGGTGAGGAAGGGTATCAAAGGGAAAAAGAACATTGTAATGTCCTCCTCCTCTACTTCTTTTGAGAATGGCTCTCCCTCTTCTAGCGAGAAGGAAGAAGATGGTAAGGACCCCGACTGCCCTAATGTCCAGAACTCTCCTTCTTCCAATAAGGAGACTGGTAATGTGGGCGCGGTTGGTATTGAAGACCTTCATCCCAAAAGTGTTGAGCTTAGCGATAAGAGGGAGTATTATGATAATGTGTTCGACATGGCTCATGAACATGCTATTGACACTTTCAGCATGTTCAAATGGTTTCTCCATGAACTTAAGGAGATAAGGATCAACCAAAGAGCCCTGAGAAGCAAAATGGAAGCAATCCCTGTCGGTTGGTTCTACTTGAGGTAATCAGAATAATGAGAGGAATTGGACTAAGGCTTAGAAGAAGTTGGTTATGGATTGCATCAAGAAGATGGGTGAAGGGGTTGATTAGCTCAAGAAAAGGTTGGAGGATCACATTACATGTGTTGAGGAAGGCTATAACAAGATCTAGGACACCCTCAAAACTATTATGGCAAGCAGTCACAAAATTAGCAAACAGTCTGCAGTTGTTATGAATACTATGGTGAATAGTCTGGAGCAGCCAGATAGGGTTGTTGTTATTATTGGGGATGATGCTGAGGTGGCTCAAGGTGGAGAAGGACCCTGCAAAAGGACCCGTGGGAATATGAAGAAAAAGGTGGCTATTCAGAATCTGAACTACAAAGATATGAAGAATATTGCTGATACAATGAATGTCCTTGAGGTTGAGGTCATTGAGACCCTCAAAAGCTTTATGTAACTAGGTTTGTGTTGTTTTCTATTTTCTGGTTGCTGGCTCTGTCTGTGTTTGGGTTTGGTCTCCTTGTTGTCTTTTTGCATGCGGTTGGGCTTTTGTTGTCCCTTTGGCTATTTTTTCTTATACCTATCCATGCAACCCATTCTATTTTAGATGTTTATATATGATTCTATACCTCTTAGAATCATTTTGTAAAGGGTTTTGGGGCCCCTTCAAAACCTGTTTTTGCCTTAATCCAAAACATACTTATACTCAAACTAGGAAAAGGGATCATGTGACTAGTGTCATAACTAACAATATGAAGAAGGTAAAGCCACCCAACTATGACGGTTTAGTGTTAGGGGAGGCTACCAAAGCATGACTGATCAAGATACAAAGGTATTTTGAGATCTCTAACTACACTAAGAACATAAAAGGTGTATGGTGGGCTTACCAATTGACAAGCAAAGTGGCCAACTGGTAGGAAAACAAGAAGATAGAGTTAGGCCTGAGCTCAACCGACGTAACTTGGGATCGGCTTGTAGAAGTTTTTATGCAAAGATGCTTGCCTTAGCTCTAATTTGAGCAAAAAATGATAGATTTTTAGGATCTTAGACAAGGGGAACTCTTTGTTAACGAATATTGGGAGAAATTTACCTAACTGCTTAAGTATGTACCCCAATTCCAAACAAATGATAAATATAGGATAAAGAAATTTATCATGGGCCTCAATAACCAAATAGGTGGGTCAGTGGATGTACATGAACCAACCATTATGGATGAAGCCTACGAGAAGGTTGTTAGACAAGAGAAGACACTTAATAAGGGTGATGCCATTAGAGACAAAAACCAAAAAAAATCAAATGATCACAATCCTCCCAATCCTTCAAGAAGAAGGGTGATAGATATGATTCAAGAATGAAGAATGAAAAGGGGTTCAAAGGAAACTGACGAGAATTTAGAGGAGATAAAAAAGAGTAGAGTAAAAATTTTCCATGAAGGATAATGAAGCAACCAATAGGGGAACAAAGAAAAGGGGACCTCTAGGGGTGTTATACTTGCAACAGTGAGAAATATGCTAATCAATGCCTGACAAAGAATCAAGGAGTGAAACAATAGAGAAAAACCCTACCAACTCAACAATCAACTTTCCAACAAAGAATCCATGTTGTGGTGGATTACAGACAAGCCAAATTTCAAATCACCCTGATCGAGACTATAGGTACACTTTATGGGAATCCCATAACAGTGTTTATTGATACTTGAGCTATAGAATGTTTTATTTCTCCTAAGCTATTAAGTAAATTTCCCAAAAAGCTGGTTTTATGGCCAACTCATGGACTGTAGAGTATGCAAACCAGTTGAGGGCTTATGCATAGCATTGTCTATTTTAGGTTAGGGTTGAGCTTCCTAGCTTCACAACAAAATTTGTTTCCTATCTGTATCACCTTTAGGCTTGTATGATATAATCCTAGGGATGAATTGGCTATGGAAGAACAGAGCTAGAGTTGACTATTTTGCTAAAATATTAGAATTCTTAGATGACCTAGGAAATATGATGTTCTTGCAAGGCTCTCAGAATGAGGTCAAACTATGCCAACTCTCTTCTATTCAATTAATGCGAAGTGAAAAGAAAAGATGCCAACTATTTGCAATTAAAATGGAAGAACTAAGTGAGTCTAGGGAAGTCAGGTTCCACGACAATATGATGATCTATGAGACAAACTATCATAGTTGAATAGACTCAAGAGAAAAAGATAATCAGGAAGAGTCCTTTGAGAATAAATATCTCTATCTTTAGGATTATCAGGATGTGTTCCCTGAAGAATTTCATGGACTACCATGAAAGAGGGTATTTGATTTTTCTATAGAATTAGTACTAGGAGCAGAGCCAATATCTAAATCTCCTTATTGAATGATAAATAATAAAATCATGGAGTTAAAATCACACTTGCTAGAGTTGTTGAACAAGGGGTTGATTAGACCTAGTGTGTCGCCATGTGGGGCACCTATGTTTTTTGTCGAGGATGGTACCCTTCGCTTATGTATTGATTACAAAATTATGAATAAACTAATAATAAGAAACAAGTACCCCTTGCCACGCATTGTTGATCTGTTTAATCAAATGTGAGGAGCCACAATGTTTTCTAAAATAGATTTGCGGCTAGGATACCATCATTTTAGACTTAAAGATCAGGGTATTCACAAGATGGAATTTAGAACTTGTTATGGACATTATGAGTTTATTGTTCTACCTTTTGGGCTTACCAACAACCTAGTTGGGTTCATGAATATGGTGAACAACGTTCTCTATGATTGTTTTTACAAATTCATGTTGGTGTTCTTAGATGATACTCTAATATATTTAAGAAACAAGGAAGAACACTTACAACACATGCAAATAGTTCTACAATGGCTATGAGAGCAAAGGCTATATGGGAAGCTATCTAAATGACCTTTCTTTCATAAATAAGTACAATATGAAGGGCATATCATCATTTCTAAGGGTATAGTTGTCGATATAGGCAAGATAAAAGTTATATCAGAATGACCAATCCATAGAAATGTGTAGGAAATTAGAATCTTTAAAGACTTGTCACGTTATTATAGGAAATTTGTAATAAACTTTTCACAAATATCCTACCCCATAACCTCGCTCCAAAAGAAAGGGATTTTTTTTTAGTAGAACAAGAGGTGCCAGAAGGCTTTTGAACTCCTCAAAGATAAATTAACCATGAAACCAATATTAGAAGTACCAAATTTAGAGGGACATTTTATGGTGGTTATTGATACCTCTGGTGAAAGAGTAGGAGGAGTCCTAATGCAAGATGGGTACGTAATTGCCTATGAATCCGAGAAATTAAAGAACTGTGAACATAATTATGTGTTGTGTGACCTATAGCTTGCTACAATTGTGCACACTTTATAGATGTGGTGGCACTATCTATTAGGAGAAATCCAATTTGACCACCAAGGGTTAATATATATTTTCACTAAACTAAATATTAATGTATGTAAAAGGATGTGGTTAGAATTAATTTCTAACTATGATTTTGAGATAAGTTACATAAAGGGAAAAGAAAATTGGGTGGCAGATGCTTTAAGCCACATATGACATATAACCTCCATGGTTTAAGTCCTCACAAATTTTATAGCTTGAGTTCTACAATAGCTAGAAGGATATGGGTATTACCAGTAGGTAAAGGAATCCCTTCATGCCAATCCGCAAGAACCTAGATATGAAGGATTCAATTTTGAGTCTGATGGTTTATTGAGATATCAAGGCAGAATGTATGTGCTAGAATCTTTAGAGATAAGAAGACTAGTATGGAAATAGGTGCATTCTACACCATATTTAGGACACCCAAGAATTACTAAACTCCTAGAAAATATAACGCAAGCTTCATGATGATTGTAATGTATTCATCATTTGTTGTCATTGATGAAACACTCACACACACGTATGATTATATTGACTACCAGTTTAACTTCAATTGTTTACTCTGTCAACTGGTATGTTAGAGGTTATACTAAGAGGTTTATCTCTAACCGGTACTTTGTGTCAACCGGTATGTGCATAAGAGACAACCTATGATTATACTAAGTTGACATCAAGATGAAGATCAAGATGGAGATCAAGCGGAGATTCAAGGACAACGGTTCATATGTTTTACTCAAACCGGTATTTGATTGATGCAACTAGTATTTGGTAATTTTAATATGAGTTACCACATTTTGTGATGAGTTACTTGCACCGACTGCTTTGCGGTAATTTTTGTGATGCATTATGTCCACTTGTCCAGATACACTACACCTAGGAAATTGTGTTATGATTTCTTAAGGCCGACATGAAATCATAAGGTCTATATATTGACATCACATTGAATTATTTGATATAGTGAAAGTGTTATGTTATGTGAAAAAGGAAAAAGAATTAAGTTGCAGAGTATGCAGAAGAGCAGTGTTGAATATGTTTAGAAGGATCTGATTAAGCAAGTATTGTGCTACTCAGAACAGATCAAACCATTCTTGTTGTTTTCTAACAATTACAGCAGAATGAAATTCCCTGACCGGGTAAGCTCTAACAAGCTTCAATGTATAAATCCTTTAATAGGGTGATCCATTAGTTTGGCTTCAGAAATCCTTCACCGAGGTTACTCCTAATAGGATACTACCTTTAACAGGGTATAAGATTCTAATCAAGCTTTGGGATCTCTAACAAGATTCACTCCTAGCAGAGCACTTTGTAGACCTTGACCGATCAGTTATCTATTACTGCAGATAGTTAACTTGTGAGTTCCATCTCACTGTGGTTTTCACCTATTTGGGTTTTCCATGTACAAACACTTGTGTTACAGTGGATGCTTTACTATTTGTGGATGTTGTTATATCATTTTGGATTGCATGCATTGTGTTTAAAATCTTTGTTAAGTTCATCTATCAGTTAGTGTTTGAAGTAGTTTTAATTTTGGTGTCACTGGTTCACCCCCCCTCTCAGTGCTTTTCAAGTCCATCAATTGGTATTAGATCCTAACTTCTTTGAAGCCTAATCACTTAGAAGAGAGCCTTGAAACTACCATGGGGTACATGAGCTACTTCGAGATGGCTAGAGAGCTAGAAGCTAGCAGAAATGAGCTTGAAACCCTTAGGGTCAAACTGAAAGTTTCACAAGTCAAAAGGAGAGAGCTAACTAAACAACTATTAGAGATATCTGATAATAGTTCTTTAGATGAAGCCAATATTGATGCTTTAGCATAGGAAGTTGAAAAGTTAAACGGTGAGAAACTGAATCCGAGGAGAGAGCTAGAATGTCTCACTATCTGCATGAGTCAGAAAGTGGAAGCCAGAAGATCTGCTGAAGATCTTATCAAGGAAAGGGATCAAGAGATTACAAAGATCAAACAAAATAATGTCACTATGCATGAGCATTTGGTTGTTGAAAGAGAAGAAAAGGAGAATCTACAACAAAATCTTGAACTTGCATCATCTCTGAGAGAGAACCTATCAAAGCATAATGAAGATCTCACCAAACAGCTCACTGAATCCAATGGGAAACTGGGGAAGTTCAGCAGAAGTTCTACCATGCTAGAAGAACAAATTCAATCACAAATAATGAAGGGTGATATCTCTGGACTTGGTTTTCACACAATTGAAAAAGGTGAATCCTTCGGTACAAAGAGAAATAATCCTAAGAACAAATTTTCTCCTAAGATCAATAAGCCTATCGGTAAGAAGGTCTTTAAACCTATTTCTTTTGTTTGAAATGCAAGTTACAATACTAATGCTAGGTATGTGTCCAAGAAATTTGAAGGTCATTGCTTCACATGTGGAATGTATGGACATAGATCTGTTGAGTGTAGATATGGAGCAAACAATCTTGTACCTCACATGCATCCAAGACCAAATGGTGATCGGATGAGGAACTTTGACAACCGGGTAAACCTAAAATGGCAAAGACCCTACGACAATTGGTTTAGTCCATTTGAGATAGAAAAGGTAACAAATGTTATTTACACCATCTGTAATAAATTTGGTCATGTGGCTATGAACTGCAGAAGAAGAACAAGAAGAGGAAATGCAGGACCTTGGAAATCATCTAGTATGGCATGTTATCACTATAACAAACCGGGGCACTTAGCAAAATTTTGTAGATCTAGAAATAGCAAACTGATCAATTCTTCTAAGGATCAGAAAGGAAAGCAGAAAGTTAATGTTGAAGAAACCAGAGAGGAAATAAATCAGATTTGGAAGAAGAAAAGTAACGACTCAGCTAGAGAAGAAACTATTCCTTCACCTAGTGAAGAGAACCCTGTACCAGTGACTTAAGCCTTTTTAATATGGCTAAGGGGAGCTTAAAGGTTAAATTACCTCCGGACCCCTTGAGAAAAATGAGTGGGAAAAGAATTTTGAAACATGAAATTTTGGTAACTTTTTGTCAATATGTTATCAATCAGTTTTCTCCTTGAGCAATGAAATTAGGGTTTGTAACCCTAACGGGCGAGCATTTAATGTAGTAGGGAAAAATGATAAAAGTGATTTTTACTTTGTCATTTTTACCCTAACGCATTCGAGAAAGAAATTTGGAGCGTTTTTGCTGAGCTGAGAAAGGTTGTTTTGTTGTTAATTACCGAATTGTTTCGTGATTTGTGAAATTAAGTTGAATTGAAGGTTGTAAAGGTCGAATTATTGTGCACTTGAGCATTTCAACCAGTAAACGGGGCAACATGCACGAAACAAGGTATTTCTTTGAACATTCTACTTCGAATCTTGTTCATCTAGAATGGCATCAACTTCAAAAACTGTAGAGAGGTTAATGATTACTTCTGAGCCTATGGAAGCTGTAGAGGTAGAACAAATTGTGTCGTATAATGCACCGTCACAAGTTCTGAGTGGATTTTTGGTCAAAGGTGATTTGTCTAGTTACATTGACTGCAAGATAGAAGATTTAGGATCTCTATACATTTATACACATTTGAAATCACTTTGTGATGAGAATGGTAAGATTGAAAAAAAGTATGTTAGGGTTTTCATAATGTTGCTTACTTTCTTGAAGATTTCGATGATGAGCATATCATAATCATTTTGAGTTGAGTTCATGGAGAGAATATGTATCTAGAGAGAACTCACACAATAACTAAGGAAGCCATTCAAGCTGTAACTAGTTATATCTCAACCGGTGAAGTACCTGTTCTCAAGCAGATTTCAAAAGATATGGTATTCTCTTTAACCGGTTCTACTTCTGATATGCGTGCCTTTTCTATCAACAATATTAGAGACCCTGCAGTGAAACTAGCAGCAATGGTGATAGGCTACTGAGTATTTCACTCTAGTAGACTTAATAGTGTTCCATCTGCATCAATTCATACTACTCACGAAATGATTGTTGATAATGCAAATTATGATCTCTATGAAGCCATCAGAAGGAAATTATTTCAAAATTTGCAATCTATTAAAAATGATAACAGTAAAAAATTCAAGTATGGTCAGTTATTGGTTAGGTTATTCTTCTATTTCCATAACTTTCTACCAGGAATTGGAGACATTGAGTGGTCAAAAGACCTACTAGTCTCTGCACAAATCAAGAACAACATTAAGGCTGTAAAGAATACCTTCCCTGCAGCCATGAATAAGTATTTTAATGAATTTCAGAAAAAGATGAGCATGAGAATGAGACTACTAGAATATGTGGTAAGGCACTTTGCAAAAGACATAGTCTTTACTATTACCACTAACTTTTGCTTGATGCAAGCAGTTGAGCCAAGAGAAGAAGAGATGGAAGACATGAGTTATGAGGTGAACCATGATCTACTAATCGGTTATGCTAATACCCTGTTAGCATCTCCCAAAGACAAAAAGAAAGCAAAATTGGACATTGTGGCAGTCCAAAATGCACTAGTAGAAACCAATACTGCTCCTGTCACTAATGTGAAAGGAAAGAAAAAGAAAAGTGACTCACCTCCAATGACAAAGACTACACTGGTGACTTGGAGTGTCCTAACCAAAAGGGAACCGGCACCTAAAGTATTTAAAAAGAAGGAGAATGCACCAAAGAAGAGCAATCAAAAAATTATCCTCCAACCAGAATCCAAAGGTTCAGATACTGAAGAAGATGAACCTAAGAAGGTAAAGGCTATCGGTAGAGTAGCAAAATTAGTTAAGGAAGTCCCAAAGGCAATTGTGCCTATTGATATAGGATCTTTCAAGCAAGAAACCCATTTTGAAATAACAATGAAGCCACTAGGAAGGAATAGGTTTGACAATGTCAAAGAGCATTTTGATTCCTTCACTGTAAATGAGAAAGAGCAAGTCATTCAACAAGTAATCACTCATTTATGTCATTACAGTAGATATCCACATGAACTGGAAAATGATATCTCAAATTCCTTGTACAATATTCTTTTGAATAAATGGGAGGAAGCTATTAAATTAGAAAAATAAATCATTGATGAGATATTTGTACAACATTTTTTTGAATTTTCTAAAGATGGTATTAGTGCCTTAGTTGCTCGATACTGTAGACACCTAAAATTGTCCTGTCTAATTAAATAAATATCTTTATTTATTTAATTATTTTGAGCCTAATTCTTCTATTAATTAAATAAATCTTTTTCATTTATCCTCTTCTAGCCTTATTTCTCATTTAAATAAATACATTTATTTATTTAAATTATCCTCTTTTCTGAATTAAATAAATATCTTATTTATTTAATTGATCCCACTTCCTCTATTAATTAATTAAATCTTTTTAATTAATTCATTAACCTTTTCTACCCATGACACATGTCATTCATCTCTTAATTCCTACACTACCTCTCATTATTTTCTTATTTTCTCTACTTACCATCTAATTATAGCAGACCATTTATCTTTTACACCTCTTACTTGTATCCCTCCATTTCTTATAGTGTCCTCTATATAAGGAGATGCTTCCTTCATTATCAACCCTATTCAACAATCCTAATCATTCTAATCAAGACCCGACGACTCTAGCATTCGAACTTTCATATGCGATCAAGCATACTTGCAACCACATTTCTGTTCTTTGTTCAGCTCTTGTGCACACATAAAATCTGAGAGCAAATATATCAAGAAAGATCAATGGAGATAGGAAGAATGGAGATCTAAACCCTATTGGACATGTGATGGTATAATCTTTGTGATTTAATTTGATTTGCATTGTCTTAGGTAATCTTCATATGTTATGGTGGATCTTTGTTGTTGTTAGGCTAGGGTTTTGTGGCTGAATTCATTTAGTCTTTCAATATTGTTGTATCCATTTTCACCATAAACAGATACAAATCTTAGTTTACATTCAAAGCAAGAAGACTGAAGTTACTCAGTGGAAAGAAGGCAATTATTGAAACTGAGACCCATCGAATAGCCTGTGAAATCAAAAGAATGGAAGAACTCATGCAATCCAATATGAATGAGGATAATGTTGTTGATGATGTTAATCAACCGAAAATGGATGAAGAAGAGATTATTCAACCTGATGAGGTCTATCCTCTCAAGAAAAAGGATTACTCCATTATTCATGTTGTTGATGATGTTCAGGACACAATTGATCTATCTAGAGACAACATGGCACCAGATATGGAGCCTCCTACAAATACAAATGTTCAAGTTACCTTAGTTGAGCAACCGACAACTCAACTAAATGTGGACAATCCACCGGCAACAGAACAACTAGAGAAACCCCAATCTCCACCGGTCACTAAAGATAATATGAAGGAGTCTACTGAAAAGGTTGTCACTCAGTCCTTTGAAAAAGAAATGAAGATGAATACAGAGAAAGAAATCATTAACGTTGTATCCTCTGAACTAGTAAAGCCAAAGAAAATTGATGAGGATGATGATGATTCTCTAAGTATTTCAGGACCTATTGATATGAACATCATGAGCACATCAGAAATGATGAATATTGCAAGTGTCATGCAATCTAGAGTGCATAAGAAGAGACTGAAAAAACAAAGGGTTGAAGCTGAAACAATTCAAACTGTAGTAGATATTTTATCTGGTCTGCTAGCAAAAACATCTACCAACACCTATTAGCAAACTTGGTCAGTTAGTTGCAGATGCATCTGATCAAATCAAGTCACTAGAAGATGTTGCTCAACTCTATGCTGAAAAGAGTCACAAGAAGAAGTATGGAGAAAAATTGGCAAAGGATATTGATAATGGAAGAATGGATCTATAGCACAATAAAGATTTATTGAGTAAAGCTATTGAGACAGGAGGAAATTATCTTTCTTCCACCTCTAATGATTCTTTCTGTTATTCTAATATTTCAAAAAGACAAACAGAAACAGAGCAAGAGCTGGAAAAGATATGCAAGGCATATATCCCACTTCGGGACTCTATATTTGCCGTTAGCAAATTTGTAGATGATTTGCATCACAAGCTGGATATCCATGATATTGAGAAGGCAAAGACACTCCGGTCTCTCAAGGAACTCAAGAGTCTTCTCACATCACAAGTAGACATATTACAGAGAGCCTACTCAAATGCAGAAGCTATCTTAGCAACTCCTGAAACCTGCACACTAGACTCAATGGAAGAATTCCATACACAACTTATGTCTACAAAAGAGTACACTGAGAATGTGCTAGCAACATGTTCAAATACCATATCACAGTCGAAGCAAAACTTTAATGATATTTTTATGAGATTAGCTAATGCATGAACTTTTAAGTTATTGATGTATATGTTGAACACTTTGATACAAATTTTCTCTCTCTCTCTCTCTCTCTCTCTCTATATATATATATATATATATATATATTACTTTTTCAATTTGGCATTGTTGTCAAAGGTGGAGTAGAATTATGTATGTGTGTTTTTGAAAATTTTGTATAATGCATGCATTAAGGGGGAGCATGAGTATATGTGTAAATTTGTTGTGTATGCACACTTAGTGGTACTACTGTAAAATTTTCTAAGTGTTGCCATCAATGCCAAAGGGGGAGATTGTTGGCTTGATGATGATTGTAATGTATTCATCATTTGTTGTCATTGATGAAACACTCTCACACACACATATGATTATATTGACTACCGGTGTAACTTCAATTGTTTACTCTATCAATCGATATATTAGAGGTTATATTAAGAGGTTTATCTCTAACCGGTACTTTGTGTCAACTGGTATGTGCATAAGTAACAACATGTGATTATACTAAGTCAACATCAAGATGAAGATCAAGATGGAGATCAAGCGGAGATTCAAGGACAATGGTTCATATGTTTTACTCAAACCGGTATTTGATTGATCCAACTAGTATTTGGTAATTTTGTAATGCGTTACCACATTTCGTGATGAGTTACTTGCATCGACTGCTTGGCGGTAATTTTTGTGATGTGTTATGTTCACTTGTCTAGATACACTGCACCTAGGAAATTGTGTTATGATTTCTTAAGGCCAACATGAAATCATAAGGTCTATATATTGACATCACATTGAATTATAGTGAAAGTGTTATGTTATATGAAAAAGGAAAAAGAATTAAGTTGCAGAGTATATAGAAGAGCAATGTTGAATATGTTTAGAAGGATCTGATTAAGCAAGTATTGTGCTACTCAGAATAGATCAAACCATTCTTGTTATTTTCTAACAATTACAGTAGAATCAAATCCCCTAATTGGGTAAGCTCTAACAAGCTTCAATGTATAAATCCTATAACATGGTGATCCATTAGTTTGGATTCAGAAATCCTCCACCGAGGTTACTTCTAATAAGGTACTACCTTTAATAAGGTATAAACTTCTAATCAAGCTTTGGGATCTCTACCAAGATTCGTTCCTAGCAGAGCACTTTGTAGACCTTAACTGATCAGTTATCTATTACTGCAAATAGTTAACTTGTGAGTTCCATCTCACCGTGGTTTTTACCTATTTGGGTTTTCCATGTACAAACACTTGTGTTATGGTGGATGCTTTAATTTTTGTGGATGTTGTTATATCATTTTGGATTGCATGCATTGTGTTTAAAATCTTTGTTGAGTTCATCTACCGGTTATTGTTTGAAGTAGTTTTATTTGGTGTCACTGATTCACCCCCCCTCTCAGTGCTTTTCAAGTCCATCACATAAAACCCCTTTATTTCTAGAAGGGTATGAAAAAAGATGCCATGACTTGTTTGTGATCGGTTGCTTCAACTGGCAGAGGGTGAAGGCATAACACCAACACCTAGTAGGTTTGTTACAACCTAATGTCATGCCAAAATGAAAGTGGCAAATAATCAATATGGACTTTGTCCAAGTATTGTCCATGTCTAGAAACAAGAAGAATATTATACTAGTAGTGGTTGATAGGCTTACTAAGGTAACCCACTTTACACCTAGGAATGTTTTAAATGGGGCACCCACTATAGCTCACAAATATTTCCAAGAGATATTTTGACTACTTAGGGTACTAGAAAAGATAATATCAAATGGGGATGCTAGAATGACATCCAGATTTTGGCAAGCCTTGTTTGTAATACTTTAGGTATGTTGGCAAGAGATACTGTTCTTGAAGAGATAAGTGTTTAAGGATTGTTTAGGGGTTGTCATTGATGGCAACTTAGATTAGAAGCGTCATCTGGTATATGCAAATTCATTCTACCAAACTTTTTTCTAAAGTCTGGAAGGTGGAACATAGTATTCGACAAAGTATGAGTACATTGAGTATAACTCAATTTTGGGAGCACATTTTTGTTTGCGGTGGAAGAGGTAGTCAATTTTTGGGTTGGAATTGCTTAGTTTGTAGTCCTAGCTTTTGGTGTTGATTCTAGTGCAAGTTTGATGATCTGGTATCCAATATTTCAAGAAGAACAAAGGCTATTTTGGTATAGCGTGTTATGAGGAGAATCTTTGGGATGATTTTGTTGATTGGTGTCATGTTCAAAGTTGTTATGCCAACTTGATTGAAGTGTATTATCAAATGTTTTTTATCCGCATATGCATTTGTAATTGGATTGAGCTGACATTTTGTTACATGTTTCATCTTTTTGGAGCTGACATGTTGGTGACCTAATCAAGTGATGCGGATATATAAGACCAATCTATATGAGTATTTTTGTATTGGAGAGTGGTGTACGAAGATTGTATGAGCATTTGTGCATAGTTTCATGTGTGCTATCCTTGGATTTATGCTATGGTACATGACAGATCAGAGCAAAAAAAAGGAGTGTGCTAGAACAGTGGAAGAAGACTCTTTGTGCTTAACCAAAACTACATTTTGGCATTTATAGATGCTACTCATTAGTTCAGACAATTAGTTATCATTTTTACGATAGTGAGTCCTCCGAGGGTTGTAGCCCTCTATTGTAATTGAGCGGTGAGCTCTAGGCAGTGTGCTTGATCATAATATTATAATATTGTGGGTCTCAATACCACCATGGTTTTTCCCTTTTTGGGTTTTTCATGTAAAAATTCCAGTGTTATGGTTTTATACTTGTGTGTTGAGTTTCTATAATTTACTTTTATTCATTTACATTTGGTGGTTTAAGAATTAGTTAAAGAAAGTTATAAACTGCAGAACATTGATTCACCCCCCCTCTCAGTGTTCATTGATTCCAGCAATTGGTATTAAAGCCTAGTCCCTCCAAGGAAGCCTAATAGCTTGAG
The DNA here is from genome assembly GCF_030272615.1 of Cryptomeria japonica. Classification (NCBI taxonomy): domain Eukaryota; kingdom Viridiplantae; phylum Streptophyta; class Pinopsida; order Cupressales; family Cupressaceae; genus Cryptomeria; species Cryptomeria japonica. The sequence continues at coordinate 196,598,306 of NC_081407.1, read as the reverse complement.
GAAGATTCGGGAGAGTGGATCAATGGACTCTGGTTTATAGAAACAACTCATAGTGGCACTTGAAGATCTAGATACAACAAGAAAAGAAGCAAATAGCCTAAGAAGAAATCCAAGCGATGTTGAAGAATTCATTGAGTCTTTGAAGGAGAAAGTGAACACATCTAGAGAAAAGAGAAAGGAGCTTATGCAAAAACTCAAGGAGAAAGAAGACCAAAGCATTGATGACCAAGCCTTAAAAGACAAGACAAATGAATGTGAAAAACTTGCTAGACATAATGTAGTCTTGAAGAATGAGATGCAATCCATTGTGATGAAGCTAAAAAAGGAGATTGAAGATAGGAAGAAGAATGAGGAAATCTTGACTCTGTCACTAAAGGATAGATCTAATGAATGTTGCAGAATTAATCATGAAAATGACCTATTGAAGTTTGAATTGATACAATCCAGAAATAATGAAAAAGAGCTTGAAAGACAAATCATAATTTTGAGAGATGAACTTACCACTGCTAATGAGTACAAAGAAAAATTTAATGCTAGCTCAGCTAAGATGGATGAGATGCTACAAAGTCCGAAGAATAAAGGTGATATGGGAGGACTTGGATTTAAGAAAGGAGAAAGCTATAGATCTGGTCAAAGCAGTCATAAAAAAAATAGGAGATCTTCGATAAAACAACCTAATGCCTATAAATTCAATGGTAAATTCTTTGTTTGCAATAATTTTTTTCATATGGCAAGTCGATGCAGAAATAGGGAAAATAAAAATAATTCATCATTCTCAAAACAATGTTTCAATTGCAATAAACATGGTGATAAGTCAATTGAATACATAAGTATGGTAAATAGGAGAATATAAGATGCTATGCTTGTAGAAGATTTGTACATATTGCTAATTAATGTAGATCAAATGGAAAATAAGGTAATTATAGGCCTAATCAGAGAAACAACATTTTTGTTATGCTTGCAACAAATCCGGTCACATTGCTAAATTCTGCAGAAGCAAGAATATGAACCAGAATGCTTCGGCATATAAGAAAAAGTTAGATGATAAGGGAAAAGCGAAGGTTGAAGAAATCAGAGAGTAGTACAAGAAGAAAAGTTTTAAGAAGGGTTATTCAGATTCAGTAAATGAGTCCATACCTGATTCTGGTGTTGGAACCTCATCCGGTAACTAAGGCACTTGGCCTCAGGGGCAAGCTTTTCATGGAGATCCTAAAAAAACCCCTGTCTAAGATATGTAATTGGTTACGGTTGGTTGCAGATGGTTGTGAATGTTTGTACAATCGATTCTGAAAGATCTCCGGAAGACTTCATGTTGATTTGAGACTTTGGAATAATATTCATGAGATACAAAGCATCCAAAAGAGTTAGGGTTTAGCATTTATTATACCTAAAAGTTAGGTATACGACAGATAAAAAGGGGGATTTAAATCTCATTTCCCACATTATGTCGAAGCGAAAGAGCGGGAGAGCTTGGCGAAGATATTGTGAAGTGAACCCAGAGCTTTAAGATATTCAACGAAGATTTCTTGCATCTGGTTGAAGACAACAATATATTTTTTAGAGTTCAATAACTTTCTCTGTTCATAACCTAAAATTTGACAATGGCATCATCTGGTGTGGAAACTTCATTGGTTGTTGACATAGCTAATAGGGAAAGGCCTAAGCTTAAGAAACACCCATATAAATCGATGGAAGATTATCCGCAAGGGGCATTTTTGTTCATTTTGTATGGTGTTTTGCATGTTGAAGACATTAGGGCTTACATTCATTGCAATTTCTAAGAGCCTGTGAATGTTGAAATGCTGAAGCTTTACATAGAGCACATGGTAGATGGCATGGGAAACCTTAAACCTGGATTCAAATCACTCCAGGACAAGGGTTTCATTCAATTCATGAATTTTTGGTCTTTGACGAGCCCGAATGGGTCAAATTCATTCTGAGAAGAGTTCATGGCGAGTTCATATGGTTTGACAGGCACCACAAAATCATGAAGCAAGCAATCAAAGTCGTAACATGCTTGAATTCAACCAGTGAAATTCCTAGCCTAAGGAATGTAAAGAACACGACCGTGACAGAGACAACCGGTTCTGAACATGATGGAAGATTGATGAAAATCAGTGACATTATTGAATATAATGTTAGATTTGCATCCATGGTGATAAGATACAAGGTCTATCAATCCAACAAAGATAACTCAGTATCCAATACAACCATTTATGTTGCTTTTCAAATTCTCAAGAAAGATAAGTTATATGATCTATGTGAGGTGCTCCAGAATGAGCTCTTGAACAATCTGAAGAAAATTGAGCAAGACAAAAAGAATGTATTCAAGTTCAGTACCTTTATTATCTGTTTGTACTTCTATTTCATGAATGAGGTCCCCAGTGTAGGTAAAGTTCAATGGGCCTATGACAGGTCGGTGGCAGTGCAGCTAAAGGAAACTCTAGATGGATTAGGTGATGCACAAGCTCAGAGAGATACTTTGTGGGGATACTTTAAAACCTTCCAAGATATGATGCAAAGCAAGGAGAGGATCCCTAAGGAAATTGTAAAGAAGTATGAAGACTTCATATGCTTCATGGTGGACACCGATCAATGTTTGATGGAGGTTGTTGAACCTAGGATAGCTTGGATCATGCCCATGTGGTATGAAGTTAGTGGTGATATTCTTAATGCATATGAACACCTTTTGAGCAAGCCGGTAGACACCACTAAGGAAAGATTTGGATCATACAAGGAGAAAAGCTTGAGCCTTCACTCTCATTTCACCAAACCTAGAATGTAGAGGAGAGTGAGGAAGGAAGTAGAGAAGCTTACAAAAGACATGGGAATTACAAAGGAGGTAGTTTGGAGAGCCCGTGAGAGGAATATGTTGAAAGAACAAGATATGGTTAAACTGAAGAAGACCAAACCAAAAAAATCCTTCCCCGAAGCCAAGGAAAACAAGGAAGCCAACACCTTCTTCCGGTGCTCAAAATCTCATCCCTCCACCTAAGCCTCAATCAAAACCTTTTGGTGGAACTAAGAAGAGGAAGAAAGAGAAACTAGAAAGAGTTTATGCAACAACCACTATGGAAGAGGAGACTGAATTAGATGAAGCAATGAAAGAGGTAAAGAAGAGTGTTGTTGTTGCTAGGGTTGTGAAGATTTAATCCTTAGATGAAGGTCACACCAATAGGAAGCCAAGAGTTGAAACTGACCCATCTAGTATAACTCTCAAGCAATTCAAGGAATAAATAACAGAACAAGGTAATCTTAAATTGCTTTCCCAATTTTATGATCGTTTGGATGAAAAGGGGAAAAGGTCTCTAGAAGAAGCTACTATTGTATATTTGAATAAGTATACCAGGGTGCTTATAGAGATTTCTTCTAAAGTTCCTAAGATTTTATATGATATTATGGATATGAGAAAAGAAACTACAAGATTAGAAGAAGAGAGAATAAGGGAGTATGAGCTAGTGTAACTCTGCCCTGTGATTTCCAAGTCAGAAGTTGATAGAATACTTAAGGAAAATAAAGAAAGATTCTGAAGTAAAACTAGGGTAAACAAAATAATGATTGGCAAAAATGAAGAGGTTCAAAAGGAGAACCAAGAAATTTTGAGGGAAATAATAAAGAGATATGAGTATAATGTATTTCCTGAAAGATCTCAATAGAGTGTTCAAAAGTCTATTTCAAAAGTCCTTGAGATTCCATCCTTAGGAGAAGAATCTAAAATAGAAAAACCAATTGAATAAATAACTGAACAGGTTACTGCATATAATCTTGATAACAGTCAGCATATTGCAGACTCCGGTGAAGCAGATCAAGATCCTCTGGTAATGAATGTGGATTTAGAGAATAATGTTGAGGAGGTTGGTAATGAGAAGGTAGAGGATGCAGAGATAGAAGTAAAGGAGAAGGATGAAGGCAAGATTGAACAGATTCTGGTGGCAAGAGACACTGTGGAATCTGACAAAGGCAAGAAGTATGCTTAAGGTAGTAGACTCTCATTTTGAATCTCTAGAGAAAGCTGGAGATGTAAAATTTGTGAACCATTTTAAAGCTATGAGGTTAAGGATAGTTTTGAGAATGGTTGAAGGTGATAGGGTCAATCTGATAATCATTGTGAAGGGAATTCAAGAGGCATTGAATAAAGGCGGAAAAATCTACAAGTCATGTCTTTTATTGCCGAAGCTCACTATAGAGCTAGATAAGAACATCAAGGAGTGTGAAGGACAATTGGCTGGTATATCTCAGTCCTATTCACCCCAGACCATTTTTTCTTATAATTATGAAGCTCAGGTGATGTCTCTACTTGGTAAAATCAGAAAAGGATAGGATAATTGGTAGAGAGGGAGAGATGAGGAACCTGATCACTCCCCAGTTGGATACCCTACCGAGTCAGCAAGATGTCTTGAATGCACTAAATAAGAGTGTTCCTTCCAATCTTAGAGGAGATGAAATGCATGCATACCCATTTAATGCTCTAATAAACATTTTGGAGAACCTGAAGAAAGGTTGGGATGATCACTTGCAGTCATTAAGGACTATCTTTGCAAACATCTTCAAATTTTTGTAAGTTACTGTGTATACCTTTGTACATACAATTTTGAGTGGATACATGCCTTTTCCATTTATGTCAAAGGGGGGGAGAGAGGAGTTAAAAATGATGTATATTCTCTAGGGGAGCCTGTGCCTGTTTCATTTTTTGAGTTTTTAATTTTTGCAGTGTATGACATTTTTGGTTTGACAGTTAGTCATTTTTCACTAAGTGTTGCCATCAATGCCAAAGGGGGAGATTATTGGCAAGAGACACTATTTCGAAAGAGATAAGTGTTTGAGGATTGTTTAGGGGTTGTCATTGATGGCAACTCAGATCAAAAGAGTCATCTGGTATATGCAAATTCATTCTACCAAAAGTTTTTCTTAAGTCTGGAAGGTGGAACACAATATTCAACAGAGTATGAGTACATTGAGTAGAACTCAATTTTGGGTGCACATTTTTGTTTGTGGTGGAAGAGGTAGTAGATTTGATGGTTGGAATTGCCTAGTCTGCTATCCTAGATTTTGGTGTTGATTCTAGTGCAAGTTTGATGATCTAATATCTGGTATCTCAAGAAGGACAGGGTTATTTTGGTATTGCGTGTTATGCAAAATCTTTGGGATGATTTTGTTGATTGGTGCCATGTTCAAAGTTGTTATGCCAACTTGATTGAAGTGTATTATCAATTTGTTTTGATCCACATGCGCATTTGTAATTGGATTGAGTCGACTTCTTGTTACATGTTTCATATTTTTGGAGCCGACATGTTGGTGACCTAATCAAGTGATGTAGATATAAGACCAATCTATATGAGCATTTTAGTATTGGAGAGTGGTGTGTGAAGATTGTATGAGCGTTTGTGCATAGTTTCACGTGTGCTATCCTTGGATTTATTCTCTAGTATATGACAAAGCAGAGTAGAACAGAGCAGTGTGCTAGAAAAGTGGAAGAAGACTCTTTGTGCTTAATCGAAACTGTATTTTGGCATTTATAGATGTTATTCATCATTTTAGACAATCAGTTATCATTTATAATCATGTGTAGGACAATGAGTCCTCCGGGGGTTGTAGCCCTCTATTATAATTGAGAAGTGAGCTATAGGTAGTGTGCTTGAATGCATGGACATTCCCCTTGTAATATTATTATACTCCTCATCATGGTATTATAATATTGTTAGTCTCAATCCCACCATGGTTTTTCCCTTTTTGGGTTTCCACGTAAAGATTCTGGTGTTATGGTTTTATGCTTGTGTGTGCTGAGTTTTTGTACTTTACTTTTATTCATTTGCATCTGATGGTTTAAGAATCAGTTAAAGAAAGCTATAAATTGTAGAACATTGATTCACCCCCCTCTCAGTGTTCATTGATTCCAACAAGGTACTCAATTGAACATTAGGTCATCCTAGCACTCAAAAATATATGGACAAATAGAAAGGGTCAGTCAAGTTCTAGAAGACCTTTTGAGAATGTATTGCATGGATCATCAGTACAAGTGGGAAGACCACTTATCCTTGGTTGAATTTGCATTAAATAACTCCTATTAGTCATCCATAAAGATGACATCATTTGAGGCATTAAACAAAAGGAGGTGTAGAACTCCTATCAGCTGGGATAAGTTGGAAGAAAGGATAACCCTTTGTAGCATCATTAATTGTCACTGGTCCAATTTACAACTCATCTTTGGGTGCCCACTTTAGTGTGTCCTATCCTCATCCCCTCTCTAGTTATGATTTGACCCCATTCTCTAGCTTTGAGGCCATGAACAACCATTGGTGGGTCCCATGGTGAGGTACCCCTCCCCCTTGTGCCTTATTTTGGTCCTATTTGCAGAGGGACCATGGTGCCCCAAAATGAAATGGTCCCTTTCAATGGGGCCCCAATTTAAAATAGGGAAGGTGTTGTATCTCCCTAGCGGGAATTGACCCCCGAGACTATAAATGATTGTTGGAGGCCGGCCTAATTGGTAATTTACCTAAGAAACCTTATATAAAGACATTATATTAATTTATTATAGATTTGTCTCCATCTACATGCAATCTAATATTCATGCATCCACGAAGCATTCATTATCAAGCATTTTCAGATATCTTCAAGGCTACATATTCATCCTTCAACCATTCTAGAGAAAAATTACATCAATCTTGTGCAAGCATGTGTGTGTGATTAGGGTTTCTCATGCCATTACATACAACATTGTGATTACATTCAAAGAGAAAAGAATCATCATCAACAATTGTAGATTTGAGGAAAACCCCATTCCAATAAATTTCCCCTTTCTTTCTATGTGTAGGAAACTGGTATAGAGCTGCATTTGGCAGGGTTGACAAAATTCACAAAGATGAATAGGTTCAACTTTCTATGGCAAGAAATTTAGAGGACAATGACAAATTGATACTACCTAGTCTCAAAAAATCAGACCGAACTATTGTGAACGAATCTAAAAAATATTTTTTTGCCCAAATCTAGGTTGGTGGCTCCGTGTGACATTTGTAGCTTACTCTTTTTATCAAAATACCTCATTTATCACCAATTTTTTCCTAATTGCATAATTTCTCCAATTCAACTTAGAAAGAGGGAGTCAAACCCTAATGTAACGTCCTAAAATTGCACCCCTTGCAAATTTTGACTGCATTTGGGTCTTCTCCTTAGTGTTTGCGCTCCTCGGCTTGATCAAAGACTTGAATATGCTCATGCACATCAAAAATACCTTGCAAATCAGTAATTCACTCAAGGGCCACCTTGATCCTGTCCCAAAATAGGGTAGGACCAGGGCATGGCGCCCTGGGACCCCTTAATTGGGGCCTATCTTGATCCCCTCCCTTGGACCTAACTCAAATTTGTAGCAGGAAAATCCCCTCCATGTCGACTCTCAAGTCAAAAAATCAGTCAATTAATCCTACTACCAAGTATATGAGAGAGATTTCTCCTCTCATTTGAAAACACAAGATCTAATGGAAAATCATTATCAAGCATCTGAGCATTCAAGAGATCAAGCATTCAATCATTCAAGAGAAATTGAGCATTTTCAGCCTTCCTTCAAGCTTTAGAGAAACAATAGAGTCAAGATTTCGAGCATTGAAGAATAGATCATCATTCTACTTCATGAAATCATAATTCAATGTGGAGGCAATCAAAACTTCACAAGGAGGTATAAGCATTTCATTTTCAAGCAATTCAACATCCCCTCAAAGAGGAGTATTTCTACTTTCATTCATTTGAATTTACATTATTTCAACCACTTGGTCAATTCCAAAACTGAGGTTTGACCTAAAGGCAAACCCCTATTCCTAACACATTTCCCTTTCTTTCTGTGTGCAGGAAATATGTGCATAGTTGTACTTCTAGAATTAGGCTTTATTCGCAAAGATGAAAAAACCCTCTTTCAACACGCGGAAAGTTCAGAGGACTGATTGGAGGGTACCCCTATTCGGACACATGGTCCCTGCAACTTTTGCCCGATTTTGCAAAGCAACTCCGAATCATCTCAAACTTCTCATATCCAAGTGCACGACTGAATCCCGAATCTATAGCTCCCCTTTTTTACATACTTTGTTTTCATTTCCAACACTTAATCTTAATTCAATTAATCAACTTACAAAAGAGGGTCAAACACATCCCAATTTCAACTAATCTACTTAGTATTTAGTCCTTGTATCCTTTGGGATTGGATCTAGTAGATTCATCCCCCTCTTTTGAATGTAAAGTTTCCTCAAGTAAAAATTGAGCTTAGTGATTTTCCCCTTTCAAGTGGCAAATTGGCTAAGCTCCCAATTTTCCAGTTTACACCGAACTAGTGAATGTAATAAAAAATATCGACCCTTTCCTTAGTTGAATTGAGGCTAGATCTATTAGGTTCAACCCTCTTTCAATGTATGGTTAATTTGACTAGTTAGTGGATTTGTCATTTGGTAAAACCCTATTTCCAAATTACACCATTACATTTTGGTGAAATCGGCATCTTTCATGCTTAATTTTGATTCATTATCTCAAATCTAATTGTTTATGCATTTTAAATTTCAAATTTACACTGATTAATCTTATTTGCAATTAAACTACATAAATTTAGAGGTTAATTTCTTAAAAACCCTAATTTATTTTATCAAATTTGACTTGTGGGTTGCATAAAATTTTAATTACATTTTCAGATCGAATTCTTATGACATGTTATGTTCAAATTTAGATATATTCAATCATTTTTTATGTACTTGCATTAGTGAGAAATCATAAAAATTGCACATTGGTATCTCTTTTTATCATGCATTTTGCATATGTTATCATTTGAAGAAGCAAAATGTTGTCATTTTGTTTTCATTTAGTTATTTCCATGATGCATTTATTTCATAGATGTGATAATGGCTTAGCCTCCCTTGTTTCACTTTATCCTTCTCCTAAGGATCCTTCTACCCATGATGATATTTTAGTACAAAAAGAGACCATTAACACTTCTCTCAAAACTCTCCCTCCTAAAGATGAAGATTTGAAGAATGAAGTTGATATATTTTTCCTAAAATGTTCATCTCCCATGAAGTTATCTTAGAGGAAGAGGAAGATATCATAAACACCTTCCTTAATGTTACCTTACCTTCCATACATAGCACCTCTCATAGAGAAAATGTATTGTTGAACATTGATTTATCCTCTCCCAAATTTGGTCCTAACAATGAGGGCACATTGGTCCAAGAAAAGGTTATGAACACTTCTTTCAAAACTCTCCCTTCTAAGGATGAAGATTTGAAGAATGATGTTAATCTTCCTCCTAAAATGTACCTCCCCCATGTGGATCATTTGGTGCAAGTGGATGACAATGTCGCTACCTTTCTCAGTGATACCATACCCTCTTTTCATTTCAATGAATTTCCCACTAGAGATGAAGCATTGTAATGAACACCATAATATCATAACAATAAAATCCACAAATTACACATCAACAAGCTTAAATTAATGCCATGTGTACAAATATATGAGATTAGAGATACAAAATACATATTCTAGCATAAATTCAAAGTAAACGAGCCAAAAACATAGGGAAGCATATTCCCTTACAATAGACCACAAGGTCAAATACAATAATTACATAAGGAGAAAATCATGATGACCACCTTAACAGGAACTCATGACATCGATCTCCCTCGAGCACACCACAAACAAGAACATTGTTAGACCACATTTCCACCCTACCACGAAGTAGTTACACTTCTCCAAAATATTTCATGACACAAAAGATACCCAACTCGACATGAGGAAGACCAACAATGTGATACTGGCAAGAGTAATGGAAATTGTGCAACATAAAACTATAGCATAGAAGATCATACAATACATATAAAAACATACAAGAGCATATATGTATATGCATGTGCAATGGTCTAAGTATATTGACAAGTCTATGAAATAACTCATAGGTATATAGAAGCATCTATGTGTACATCACCAAATAATAAAACTCACACATAAGCTTATACACATGCATATTGCATATCTAAGTGAAGACAAGCACAACTCAAACACATAAAATCCATGATCCTTCTCATAATAAATTCAATAAATATATGAAAATATTTTAAGTAATTCCACACAATTTTTGTATAAATCAATGTAACATTATTGACAAACCCTTCCATTAACATAAAATGAAACTATGGACATTTTTTAATTTTAAGTAATGATAAACACGTTCTCATTAGCATTGGTCATTTTTAATTCAAGAATAGAATCATTTCCATAAATGGTCCAAGGTTCCATACTCTAAAAATATTCTTAAGGTGAGGTATCCAAATGATATTGATGATAATAAATAAAACTCTTAAATATCCCTATACTATTCATATCATGAAGATCTATAGACAATTTCCTATTTCGGTGATGATATCTAATACTTATTTACCTTAAAAGCATGCATCAAGACCCTTTAATTCAACATATTCAAATATAAAAATTATATACTCATATGACATCTTCCTTTGTGAATCAATCTTTGATAATATTTACTAAAAATCTAGGTTCTCCAACCTTTATTTAAAAGTTGAATAGCAAAAGATTTACTAATACAAGGAATCAACATACAATCCTTACAACTAGGCCAATAATTTTCTTTCAAGGAGTCCTATGTTATATCGAAGGGAAGATCCAAGAATTACTCCATTTACTTACTAAGATTTAATGCAACCATAGAAATTTGTTCATGAACTTAACCTCTATCTATAAGTAATATGAATATACTGAGGAACACTCCACGAAACATATCTCTACATTGAACATTATATTTCCCTATGATAAACTTCATCCCTTTTCATACCCAAAAATATTTCAATATTCCTATCAATATAGCATTGTATCATAATATACTATTATAGATTTTCATAAGAATCATATGTACTTCCCTCCTATCAATTGATCTCTTGAATCACTATGAAATATAGAATTGTGTACTTAAATACTATTATATAATTACATAGGTGTAGTCACAACTTAAATCATCTTTTTGCAAGGTCTTATTGAGTACACTTTTTCATAAAGTTTGAAAGAATAACTTGACCTAATAATACATGCATAATAAGCGAGTTCACAAGTCATATGTATCCCTACCAAATACGTGTGTGTGTGTGTGTGTCTATATGTATTACAGTACTAAAGAGTGCACACAATCATTTACAAACAAAGATTGTATCCCAGATGGTTGTTCATACTACTTGAAGTATGGGTCAAGGCTTGAAGGCCTGGTCAAAATTCTTCCTAGAGATACATTCTACCTAAACAATTCAGAGCTAAGAGGAGAAGGTATGGAATTAAACTCAATACTAACAAAGCTTGGGTTCATGCACTAAAAGAAAATAAGGAAAAACCATTTTCTTCTTACTAGATAGCATGCATGCAAAATGTGGAGATGTAGAAAAAGATATTCAGATTGCTTGTATTTAAAGCTTATATTACCCTTGAATGCAATCATGACAGGATTGCAAAGTGATAACAATGGGGATTCACTAAAAATTCCTTTCCATTTAGTAGTTCCCAAGACAGAGCCAAGAGATGGTGTAACCTAAAAAATTTCATAGGGTGAAGAAAGATTACTTATATCTACCAACTCAGAAATAAGCAAGACATGCACTAGTGCACTCCAAGGAATTTGCAAACTAATAAAAAATGGAATAAGCACAAACGGATTTAATGGTAAGACTATATGATGTCAATGTAGAAATAGAAGACAAATTTAAGAAATGAATTATCTCAATGTTTGATGAGTTGCCAAATCATTTGGAGGTGATGACAGTAATGCTTGAGAAGATATTTACAGTAACGCCTACAACCTAAGCTATTGTATTCTTTAATTCCTCCATGATTGGTAGCCAAGATTTCCCCCTTCTCACATTGTCGGTAAAACCTGAGAATAAACATTGCAATGCATGTCTTCTCATGCCTATTCCCATAATTGTGGCTCCCTTTAAATGTGTTCTTCTATAACCCAACCATAGATTAATTGCTCAATAAATTTCATAGAATAGAACCAAAACAATTCTTGTCTATTTGATTTATAACAATTAATACACTGGGTTAATTAATAATAATGAATAGTGGAAGCAAATTCACATGAAACCAATCATACAAACAAAATAATAGAATAACACATATTCACCCAAGAAACTCAAATGTGGGGAAAAATGCGCAAATGTTGAATCTTCTATTTAGCCTCAAGAGAAAACTTTCCTTCAAAAATACAATCCTAGTTGCTTTAGCTATCTTATATAAATAACCCTCTTGATGAAACATCAACATGCAAGAGAAGATAAACTTTCCTCACACGACACGACCTAAGAGAAAAATTCCTTACATGATGCAAAATGGAACTTTCCTTACATGATGCAAGAGAAAGGAAACTTATCTCACATAACTTAGACTAACTCAAACATAAAACCGCTCTTGGTGCTAACCTCACACTATAGGAAACATTCTATTTACATAACATAAAACATTCTCTTGTTGAACATTCAACTTGAGCTATAGTTAAGCAACTTCCACATTCCACACCTTTCAAGCTACAAAAAACTCAACACTCCCTCTTAGCGAGGAAGGTGTTGTGCACAACACCTAGCTATTCCCTGAAGAATACAAACTTACTCTTCATCAAGGTCTTGGCCGAGATGTCTGCTATTTGTTCATCTATAGGAATGTACTATAATTTTATTGTCCCCTTCTCTACACAATCTCTGATGAAGTTGTACTTAATCTCAATATGCTTTGACTTGTCATGAAACACTAGATTCTCAGAGAGTTTGATACACTCTGATTATCACAATAAATGACTATAGGATCTAGCTCCTGATCAAAGATCCCATCTAGAATTTTTTGAAGCCAAATAGCCTCACATGTAGCCATACTAGCTGCTATATACTTGGCCTCCACAGAACTTAGTTCAATTGACTTATGTTTCTTGTTGTACCAAGAGACTGCTTTTGATCCCAAACTGAAAGAACACACTAAAGTGATCTTCCTGTTAGCTATACTACTTGCCCAATTTGCATTAGTGAACATCTCGAGCTTCACTCCATCCTACTAAATATACCTCGGCCCCTAAATAATTGTGCCTTGAAGATACCTCATGTGTAGGGGAAAAAGCGAGACTAGGACAATGTACCCTAATCCTAACTTTCGACACACATTGCGGAATACGAAAGAGCCTAGAGATATCGCATGGTTGGCTACTTCTTTTGGTGAAAGAGAGAGCCATGGGATATCTATTAGGATTTCTATTCCCTTGTTGAAATTGAAAGCTAAAATGATACAAGTTCAAACCCTAACCTCAAAATGTAAGTATGAACTAGTAACAAGTTTGCAGAATTGAGATTAAGCAATGAACAGCTGTAAATGTAAGGATAAAATAAGAATGCAGATATGTACCCGGATTCGAAATCGGACTGAAAATGTTCGGGACGGGGGCGCGGGCGCCACTGTCCTGAAAACTGCACCGGAAACCACTGTTTTGCACCCTGAAACACTGTCTGGAAACTGTCGGAAAGCTGTCTGTCCGGAGGACCAGGGCGCCCAGCGCCTCTGTCCCAGGGACCAGGGCGCCCAGCGCCCCTGTCCTGGCAGGACCAGGGCGCCCAGCGCCCCTGTCCCAGTCTTCTGAGCTGCAATTGCACACAGAGTTCTGTCTCAGTCTCCTCTTTCCGGATCTGTGTCCTGCGGCGTCGTCCGAATCCCGAAACCTGCAATAATATCTGAAAAGGGGGAAGGGCGGCTATATAGGGTTTTGCCTTAGTCAAACCCCCGCTTTGGTGATTTCCACCTCCACGAATAGCCAAGTTGTTTTGTAAAATGTATTGTGTGTGCAGACCTAGTGTGTGTGCAAGGTCCAAAATGCAAGAAAGCAAACTAGAGCAACCTAGAAAGTAAACCCTAATTGCTTGTAAATGATAATGCAAATGCTCTAAATCAAGATGCAATGTGATCTAAAGCATGAATAAATGATATATCAAAGCTTATGTAAGGACATGAAAACAATATGAAATCATACCCAACCCTCAAGGGAGGAGTACAAGCCAATCTTCAGTCCGTAATCTCCTATTGTTCTTCAATGTCTTCCAAGCCCTAATTGGATGAATGAATGAATTTGATAGATGCTTGATAGAATGATGTTGAGTGTTGTTGAAGTCTTCAAAGATATGCTCTTTCGCTGCATATGAAGTTCCTGGAAACAAAAATCCGATCCTTTCAAATGAAGAAAGAGAGCTCTTATGTATGAAACCCTAGGTCGTAAATTCGTATTTTGGCCGACCTAGAGATTGAATATCCCGCCAATTTCTTGGGGTTAAGCTTTATTTTATGATTAGATCGTGCTCCCAAAATTTCAGGAAAAATGTCCGGGACCATGTTGCACGGGCGCCATGGTCCCGACAACTTTTCACCAAATTTTCAGGGCCGTCGGATATGATGATTTTAGAGAGAATCCCGAAGTTACAGGTGATTTTGAGATGTTTAGACCCCGAAACCAAGCCCCCAAGTTCGAAATAGGACTTAATTAGGGTTTTTGATTAAGTGGTGTATTGGAAGAATAAAATGCGAAGGGCGCGCTTTAGTGAAAGGGCCCAACTTTGTGATGTAGAAAATGATGAAATAGGGCCTTAGACTTAATTAATTTGATTAATTAAGTGCTTAAGGAGAAATGCAATGCAGAATGCAAAACGCACTAAGGCGGGTGCTAAACTAGGTGCGAAATTGTATCACCCTAGCGAGTGCGTACAATTTACGACGCTACACCTCAAAACATGCTTCACAGTTATCCATTGCACACGTTTAGGTTTCATCATAAGCTATCTGAGTGAATTTACTACAAAATAAATGTTTAGCCTAGTGTTTACCAGATACATAAGAGAGCCTATCAATTGTCTATATAAAGTTGGGTCCACTGCGTCTGATCTAGAAGAATCAATATTCTTCTAGTTGGTCAATGGTGTGGACATGGGTTTACAGTCCTCCATCCTAAATTGATTCAGGATATCAATTATGTACTTCCCTTGTCCAAGGAAAATCTCTCCCTCTTTTTGCCACAACTCCAATCCTAGATTCTAGTGCATCAAACCAAGTCCTTCATCTCAAACTCTCCAGCAAGATCGTACTCGCAGTGTGCTATGAGCTCTTTTGACCCTATAAGAAATAATTCATCAACATATAACACCAATATGAGAAGCTTTCCCTTCACCTAAACATAGTACAGGTTTGGATCAGCCTCACTCTTGGTCAAGCCCACACTCTCCAAGTAACCATCAATATGTGCATACCATGCTCTAGGAGCCTGCTTGATCCCACACAATGCTCTCTTCAACATGCACACATGGGAATCCCTCCCATGCATCTCAAAACCATTTGGTTGTTTTGTGTAAATTTCATCCTCAATCAATCCATTGAGGAAGGCCATATTCATATCCATCTGGTGAATCCTCCAACCCATTTGTGCTGCTACAAAAATGATAACCCTTATGGATGAATACCTAGCTATTGGAGCAACGATCTCGTCATAGTCAATCCCTTCCTTCTAACAACACCTCTTAGCCACAAATCGGTCTTTGAACTTTTCCACACTACCTATTGGAAATATGCCAGATTTGGTTAAATGTTGTCATTGATGTCAACACTGTATCCTGGTTGGACCTATCCTGGTTAGTCTTGGTAACCATCCAGTATGATCAGATCTTTGGAATTTGTTTTGGATGTTTAATCTGGATGGTTATTTTTTTTCCATATTCTATTGGTTCATGTTTTGGTGCTCTGCCAACTATTGCTTATGTTCCCGGTACTGGTTAGCTTTATCGGTAAGAGATATTTGGTGTTTTGGTTAGACGATTTTGGTTCGGCTTATGGAAATGGTTTCTATCATGCTGAAGGTGTTTCTTGATCATATTATGAGTTTTTGGTGACTTTGTATTGGCTAGCGTGCCATTATGGTGGTCCTCTTTGGATCTGGTTAGACTTTTTGTGTTTCTTCACTAAGGGTTTCTATCGGTTGGTGAAGCGTGTTGGATTTTGGTCTTAGCGGAATTTCCGATGGATGGAATTGTTTGGTTACTTGATTTAGGTCCATGCTATGCAATTTAAATCATAATATTAGTCTAGTGATACCGTGTAATGTAATTTTTTTTATTATGGGTTTAGGGTTTAGCTAGCCTTGTCAATAAGGTTGATGATCTATATTTATAGGTGACTTATTCATGTAATTTAGATATCGATGGATGGATGGGATCGACAGTTATGTCTGCATTATCAGAGGAAGTTTTATGTGTGAACAAGTGATATATCATTTAGTGAAGGCTTTTGTATTGTAGGGCAGACATCTGTGTTGAACCGGAATTGTATCAAGCATTAGGAGATGTTACTTTCATAGTTCATCCTTTCCAGATTGTAGTTTGATGTTTAAGTCAGTGAGACTTATTTTTGTGATGAGTAGTGAGCTCTAGGCAGTTGGCCTTATTGCAAGTGCAATCCCCATTGTAATTTCACATATTGTTGCAGAAGTATTATCTGATTGTGGCTAGGGTTTCCCACCATGGTTTTTCCCTTTACTGAGTTTTCCACGTCAAAATATTGGTGTTGTGTGTATTGTGCTTTCATTTTCTATTCTTCATTGTGTTGGTTTCTTTGTGCTTTGGTTTCATGGTTTTAATATGCATGAGTTCTAATTTTTTATGGTAAACTGATTCAACCCCGTTCTCAGTTTACTCCTTGTATCAGATCTGTCTAACAATTGGTATCAGAGAAAGATCCTCTATGCAGAAGCTTAACCACTTGAGGAGATTCGATGGCAACTACATCTAGTTCTACATTCAATCCCTATCAGAAGGAGAGTTCCAAATTTCATGGTACAAATTACAAAATATGTAAGGAGCGAATGAAGATTCATCTCAGATGTCTTAGAGCTGAAGTTTGGGAGATAGTGGAGAAAGGGTATATACCTCATGATCCTAATTTTGAAACACCGACACCTATTAATGAACAAAAGAAGGCTGAAAATGATGTCAGAGCTAAAGAAGCATTATTAAGTGCCCTATTTGATGAAAAGCTATTGAATGTCATAGATTTGGAGAATGCAAAGCTGATCTAGACAAAGCTTGAAACTCTTTATGAAGGCGACCAGGCTATAAAAATTGCAAAAACTTGAAGGTTTCCGGATAAGGTATTAAACTTTGAAGATGGAAGAAGATGAGAAGATAAGTTCTTTCATGGATAGAGTAAATGAGATTGTTATGAGAATCAAATGTTGTGGCAAATCGATTAGTGAGGATGAGATAGTGTCAAAGGTTCTGAGAGTTCTACCTCCGACTTATAAGATGAAGGCTACTGCAATCAATAAGCTCTGTACAATGTCAAGTACCCCTATTACCAGGGCCTCTGGTAAGCAGATGATAGATTGGAAGAAGATGTATGCTAAAGATATGGAGGACATTGAAAGAGAAGAAAGAGAACTTGAAGAGTTGGAAGCCCTGATTGCTAGAAGAATTCCTAAAGGACCAACTGGAAGTAATTATGAAGGAAAAATCCCCTTTAAATGTTTTTCATGCAATAAGATTGGTCATTTTGCTTCTAGATTCCCTAAAAGAGCTGCTAGGAATCATGGAACATTTGTGAAGAGTTATAAGCCTAATACGGAATATTAAAACATACCTAGATTCAGAAGGAATAAGGATAAATCATACTATTATGTTGGTGATGATGATTTTGGTATTACTGATGATGATGATGATGATGATGATGATGATGATGATGATGATGATGATGATGATGATGATGATGATGATGATGATGATGATGATGATGATGATGATGATGATGATGATGATGATGATGATGATGATGATGAGCCTATGAGTGGAACTAGTAATGGAGCTTCCTTTGGTAAGGACTGGGTTTTTATTGCTATCAAGGATGATTCTCTAGAACCTATAAATGAAACAACTCATACTAAGGAAAAGGCTTTAGCTGCTAAAATTGAAGAAAAGGATGAATGGGTTATAGACAGTGGATGCTCACATCACATGACTGGTGACAAGAGAAAATTTCTATCACTACAAGAATTTGATGGCAGATTAGTCAAATTTGGAGACAAGGCATGTAGGATCAAAGGCAAGGGAACAATATCATTGGATGGTAAGACTAACATTGATAATGATTATTATGTTGAAGGCTTAAAGCATAATATTTTAAGTGTAGGTCAGATGGTGGATAGAGGATTTCATTTACAATTGAAGGATGGAAATGTAAGATCATCAATAGGTCTGGATTGGAAATTACATCCGAAACTTAGACCAATGGAAACGTCTTTCATTTGAATTCTGGTGAGAAAGATTGCTTGATTGCTCAGATTGATGAAAGTTGGTTATGACATAAGAGGATGTGTCATGTAAATTTTGATTGTAGAGTGAAGATCAGTTCAACAGGGGCTGTCAGAGATTTTCCCAAAATTGTCAAACCTCATAATCTAGTATGTAGAGAATGTCAAATGGGTAAGCAAGTCAGAACTTCTTTTAGAAGCATGCATGATAAATCTAATGAAATTCTTGATTGTATTAATACTGATCTGTGTGGACCGATAAGGACTAAAAGTTTTCAAGGTGACATATACTTTATGTTACTTATTGATGATTATTCTAGAATGATGTGGGTAGCATTTTTGAAAGAAAAATTTGAAGCTTTTGAGAAATTCAAAACCTTTAAAGCTATGGTTGAGACTAAGATAGGACTGAAGATAAAGTGTGTAAGATTAGATCAAGATGGTGAGTTTACATCTGGTGAATTCAATAAATTTTGTGAGAAGAATGGAATCAGAAGACAACTTTATACACCTAGGACTCCACAGCAGAATGGATTAGTGGAAAGGAAGAACAAAACCATATTGGATGCGACAAGGACTATGATGACATAAGCCAATTTGTCTGATATTTATTGGAGGGAAGTTGTCAATACAACTGTATACACTTTCAACAGAGTACACATAAAAGGTGATATCGGTAAGAGTCCTTATGGATTGTGGTTTGGTCATACTCTACTGTTAGATATTTCAAAAAATTTGGAAGTAAATGTTACATTGGAAGAGATGATGCATTGGAAAAATTTGATCCTAGAAGTGATGAAGGAATATTTTTGGGTTATTCTACCAAGAGAAAAGCATATAGATGTTATAAAAAAAGTTTGAATGGGATAATGAAGAGCATAAATGTCAAGGTGGATGAACATGGCAATAATCACATCAGATCATATGATTGTGGATCATAAGATGGATTTATTTGACTTGAACCAGTAATGCATGAAGCTACTCAAAACAGTGAACCTGTCACTTCGGTAACATCAGAAAACTCAACTGTGACAGAGGAACAACAGAAAGAGTTAGTAAATTAATAAAATTCAAAGACTCCCAGGTATGTGAAACTAAATCATTTTGAAGATCAGATCTTTGGGGATTATTGCAAGGTGTGTGCCCTTGGTTTCCTTGTGTTGTGCACCATAGTGCTTGGGTTTGTGACATGGCTTAACTGCCTCCTATGTATTATATTGGTTTCATGGCTTAGCAAGAAACAATCATGTACTTCATTATCTACTGTTGAAGCAGAATATGTAGCTGTTGGTACCAACTCTACTCAAATTTTATGGATGAAACAAATGTTAAAAGATACAAGGGTAAGTTATGATGAGCCTATTGTTATTCACTGTGACAATACTGTTGCTATTGATATGTCAAAGAACTCGGTATTTCATTCCAAATCAAAACACATATCTATAAGGTACAATTTCTTGAAGACAAAGGTTGAAGCAAAGGAAGTCAGATTGGTCTATGTTCCTAGTAAGGAGCAAATTGTAAATATTCTAACTAAACCATTGCCTAAAGACACTTTTTAATATCTCAATGATCAGTTGGGGGTTACCAACCCTCCGCAAGAGACTTAGAGATGCAGGAATGCATCAATCCGGTACGCTTATCATATATTTTATTTGACCTGGGTTGATGAGATGATGCTACTACTCAGGGGGAGTAGTCAGTTGTTTGGTTCAGTGTTTTTTATTTGGTATCCATCCTTTTTCATTGATGTCAAAGGGGGACAGGTGGTATTCATGTGAAAATCAGTCATATCTTTGAGGGAGATTGTTGGCATTCCTTGGCACTTGGATATTTTTCACATTCAGTGTTGCCATCAATACCAAAGGGGGAGATTGTTGGCAATATGATGGATTTCGTTAAGTGTTGTCATTAATCTCAACACTGTATCCCAGTTGGAGGCTATCCTAGTTGGACCTATCTCGGTTAATCCTGGTGATCATCTTGGTTTTGGCTATGATTCTGATCTAGTATGATCATATCTATGGAATTCATTTTAGATACTTACTCTGGATGGTTATTTGTTTACCATATTCTGTTGATTCATGTTTTGGTGCTCTGGTAAGTATTGCTTATGTTCTCGGTTGGTATTTCCCAGTATTGATTAGCTTTATTGGTAAGAGATATTTGGTGTTTTGGTCAGACGATTTTTGTCCGGCTTATGGAATTGGTTTCTCTCATGTTGAAGGTGCTTCTTGATCATATTCCGAGTGTTTGGTGACTTTGCATTGGCTGGCATGCTATTATGGTGGTCCTATTTGGATCCGGTTAGACTTTCTGTGTTTCTTCACTAAGGGTTTCTACCAGTTGGTGAAGCGTGTTGGATTTTGGTCTTAGAGAAATTTACGATGGATGGAATTATTTGGTTACTTGATTTCAGTCCATGCTATGTAATGTAAATCATAATATTGGTCTGGTGATACCATGTAATGTACTTTTTGTTATTATGGGTTTAGGGTTTAGTCAACCTTGTCAATAAGGTTGATGATCTGTATTTATAGGTGACTTATTCATGTAATTCAGATATCGATGGATGGATGGGATCAATGGTTATGTCTGCATTATCAAAGGAAGGTTTATGTGTGAACAAGTGATATATCATTCGGTGAAGGTTTTTGTATTGTAGGGCAAACATCTGTGCTCAACTGGAACTGTATCAAGTATTAGGAGATGCTACTTTCATAGTTCATCCTTTCCGGTTTGTAATCCGATGTTTTTGCAAGTCAGTGAGACTTCTTTTTGTGATGAGCAGTGAGCTCTAGGCGGTTGGCCTGATTGCAAATGCAATCACCATTGTAATTTCACATACTGCTGTAGAAGTATTATTTGATTGTGGGTAGGGTTTCCCATCATGGTTTTTCCCTTTACCTTTTTTTCCAGGTCAAATATTGGTGTTGTGTGTACTGTGCTTTCATGTTCTATTCTTCATTATGTTGGTTTCTTTGTGCTTCAATTTAATGGTTTTAATATGCATTAGTTCCTATTTCTGATGGTAAACTGATTCACCCCCCTCTCAGTTTACTCTTGGTATCAGATCTGTCTAACACTACCATCTGCAACATGCTTGATCTTATACAACCATCGCGACCCCACCATTGACTTATTTTTAGGTCATGGAACTACCTCCCACACGTTATTCTTCATAATGGAAGTATACTCTTCCACCATGGCATCCCTCCATACCCGGTGATTGGACGCCTCCTAAAAGTTGGAAGGCTCCACCTTAATCAATTCACTCATGAGTGCCATATGACCATAATAACGTTTGGGAGCCTTTCTCTATCTGACTCAATCTTTAGGATCACCAACATACTCTTGGGCCTCTCTAATTATTTGATTAGCTACCCTATTTCTCCTCCTCCTCGTGATAGGAGTCTAAGGTTGAGGAATCCTTTGTTCTTCCTCTTGATCAACTTTCTCGACCTGACTACTCTGATCTCCAACTTGCATGACTGAAGTCTGAGGAATTTGTGTAACCTTAACCTTGAATGCTTGCTCCTCCTCTTGAACCTTCATCAAGTTGTCAGAATTCTGAAGAGTCCTTCCCTCCTCAAACTTCACATCTTTGTGAACAACTATTTTCTTGAGGGTAGGAATGTAAATGTTATAGGACTTAGAAGTTTCACTATACCCAACTAGGATACCCTTCTCTACAGTTGGTTCCAACTTGGTTCTCTTCTCCACAAGAATATGACAATACACAAGGCATCCAAAGATGCGAATATGCTCCAAATTTGGTTTCTTCCCAGTGAACACCTCTTCTAGACTCAATTTTCCCAACACTTTGTGTGGGCTCCTATTATGAAAATACACAATTTTATTATAAGCTTCTGCCCATAAAAACCAAGGCAGATCTTGATCATGAAATATGGCCTTGGTTGCTCCAACTATAACCCTATTTTTTTGTTCAGTAACCCCATTTCGCTAAGGGCTGTACAAAATTGTCAACTATTTCCTAATACCTTCCTAAGCACAAAAATCTTTGAAGGCATTCAAGGTATACTTGCCTCCATTATCAAACTTTAGTATCTCAATGTTAGGCCCAATATGGAAAGCTAATGTACTGAGAGGGGAGGGGTGAATCAGTACTCCAAAACTTTTCTTTAATAATAACCTTACTGTTATGCATAAACAAAATAGTGTAGTAACATAAAATAAAGTTAAAACAAACATATAACAATCATACATGATTCACTCCATAACACATATATTTTGGTCACACAGAAACTCTTGGTTAGAGAGAAAAACTGCGGTGGGGATGGCACCCACAACTTCACTACTACAATAATAAAGATTGCTCGGTTAGAGCTACATTTAGCTATTTCTGATAGCTTACCCTATTAGGAGTAACAAGATTTGTTAGATCTACCTTGCTAAAGGATTTTACAACATTAATCTTAATGTTGCACCTGGTTAGAGGATTTACAATTTATAGACTTGGTTAGAGTCTTTTACCCTATTAAAGGTTTCTCTTTCAACTTCACAATATTACAATAAATTCATTACAAATATCTGCAACTTTACATCTGAAATGTTATAGCAGATTCTATGTGCTCAGAAAAAGATTACCTTGCTTATAGCATACCTCGGTAACCCATATTGTAACTTGGTAAACCCTTCTGTTTACTCTGTTCTTCGACTATTCTCTGATAACCTTCTCGGTGACCTCTCTGTGTCTCTGTAATAGTCTTCCTTCATACATACATGCACACACATACATACTCTTCTCTCTTCCCATGCTGTATATATAGATCTCTTAAAGCGGTGATCTAATTCATTGCTTCGATCTTACAAACATGATTCCTCGAATGAATAACTAAACAAAATATTTCATTGGTTAGATTGACCTTGCAATCATACACAATCTTCTAGTGCAATTTCCAATGTAATAACGGTTAGATGTGCCTCGATCTTGTAACACGTTTTCATGTGCATGTCTAGGTGCAATGTATCTGGTAACACGTTTCACTCGGTGAATATCAACTTGGTGAGTTAACTTTATTGCTCGGTAGCCATAAAAAGATACTCAGTAAACAACTCGGTGAATACTGCGTTCTATGACTGCTTTCTTCTGTAACCGACTAGACTATTCATACCAACTTCTCTGTGTGTACCGACTGCATGATTCGGTAATGCTAACCAACTAGAATCTATAGTATGACTTTGAATATAAAAACTAATGGAAATTTGATAAGTAGTGACACTCAATCTTCTTCTTTGTTTGGTTCTCCATGAGAGCCTTAAACTCTTTGAACCTACCAAAGACTTCATCTTTATTCTTTAGAAAATATATCCACGTCTTCCTTGAGACATCATCAATGAAAGTAACATAATACTCATACCCATTCACGTATGTTATTGACATGGGCCCATACACATATGAGTGTATGAGATCCAAAATCCCTTAGGATCTACTTGGAAAATTGGTCTTACCATATTTCCCTAGAGCACAAGCCTTGCACACCATATGCTTTTCGATCTTCATCTCAGGCAGCCCCATCACTATTTCCTTCAGCACATTAAGTGCTCCATATTGAAGATGAGCCATCCTCATGTGCCACAATTTTCCAAGCCCTCTACAATTGCCCACCAATGCATGTGTTGGCTCAAATTACAATCGAAACAAGCTACCATGCCTAACTCCAATTACTTTTGCTACATTGGAATTCTTAGGATAGATATAGACTTTTCCCCCTTCAAAGGTCACGATATAATCCTTTTCCTCCAAAGTAGAAACAAAGATTAAATCATTTTTCATGCCAAGGACATACAACACATCCTCCACCAATAGAGATTTGCCAGACTCCCTTTGAAACTTGACCGTGCCAACACCATTTGTAAGGTACTTGGGATTGTCGAGCCAAGCTCAATACATAAAACCAACTTCTTCTCCTCCAACTTTGTGAAATATTATCTCTGTCATGTGGCAAGAAGCCCCGCTATCAATATACCATACACTATTGGCAATTGAACTTCAGAGATAGTCAATGAATGAAAACTCATTCTCAAACCGTGTTGTAAACTCATCCACCTTAGTTGTATCTACAACTTTCTTCTTCTGCCTATCCTTATTTTTCTTATTTGGACATTGACTGGCGTAGTGACTCAATTGGTGGCAACAAAAATACTTTATCTTACTAAGATATTTCTTCTTCCCATTCTTAGAAGAAGACCCTTTAGTTTGCCCTTTATTGAACTTCTGCTTACCCTTTCTTGCAAGAGAAAGATTTTATTCATCATCAACCTTCTTTGTCTAACCTCCTTGATCAACATTTTCATGAATCTCTTCCTAGACAAAATCATCTCAAAGCCTCGTCTAGCCGGGTAGGCAATCTCTGTCGACAACACACTTGACAAAACACTTCCTAATACTTTAAAAAATCATTTAGGGCTATCTATACGAGCTCATCATCAACAATTGCCTCTCCAATAGTAGCCAACTCATCCCTGACCTGTGTCAACCTGGACAAGTAAGAGGTCATGCTCTCACCCTTGGACATCTTGGTGTTATATAATTTATCTTTGAGCATCATCTTACGACTCTAATAGTCACTTTGCTAATTTTTTGTGAGTGTATCCCACATTTCCTTGGTGGTGTCTTTCCTAAATAGATGAGGAATCAAATGATCTTTTACCCCATCAAAGATTATCCTTTGAGCCTTAGCCTCCTTGACTTCATTCAAATCTAGGGCAATAGGATAATATGTTGGTGGAGTCACTTTTGTGCTAGCATAGATCCATAACCTATTCTCCTTGAGAGCAGATGTAATTTGAACCTTCCACTATGAGAAGTTAGATGCACTCTCAAGCTTGTCCTCATATCAAACACTCGTTGCCATAGTCACAAAAGAAACTAGAGACAAAATTCAAATTTTTTTCTTCTTAAAATCTGCATCACAAATCTTGGCTTCATATTCAAATTTTAGAGATCTAATACCATGTTAATTTCTATAACCCAACCAAAAATTAACTACTCAATAAATTTCGCATAATAGAACCAAAACAATTCTTGCTTATCTGATTTATAACAATTAATACACTGGGTTAGTTAACAATAATGAACAGTGGAAGAAAATTCACATGAAACCAATCACACAAACAAAATAATAGAGCACATATTCACCCAGAAAACCCCAATGTGGGGAAAAACCCACAAATGTTGAATCTTCTATTCAACCTCAAGAGAAAATTGTCCTTCAAGAATACAATCCTAGTTGCTACAACGATCTTACATATGTTAGGCCCAATATGGAAAGCTAATGTACTGAGAGGGGAGGGGTGAATCAATACTTCAAAACTTTTCTTCAACAATAACTTTACTGTTATGCATAAACCAAATAGTGCAGTAACATAATATAAAGCTAAAACAAATAGATAACAATCATACATGATTCACTCCATAACACATATATTTTGGTTATGCAGAAACTCTTGGTTAGAGAGAAAAACTGCGGTGGGGATGGCACCCACAACCTCACTACTGTAATAATAAAGAGTGCTCGGTTAGAGCTACATGTTTAGCTATTTCTGATAGCTTACCCTATTAGGAGTAACAAGATCTATTAGATCTACCTTGCTAAAGTATTTTACAACACTTATTCTAAATGTTGCACCTAGTTAGAGGCTTTAAAATTTATAGACTTGATTAGAGTCTTTTACCCTATTAAAGGTTTCTCTTACAACTTCAAAATATTACAAGAAATCATTACAAATATCTGCAACTTTACATCTGAAATGTTATAGTAGATTCTATGTGCTCAGAATAGATTACCTTGCTTATAGCATACCTCGATAATCCATATAGTAACTCGGTAAACCCTTCTGTTTACTCTGTTCTTTGACCGTCCTCTGAAAACCTTCTCGGTGACCTTTGTGTCTTTGTAACATTCTTCTTACACTCATGCACACACCTTTTTAATTCTTAACTCATGCTGTATAAATAGATCTCTTATGTCGGTGATCCATTCATTGCTTCGATCCTACAAACATGTTTTATTGAATGAATAACCATGCAAAATATTTCATTGGTTAGATGACCTCAAAATCATACACAATCTTTAAGTGCAATTTCCAATGTGATAACGGTTCTATGTGCCTCGATCTTGTAACACGTTTTCATATGTATGTCCAGGTTCAATGAATTTGGTAACACATTTCACTCGGTGTATATCAACTTGGTGTGTCATCTTTGCTGCTCGGTAGACATGAAATGATACTCAGTAGACAGCTCGGTGTAAACTACGCTTTGAGACTACTTTCTTCTGTAACTGACTAGACTATGCATACCGACTGAATATATCGGTAGTAGTCAGCTTGATAAGTAGTAACAATCTCCCCTTTTGACATTAGTTGAGATGTTTGACAAAAACTACTTTCAAAGTTATAACTCAATAATCTATATACTTGCAAAATTTGACTATACTAACAGTATATACAATAGTTAATGAAATAATATATCCAGATATACTCCCCTTATCGATATACTGTACAAAACTCTAATTTTTTTGCATGCTTGGTGATCAATGTTCTATGTGCAGTGCTCTTGATCTTTTCTTACTGTCCTATTCACTGCTTGGTTTACTGCTCTTGGATACTCTGCTTGCTCTACTCGGTATACTCCTCATGTATACTATACTCCTTTTGTTTGATACTTTGAATACTATATCACTCCCCCAATACTGTATCACTCCCCCTTTTTGACAAACATCAAAACTTAATTACCATTCGAGGGTGGTAACTGATCAAAAATGGAATTGTACTTGGTCCGTGCTTCGGTGAGAGTGACAGAGAGTGCATTCTTTACACTGTCCATTAAAGCATTTTGCGCTTGAATATCAGCCAATAATGATATTAATCCATCTATAGTGCTTCCCTCTTATGTAGTAGATAGGGAGGTGGCTCGGTTGATCTGTTCTTGGATGGATGAAAGATGAGGAAGGAATAATGTCTAAAGTGTCATTATGTCCATCCTGATATTGTGTTCTTCATTTCTTAGGTCCAATTGTTGAGCCATGAGCTTTTGTAGCTTTGCATAAAAATTCTGAATTAAATTTGGCTCTGTGGTCAACTTATTTGAGAGATCGGTGATCTCTTTCTCAATTGCCTCTGATTATTTTTAATGTCTTTAATGAATAAAGAAAATGTGCAGAGTTTCTAAAATAAATAAAGAATATGCTTGAGTTGAGGAGTCAACTCAGCAATAAATTTGACAAGTTTAACTTTGCCAATAGCTATAGCTTTCTGTACCTCTTCTATCATTTTTGCAGTGAGCTCTTTGTCTTTTAGCTTGCTCAAATACTCCAGATGTCTCTATCTTTGTTAGGAGTTCATCCAGTTGAATGTGGATGGCTGCATCTGTTGACACTGTAGCTTCAGGTAGCATATCTATTAAGAGTGCTTTCACCTTCTGAAGTACCTTATTTTTCTTTTGAATGGCCATTTGCTTCTCTTGTTCGGCCTTTGCTTTGCATAGTTCACCGAAATCAATGAGTGCTTGGTCCTTTAATTTTGATATATCTACATTGGGTAACACTATTGTTTTTGACAAATCAACTTTAAAACTATGCTTTTTCATCTTCTTTTCTTTACCTTTCACCGATGGAACTAAGACAATGGCTTGTGAGGCTTGATGACCCTCGGTAGGTTGCTCGGTAGAGGCAACACTTTGGTCGGTTTCTTTAGCCTTTGTAGTGTCCTTCGATGTCTTAGTTGAAACATTCTCAGTGCTAGAAGGTGCTTGAGATGTCTGTTCTTGAGTAGTACCTTCTCCTGTTGTAGACTTGAGACCTTCAGTGACTTGATTCGTATCCTGAGGGGTTTCGGTTGAGACAGGTTGCTTAATCGGTGGATAAGGCTGAACTTGTTCCAAGAATGATTCACTAGATACAAGTTTTGCATATGCATTGCCTTCTATCATTTCCTATTCCAGTGCCTCTGTATCCATGACATCTTCATCTATTTTAATGGTGTCAGCAGGGTCTTGCTCGGTAACATCAGGATCATGCTCGGTGACATCAACAATTTCAATTTCAGCTTGCTCACCATCATCCTTGACTTTAAAGATTTCTTGCCATTTTGCTTTTGTCTCATTTTCCACTTCAATATACAGCCCATTCATCAGTTTTAAGGCTCTCTGTTTGACAAGAAACTTTGAGTTGTAGGTTGTCAGATGTTCTTTTATTTCAGCTACTGACATGTCAAGAAAGAGATGTACCGAACTTCTTTCTCTGATCTATTTCTCCGAGTCCATTGCATATTTCCACCTATTATCAATATGCAAATAAAGTTCATTCAGAAGTGACTTAGCTAGTTCCAGTGGAGCTAATCGGAATTTTAGAAGTGTGTAGATGAAAGCTTCTTCAATTTGTCTCTTCTCATCATTATCTCTGGTTTCATACTTAACATATCTAAATGATCCAAATCCTCCATATTCTTTCAGATTAGCACAGAAGTTTTCAACACTATGTACATTTACCTTCTTGCTCTTTACAATCTGAAATTTGCTTGCATCCTCTGATTCGGTATCACTAGACTCTTTTGCCAAAATGAGTCTCCGAGTAGATTTCTTATAGGTCTTTGTTACCTTGGGAACAGTAACACTCTTTGTTTTCTTACTCGATGAAGTTGCAAATGCTCTAGTGTTAGGTCGCTTTGGAGGTGGAGTTGGTGAGGCCTTTGATGTGTCCTGTTTCTTTCTCTTCAACACTTTTCCCTTAGGCAATTCGATGCTCAGTGTTATAGCTGCCTCTTGGGCTTCAGATTCCTCTTTGGTAATGGCAATGGTGCCTTTGACAGGTGTAGAGGAAGAGTCTTCTCCGAATTTCTCTGATAATGCCTTTATAATCTTTGTTGCCTTTCTTGTAGCTTTGGGTACTACAATGCTCATTTTCACTTTTTGTTTCACCTCTTCATAGGTTCCATACCTTAGCTCGGTAACATGTCTTGGCAATGTAAGAAATGCATCAATTTGTTGTTGTGTGATGTCAAAATCAATTTCATAACCCATAGGTGACAAAGATTGAGTTCTTGGTTCCACAACATTCACATAATAGTAATCAGTGTCAACTTCAAAACATATGTCATTTTTATATTTCTCCACTAGTTGGGGTGGAATCCAGTACCTGTTATGCATTTTCTCTTGAAATTTACTGAAGTAATCATCCATGATATCATTGAAATTATCACCTAACTTCTTGATGAAGTCATTGATCTGATGGGTGATTGGTCGATGTAGTTCCCAAACAATTTTATCGACTGATGGAAAGAATTTTTCAAAATAGAAAAACATGCATAAAAGTAATGATCCAAACTTTAGTGTATTAGCTGAGTTGTTCTTCTTCAGCTTCCTGATGGTGTTCAGATTCTCAAACAGGTTCTTTAGCAACACCTCACATAGATCAATTTTCATTCCCTTTTTCACAATTTTGTATGCCAAGTCTACTGCTGCATAGGGTACACTATTTTCCCTTGCTGATTGGAAGAAACAGTAACCTATAACTCTAATGGAAATTTTAGTTCTTCATCTGTGACATTATTCAGTTTCAATTCTCTGCAATCTGATTCCACTCTGGTTAAACTGATCAATTCCTTTTGTGATATCATCTTTTGGGCTCGGGCATGATCATAAATGGGGTAACCGGTAATCAAATGAATGATTTCCTTGGTAATCTTAAATGGTTGCTCTTCTAGCCACATGAAATCATTGTGAACTCTGCTTAGAACAAACTTGACCCACTGGGGTTTGAACACACGGGGATAGGTTAGGGCTTCAATTAATCCCTTGATCTTGATGTGTTCATACTTGCTATTTAATTTACCATCGGTGCACAGCTCATCATAGGTGTCTTTGATTTCAACATGACCGAGTTCTTCAACACGACATTTGGTGAAGAATCTCACATCCTCGACTAATAACACTCTATCCGGGATGAGTGAAAATGCGGTTTTGTCATCTGGTTCAGATGCAACTTTGGGAGTCAAAGAGTATTTTAGTGAGGTCTTCTCTACATTCTTGACAACAATGGGATCTTGGATCTTAGGCGCCATTTTAGATTTCAGATAAAAGCTAACAAAGAATCCTTAGGGTTTCAAGATTTCAAACAACTGACGCTTTATACTTGGCAGATAATGGCAACTAGATAAGATTGGTAAATCAGCTTAACAATGCATTGAGATTGATGTAAATACCTTGAATTTTCTTTGTAGGAGGTTTGATCACCTTAGATTCACTTTGCTCTGCTGTCTCGAAAACTTGGTAAGTGAAAATGACTGCGAAAATGCTTTTAAATACACAATATGCCTTATCAGGCTCCGTGCAGGTTAGGTCAAAAACATTAAATGCACTCGGTTCCACTTTTTTATTCTCCTTTTTTGTTTTAACTGAGTAATCAAACTTCCTTCATTTACCAACTTGACAGGTTTCCTGCATTCACCGACTTGACAGGTTTCCTGTAAAGTGCTTCAAAATACTTTGATAGAATTTCAAACTTACTATTACATCTTAATTATGCAGATTTGAATTAAGTACATAATAAAATAGGAACTGTTAAGATTTAGCCTTGTGAGAATGCAATCTCTTCATACCTTTACCGATTAATTTGGAATAGGTGCACCTAACTCGGTAGGTAAGGTGCTTTCTTCATTTGACACAATTTCCTTCTTTTTCCAAATCATCTTTAATTTTTCTTTTATTTCCTCAGTATCTTTTCTAGGTTGATCTCTGCAATCTCCAGCTAAGTGTCCAACTTTGTGACAATGAAAACATGCCATACCAGGATTTCTCCATGATCTTCGGTTGTTCATCCCAAACCTTATAAAATAGTTGGCACTTATATGTCCATATCTTCCACAACATTCACACCATATCCTTGTATTGTAATCCCATGGTACTGCAGAATACTGTCGGTAAGGATCTGTGTGAGTTCGGTAACCTCTAGCATTTGCTCGGTGTGCATACCACATATAGTTCTTTTCCTTAAGCCAACACTTCTCGGTACTATGTCCATATCTATTGCAGTTTTTACAAAACCCTTTGAATTTTGCCTTCTGATAATTGTTAACAGACTTTGTCCTACATTTATTAGATGTGTGACCATATTTATTGCAATTGAAACAATAACTATTGGACTTAGTGACATTCTATTGCTTACCTTTTCTGATTTGGCACATGTTGGCAGTGTGACCTTGATTTCCACAGTAGTTGCAAATAGGCTTCTTTCTTTTGATGTTCTTCTTGTTTCCAGCTTGCTTTGATGATTCTCCTCTCTCGGTAGTATGAATTCCCTTCTCGGTAGAGTGTTTTCCTTTGTAACCGAGTCCTGCATCTTTGTTGGGTCGTCTTGTATTCAGTTGCTCATCTAACATCTTTGATTCTTCATAACTCTTCTTTAGTATTTCTTTGGATTTCTTCTTTGTTTCAAGTTCATCGGTCAACCTTGACACTTCAAGTTTCAATGCTTGATTCTCATCATCCTTCAGATTTGCTTCATGATGTGCATAACCTAGTTGATCTGACAGGTTTTGTTGAATTCCAGTCATCCTTATGATTTCATCATTCTTATCAGATACTAAGACTTCAAGATCTTGTTTCTCTCTTTCTAGATCTCTTACCTTATCCTCGGCTGTCCTCAATGCATCAATATTTTCAATCATCTGTGTGTTGAAATGTTCATGTTCTCTTTTCATTGCTTTTAGTTGATCAGCCAGTGCAATTACTTGATTAGCATGATCCATCTCTTCTTGTAGATATACAATCCTCCGAGATTGTTTATAGCCTTCCATTGATAAGATCTTTCTCTTTAGGCAGTTAAACCCTTTTCCAAGATTCAAGCTCTGATACCAATTGTTAGGCCCAATATGGAAAGCTAATGTACTAAGAGGGGAGGGGTGAATCAGTACTTCAAAACTTTTCTTCAACAATAACTTTACTGTTATGCATAAACCGAATAGTGCAGTAACATAATATAAAGCTAAAACAAATAGATAACGATCATACATGATTCACTCCATAACACATACATTTTGGTTACGCAAAAACTCTTGGTTAGAGAGAAAAATTGTGGTGGGGATGGCACCCATAACTTCACTACTGCAATAATAAAGAGTGCTCGGTTAGAGCTACATGTTTAGCTATTTATGATAGCTTACCTTGTTAGGAGTAACAAGATCTATTAGATCTACCTTGCTAAAGGATTTTACAACACTTATTCTAAATTATGCACCTAGTTAGAGGCTTTACAATTTATAGACTTGATTAGAGTCTTTTACCCTGTTAAAGGTTTCTCTTACAACTTCAAAATATTACAATAAATCATTACAAATATCTGCAACTTTACATCTGAAATGTTATAGCAAATTCTATGTGCTTAGAATAGATTACCTTGCTTATAGCATACCTCGATAACCCATATAGTAACTCGGTAAACCCTTCTGTCTACTCTGTTCTTTGACTGTCCTTTGAAAACCTTCTCAGTGACCTCCGTGTCTCTGTAACAGTCTTCTTACACTCATGCACACAACTTTTTAATTCTTAACTCATGCTGTATAAATAGATCTCTTATGTCGGTGATCCATTCATTGCTTCGATCCTACAAACATGTTTTATCAAATGAATAACCATGCAAAATATTTCATTGGTTAGATGACCTCAAAATCATACACAATCTTTAAGTGCAATTTCCAATGTGATAACGGTTCTATGTGCCTCGATCTTGTAACACGTTTTCATATGTATGTCCAGGTTCAATGAAACTAGTAACACGTTTCACTCAGTGTGTCATCTTTGCTGCTCGGTAGACATGAAATGATACTCAGTAGACAGCTCGGTGTAAACTACACTCTGAGACTACTTTCTTCTGTAAACGACTAGACTGTGCATACAGACTGAATATCTCAGTAGTAGTAACCGACTAGAGTATATAGAATAACTTTGAACATAAAACTAATGGCAACTTAATCAGTAGTAACAACATAAATATCCCTTTATGAAATATCAACTTGCAAGAGAAGAGAAACTTTCCTCACATGACATGACCTAAGAGAAACATTCCTTACATGATACAAACTGGAACTTTCCTTACATAATGCAAGAGAAAGGAAACTTGTCTCACATAACTTAGACTAACTCACACATAAAACCACTCTTGGTGTTAACCTCACAACTCTAGGAAACATTCTATTTACAAAATAGAAAACATTCTCTTGTTGAACATTCAATTCAAACCGCACTTAAGCAACTTCCACATTACACACCTTTCAAGCTATAGAAAACTCAACAATATGTTCCCCCTTTTGTTTTCCCATGCACTATAAAAACAACAATAGAATGGTTCCAATTCATGCATGCATTACCTCCTTTTAAGATGTCAATGCAAAAGAAAACTATTTCATTACCTCTTTAGTTATTTATTAAAGTTGTCTCGATGCAAAAGAAAACTATTTCATGCCTTTCCTCTTTAGATTGTACATTACGCAACTCTATCTTTCTCCAACAAAAGAAAATTTGAATCCATTAGAAAAAAATTGAGAGATATTGTGTCTCAAATATTGCAATCCACCCCTGCTCCTAAAAACAAGAAGCTCAAAATGACCTCTTGCCTGACCGAGGATGAAAATTCTGATCACCTTTTTCTTGAATTTTCTCACCCTACTACCTAGAAAGATCCAAGTTAGGCTATCATAGCTAGCTTAAACCTTACTCACATAGACATGGGGCCCCCAAGCATGGATATAGACCTACAAAATGTCCAGGTCATGGCCACTAGCATAATTGAAAGACTTGAAAAGGAGAAACTACATAAAGAAGGCCTAAAGGCATTAGTGGATACTTTATTTGAATGCCTAAAGTCATTGTTGAGTTCATCACCTTGAGATTCAAGACCTGTAGAAGGAATACTTAATCTTGAATCAGTTGTCAACAAAGAGTTAGTGACCAAACTAAGGTTAGATAGTAATTTCAACAAGATTACAAAAGATTGGGTTAAGAAGATGAAGGCTAAAGGCCTTCCATTTATTGATAATTTGAGAAGATATATTGAATTGGTTTTAGCAAGAAACAATGTATCCACATAAATTAACAACTATAAGATGGAGGAATCCTCACACTAGCGTGCTAGAAAACAATGGCAGGAAATCATGGATATGGTTATTGATGTGGTCATCACTAGAGGTATAATTCCTTCTAATGACACTATATGTGCCACATAGATCCAGAGTTTGGATTGGAAGCATGAGTTCCTACTACTGAATATCAAATAACATAAAAAGTTATCAGGTGATTTAAGAATTTGCTGACATAGGTTGTCAATTAAGGAAAGATAATTCAGGGTATGCCACGACTGATGAGTTAAAAGAAAAAAATTAGAATAACATTGACACCTGGAAGACCCAAAGACATTCGATGAAGAGAAACATAACAAATTGGTAAGGATTAACACATCCTTGATTTGGTGCATTAATCATTATAAGCCATTCATTCTAAAGGCTACAAAAATTAGGAAATGGAAATTATTGTGGGCGTTGCAAAATAAAAATGGGATCATTCCCAAGGAAGATGGAATTCCAAGTGTCCTCAAGGCTCTGTAGGATTACAAGAATCAACAAGCATAGCAACAACCTACTCAACTACGAGATACAACCTCCACGCAATGAAACCATTCTTTATAATGCCATTTGTTTACCTTGCCTTGGTTTTATTATTCTCATATGTAAAACTGAATGATGTTTTAAAATGGTTATTATTCTTATTTGTAAAACTTAATGATGTTTTAAAACGATTCTTTAAAAGAACCAATTTCTTGAATCTAATGGATGGTTATGTTGGAAAGTTTTAAATATGTTGAAAATGAACATTGTAAGGGATCGACCATTTTTTATCTCTCTTCTGCTTGGACATATGAGTGTGAATCGATCAAAATTTTGAAGATCAAATAAAATTTTGCTTGAGTTTCTAAGTTTCTTTGTTTACATGCATTGAAGTTGAATGTGTTTATACTTGTTGTGAATCTTTGAGTTTACATACAATCTGAATGTGATATTCTTCGAGATATTAGCAACTATTCATTTTATAGAAATTTAGTGAGTGTTTTAATCTATTAGTTACTTTGTCCATACATTGGTTGTCAATTTTTGAGTTGATAATTATATCTGGAATTTCTTTTATGTTGTGATAATCTTTGTGTTGTCACGTTGCAACTCGAAAGACATATATGTGATTTTCCCATTTTTCTGTTATTCATATTTGTTCTATGGTGATGGGCAAATGTTAGTGCCTTTACTACTTTTTGGTTAAAGGTATACTTGAGTTGTTTTTATATTTAAAAATCTAAAAAATTTATCATATGAAGGGAGTTGTACTTTTCTAAAATTCAAAGGGAAACTAATTAATAGTTTACCCAACTGTTTGTTAGTAGTTTTGCCTTTGTATTTGAGAAAAGGAGAGTCAATTTATTTGTTATTATGAAAAGACAAAAATTTTAACCAACACCTAGTTCCATTAATTTCTTCTCCCATTCCCCCCCCCCCACACTTGTTAACCCTTAGAAAGCTCTCCTCCTTCCATTAATGGACATAGCTTTGAATGTGATTTTCCAGAGGGCTCTTGTTGGCTCTCATAAAAAAAGAAGGGATCATTGACCTCTCCTTCTTTTGCATTCCATCCACTTGCCTTTCCTATGAAGCTCCAAACACAACTGTGTCCTAGAATCTCCCTATGCTGATCTACTCTGAAACTGCATCACATACATAAGAGCCTCTTAAGATGGTACCTGTGATGATTTTTTCTCTTCTATGTCCACACATGTATAATTATGATCAAGGGCTATTGGGAGAAAAAAAATTCAACATATTTTTATTAGATCTTATCATAGCTATTTAAAAAAATCTATTTAAATCATGGACCAAATGTGTACTCATGGTGTGAATAATGAACATCCGTATGTATTATTCCCAACATGAATATTAAATTATGGTGGTAGTATTTATCAATATCATGAATCGAGACCTAAGATTGAGAATCTACTAAAATTTAAAATATGCTCAAATATTTATATATGTTGGTTTGTTGTGAAT
This sequence comes from Cryptomeria japonica, assembly GCF_030272615.1. Lineage (NCBI taxonomy): Eukaryota > Viridiplantae > Streptophyta > Pinopsida > Cupressales > Cupressaceae > Cryptomeria > Cryptomeria japonica. Next base: position 196,561,858 of record NC_081407.1, on the reverse strand, counting down.
AATTTTATCAAATATTGATTATCTTATTATCTTGAAATTATAAAATGACTCAAGTGATGTCTATCCATGTATAATTGTGATCAAGGACTATGGGGAGAAAAATGTTTGACAAAATTTTTATTATAATTGTACATAAATTTTTAAATCACAAATCAAATGTCGACTCATCATGTGAATAATGCATATCCATATATATTAGACCCGATATTAATGAAAATAATATTATTTTAAATTATAATGGTATTTATTATGAATATCATGAATCAAGACCTATGATTGATTCAAAACTATACTAAAAACAAAAAAATCTCAATTATTTTTAGATGTTTTTTTTTTATTTTGTTTCTTTTGATCGGTAATTGGCCGAAGCCTAAATAGCTTTTGATTGGAGCTATGAACCAGTGGGGACACAGTAGGGGCTCCCATCCCCATTACATATCTTTGAATTATTATTATTATTATTATTATTATTATTATTATTATTATGTTTGATTAGGCTGACCCCAAGACCTTCCCCATCCTATGGAAGGCCAAGAGTCACAGCTTAGAATTCCATTTCAGATGTCCCTATTGGGAATTGAACTTGGGTCTCCACAATGAGAACCCTAGTGTTTTTAACCAACTAATCTCAACCTCTTGAACTATTTTTAGATGTTTGTTGCTTCTGAACGTATTTATAAAATATTTATAATCCTATTATCTTGATTTTACCTTCTTCTTTTTTAAGCACATGGGTTTCACTCAAGATCACCTTCATAGGGAAATAAGTAGTCGACCTAATATAATTTATAAATTTAATGTTCTATTAAAAAAATCCTTTTATTTACACCTTTCCAATAAAATTCTCCATTTCCCACATTTTTAGAGACACTTTTTATTTCTTTTTTTATTATTACCCATCACTATATATTTGATGCTTGACATGTCACTACTTGTTACTACTTATCAAATTGCCATTAGTTTCATATCCAAAGTCATACTATATTCTAGTTGGTTAGTATCATGCAGTCGGTACACACAGAGAAGTCAGTATGAATAGTCTAGTCGATTACTGAAGAAAGCAGTCACAGAACACAATATTCACCGAGTTGTTTACCAAGTAAAGGTTCATGGCTACCGAGTGGTAAAGTTAACTCACCGAGTTGATATTCACCAAGTGAAACGTCTTACTAGATACATTGAACCTGGACATGCACATGAAAACGTGTTACAAGATTGAGGCACATCTAACCGTTTTTTGCATTGGAAATTGCACTAGGAGATTGTGCATGATTACAAGATCAATCTAACCTATGAGATATTTTGTTTAATCGAAGAATCTTTTTGTAAGATCGAAGCAATGAATCAGATCACCACTGTAAGAATCTATATATACAACATGATTCTAGGGTTAGAAAGAAGACATGATATGATGTGATAAGAGATGCAATGAGATAGCAGTGTATATACATGAAGGAAGACTGTTACAGAGACACAGAGAGGTCACCGAGAAGGTTATCAGTGAACAGTCGAAGAACAGAGTAAACAGAAGGGTTTACCGAGTTTCATTATGGGTTACCAAGGTATGCTACCTAACTGATCTTAATACTCCTAATAGGGTAAGCTATCAGAAATAGCTAAATGTAGCTCTAACAGAGCATTCTTTATTATTGCAGTAGTGAAGTTGTGGGTGCCATCCCCATCGCAGTTTTTCTCTCTAACCAAGAGTTTCTACGTGACCAAAATATATGTGTTATGGAGTGAATCATGTATGACTGTTATTTGTTGATTATAGTTTTATTTTATGTTATTGCACTATTCTGTTTATGCATAACAGTAAGGTTATTACAAAGGAAAAGTTTTGAGGTACTGATTCACCCCTCCCCTCTCAGTACATTAGCTTTCTATATTGGGCCTAACACTACTATCATATCTAATTGTTGGACTATCAAAAGGTTCAATATTTGACTCTAGAGATGTCCACTCATGTATAATTATGATCAAGGATTGTGGGGAGTAGAATGTTTTATGAGAATTTCATTAGATATGATCATAAATATTTTAAGAAATATTAAAATCATGGATCAAATTTGTACTCATAATTTGAATACTATATATTCATATGCACGAATGAATTAAATTAATATTGTATTAAAGTCTTGTGATAGTAATTATCAACATCATGAGTTAAATATAGGATTGAGAACTATACTAAAATTTAAAATATGGTCAAATATTTATGTGTTGGTTACTTGTAAATACATTTGTAATTTAATATTTATCATCATATTATTTTGACATTGTAAAATAATGAGAAGAGAGATGTCTTCCCATGTATAAATATGATTAAGGACTATTGGGAGAAAAATGGTTGACAAGAATGAAAAGAATATTATGTCAAAATGTCTTAGTAGTAGTAATAATCAATATCATCAATCAAGATCTAAGATTGAAAAGCATACTTAAATTTAAAACTTACTCGTATATAAATTGATTGCTTGTGAACATATTTGTAAATATATATTATTTTTTATTTTACTCTTTTTTCTTATCTCATGGCCTTCACTTAATATTCCCATGACATATCACCTTCATTCAAATCAAATAATTTTCTTGTTTTTATGTATACCTTTAATATTCTATTTAAATATCTTAGGGGAAAGGATCCAGTAGTTGAGCGCATTCCAATTCTTGTGATAGAAGTTGTTGATTTAATACCTCCATACTTGTTGATTTAATGTCCAACTTTTGTACAAATTTGCACCAATAATTGTATAATAAGTACCAATAATTGAATGAAATATACCATTTGTTGTGAAAAGTAACCAATCATGTGATGCCACATCAGTTGCACAAGTATTGGGGCCCTTTTGCACACCTATTGGTCTCACTTTTTTTTTGGGTTGTTTTAGACACCTTGGCAAAAAGTATGTTGTGTGGTATCATATTTGATGATGTGGCCTTGAAACTTTAGTTATAAGTAGGTGATGTAGGAGCATCCCTGGTTTATGAGCAATCTTGCATCAACCAAAAAATATTTCCTTAGTTTTGATCTTGTCTAGTTTAGTATTGTCATTTATGTATTCTTTCAATGTGTTCCGGTAGATGGTTCTTTTTCATTGCGGATCAGATTTTCGGTTTCTAGGCTTGCTTTTGTTCATCGTTCTAGATTGTCAGTTCATTTGGATTCTTTTTCGGTGAGTTGTCACTTCTGTATTGGCTATTCTTGGTTCCCGGAGCAGTTTTTGAGCTTAACGGCTAGTTGGTGAATTCTTCTCATCCAGAGCGATTTCTGGCTTGCAGATCTATTTGGTGCCTTGCTCGATGTTCTTGAGTCCTTGGACAAACTTCCTTGGTGGTCAGCGCTTCTTGGTTGTTCTTTTCCAGAGGATTTTCTTTTCATTCTTGAGGCTGACCTATTTGCACGTTTCATTTTCCTTTCTTGGTAAATGTAATCTTTTGTGGCCGACCCAAATGTGTTCTGGAGGGTATACATATGGTTATATGTGATGCTTAGGAGGTAGTTCAAAGGTTATGAGTATCCAGTCTCTGAAATTATAATTCGGATGCCTCTTGGAGGTCATGGATTGTAATCTCGCATGTAGTTTGAAACTGGGCATGTTAGCCTGCATGTAACCGAATGATTACCGGATGTTCTATAATGATAATATGCTGATGTGGATATCTGATTTTGCATTTTATCTATGTTTTGTTGTTGCTTCCATTATGTTACTCTTGTTGTACGATCCAGTTTGTTCTCTTTGAGGACCCACTGAACCATGGCTGCACTACTAGGGGACTTGCCAAGTAAGCTATTGTAAAAAATTCGGAGTGATTTGAAATTTCCACATAGGATTTTGAGAAGCACGAAGTTATGGTGCACAACTACTGGTTCCTATCCCCTATTAGTTACACCTTTTTAATAAAACTATCTTAAATATTTTTCATTAGATGATTTAGGTAAAGCAAAAAAGATATTTTTATTTCCTCTTTTTATGATTATCCATCACTATATAGTTGAAAAATGACGTGCCTACCACTCACACATTCATTTGGTGGACTATTAAAAAGTAAATATTGATTCCAACGGTGCCCACCCATTTATAATTATGACTAAGGATAATGGGGAAAAAAAGTTATTTGATGAGAGTTTCATTAGAGTTGACCATAAATATTTAAATCATCGATTATATGTGTACTCATGATTTGAAAAATGTACAATCATATGCATTAGTGCCAACATGAATACAAATAATATTATCTTGGCATTGTTACAAAATTAATTTATCATCCACTTCTTTAGAAACATATTTCTAGCATATTATATGAAATGGTTCTAGACAATGCAAATCATATTTTAAAATGAATGATTATATTTGTTCTTAAATATAAAATTTTGTACAAACCTTGGACTATATGAATATTAAGGGGACACACACATACATGATGTGCTTATAAATGTATGTGTTTATGCAAATGCATGTGTGTATTTATGCATATATATACATACACATTTTATCCCCTTCATGTCTTGTGTCCCTAATACAAGATATAACTTTGGGATAATTAGATTTCTCCCTCAATGCCTAAATATCTAGGGGTATTTTAGTCTTATTTTTTCATTTAAAATTTCAATATGAATGAACATCGAGTATAGTGTTGCTTACCTACCAAATCTTTTTATGTCTCTATCTTGGTTAGAATTGCTATTGTGAAAGAGTCATTGATGTGGTCTTGATTGCCTTAATTAAGTCTTAATTTCACTTTTCTTTGAGTTCGCCCCTCTAAAAATTTTAGTTGTTATCCATTATCTTGCATGCAAAACTTTCAAAGTAGGACCTAAGACTGCATAATTAAAGACACCATCCCATAAGTTACATCTATCTATTACAAGACTATAGTTTAAAAAATCCATACATTATAACAAACATGAATCACAGTCAAGATATTTCATTTTGACATTCAAATTCTTCAATTACATACATGTGAAAAAAGAACAACATACTTAATACGTGATCTAGACACAAGAAAGTGATGAACTTCAATCTTAGTATAAAATGCCTCAAAATATGTTAATTAACATTACCTTGAATCCAATTCATACATTGAAAGAGAGGTACCTAATTTGTAAGCAAGCAATAATCAAAGGACACGCTTATAGAAATTGAATAGAAACATATACTAACAAGCTAAAATTTCACTAATAATCTTGTTTAATTAATTTATTAGGATTAACAACACATCTATTACAAAAGCATTTCACATATGAAACTCAGTCATAAAATAATAATAATAAAAAATCAATCTAATCACATCATATCGACACTTCACCCTCGTTGAAATAACCGAACTTTCTTTAACATTTTCATTCTATTTTGACATTTTTATATAAATTAAACTATTTTAGACTAAAGCTATCAGAAATCTGCAATCCATGAGATTGTATGTGTTGCTTCTGGATTTGATTGTGTGAATGTTTCTGCATCAACATTTCAGATCACACTCTGTGATCCATCATTAAGATGAGATAGACTACTCTAAAATATCGCATGATCATTCAATCACTCTCATATTAAAAGCCAATGACTTTTACTCCTCCATAAAAGACACCTAAAATAATTCTCTTAGAGCCAGATCAAACAAAAACATTGTTCCTTGTCACTCTGGTTTACTTTTGCTTTAGCTAGTGGTTTTGATGGATGGTAGAGCATAGTCCCCTTGTCACCATTGGATTGTTTTCTATCAATTTAAAAAATATATACTTTTATAATGAAGCATATAGAATTATAGTGATTATCTAAAGGGTGTGTAATGTGTGGACCTATGAAACATCACCCCAAATAGAAATGTATTTTTCTATATGAAAAATAAAGATAAATGTAATAGAATAGCAATAAAAAAATGTAGGTTTTCATGCAGACATCGTTATAAAATATGTTAAAAAGGTAGATGTCCTTATCATGAAGGCGTGGTGTGACTTGTCGCACGCGGACGGTTTTATTCGAGTGAATGGCGTGCAATATATTTATATTAAATTTTGTTTTAGAAAAGCAAGAAAACGTCAAATTTGAGAGCAATAAGGGACACGTATTAAATGAAGTACGTGTGGTACATTATTCTCCAATTCCATGTCTTCCACTAACGTGCAAGATGACAGTTTTGTCTCTGCTTCAATGATTTTAATAAAGTGCCCAAGGCATCTTACATCCATATACACTCCAATATGATTATTTTCTTGGATCTTCAATTCTAGATGACTAGATTTTTGGAATGAGTTATCCAAATGATAGATGATGAGTTTATTTTTGATTGGGAGAGGAGGTCTTTTAGAAAGTGAGATTGAACACCTTAGCTTATGAGTGATCAAGGGTTCTCTCTCAATCAAGGGTCTTTAAATGATAGTATTGTTTGTGGTTTGAGGTGGATGGTGTAATGGTCAAGCACCTAATTTTCATAATGTAGATTGTCGAGGACATTTAATATTGCATTATTCTTTTGGAAAGGGGGATTGAAGATCTTAACTTTTGAGTGATCAAGGGTCCTCTCTGAATCAACTGGTTGTCGAACGATAGCTTTGTTTGTTGTTTGGTGTTTGGTGTGGATGGTGTAGAGGTCAAGCACTCAATTCTCATAAATGTAAATTGTCGAGGACATCTAATATTGCATTATTCTTTTGGAAAAGGAGATCAAAGGCCTTAACTTTCGAGTGATCAAGGGTCCTCTTCGAATCATTTGGTTGTCGAATGATAGCCTTGTTTGATGTTTGGTGTGGATGGTGTGGAGGTCAAGCACTCAATTCTCATAATACAAATAGGGGAAAGTATCCAATAGTTGAGCGCGTTCCAATTCTTGCAATAGAATTTGTTGATTTAATGTCCAACTTTTGTACAACATCACACCAATAGTTGTATGATAAGTACCAATAATTGAATGAAATATACCATTTGTTGTGAAAAGTAACCAATCATGTGATGCCACATCAGCTGCACAAGTATTGGAGCCCTTTTGCACACATATTGGTCTCACTTTTTTGGGGGGTTGTTTTGGACACCTTGGCAAAAAGCATGTTGATGTGGCCCTGAAACCTTAGTTATAAGTAGAGGACTTGCCAAGCAAGCTGTTGTAAAAAATTTGGAGTGATTTGAAATTTCCACGTAGGATTTTGAGAAGCACGAAGTTAGGGTGCACAACTACTGGGTCATCTCCCCTAGTTGAAGACATCTAATATTGCATTATTCTTGATAAGAGGTTGTACAAGAATCCTAATTGTCCTTGGTTGACTTGAAGAGCTTTAAATCAAAGAGACAATGATGAACGATAAATGAACGATCTATGATTTTGTTGTCATTAGAATTTTATGAACTATCAATCCACTATCATAGAGAGTCTCAAACGATACAAAATAATGAATGGTTTAAAACTACTTTAATTGAACTAAAAATTTATCATATCTCATTCTCTTTACTTTTCAAAACCACAAATATCAAATCAATCCAATGTATTATTTAGTAATTAATAGTTACAATTTTTAGAATTTAAGTATTTACATGAGTAAGGTCTCAACAATTTTGGTCGTATAATAATATATACAAACTTACTATGAAGCCTCCATCTCAAACACTTAATAAAGAAGATAAACAATACTTCAAACTATCAAATAGTAATTAAAAAACCATGACTAAAATCCACCCCAAATATGACACTAAAATTGCTAGTCAAAATCTATCACCCAAATTTCAAGCTGAATCCATAGTTTAAAATAACATATCCCCACCACTTGTTATAGTCTCCTCATCAACTTGGGTGCTCAGATTTGACTCCATTATATCCAATCAAAGATATTTTATGACATGTCATAATATGTGGTGAGGGGGTATAACTCCCTCCAAAGAAATCTCTTACTCATCATAAATACTTTCGAAACCCAACTTAATGAGACCATAATTTTTTATCGATAAATCTCATATATATATATATATATATATATATATATATTTAAAATTAAAAATCTCAAGAATGTCAACACACTATGAAAACTTATTACTTGTACTAAACAATCAATTAACCCAAAAAAGATGTTTATGTCCTTAAGTGACCCCAATTGTTCATAATCTAGATACCTAGTGTTCACACATGGGACGTATCAACAAACTAAAAAGTATACAACATTTTATTGCGATAATCAATGAATGTCTCGCACGAATCACGTGTATAAACAGGTTTTTGTTGCCCTCAGCTTTAACTTTAAATGTTTTGTTTTACATAGATGACAGGATGTTTTACACCCAAAAAGAAAACCAAAACCAAAGTTGAGGGAAAAGCAGTAATAAATACACATGCCCCGCACTTCATCAATGGCCATTTATATGCCCTCCAAATCATCCTGCTCCTCACGCAGATGTTCTTCCTTGCTCTTTTCGTTTTTAATCTCTGACATTTTTCTCTGGTCTTTTTCATTTCCACTCTTTCTCCATTCCTCAGCTCAGCAGAGCGCCTCCAAAATTTGAAGAAAGCAAGAATGGGAAGGAGATTTGGAGTTCTGCTCTGTGCGCCTGATCAGGACTATGTAAATAAGATGTATGGAGGGTATTTTAGTCTGTTTAAGGGGATTCTGAGCGAGGCTGAAGAAAAGTGGGATCTGTTTAAGGTTTTAGAAGGGGAATTTCCGGCCATGGAAGAGGTTTATAAGTACGACGGATTTGTGGTTTCCGGCAGCCGTTTTGACGCGCATGGAAACGATGTGTGGATTTTGGATCTCTGCCGTTTTCTGCAGACTCTGCATACAATGCGGATCAAAGTTCTCGGAATTTGCTTTGGTCACCAGGTACCTTTATTTCGTTTCTTTTTCCTTTTCTTCAAAGAAATCTGCTCTGACACTTCATTGATATTTCATTGTCCTTTTCTTCAAATAAATCTGCTCTGATATTTCGTTGATATTTCATTTTCATTTTCTTCAAAGAAATCTGATCTGACATTTCATTGATATTTCATTTCCCAATCTGCCCTGATATTTCATTTTCCTTTTCTTCAAAGGAATCTGCTCCGATATTTCATTGATAATTTTTCCTTAAATTCTTCAAAGAAATCTGCTTTGACATTTTCATTGATCTGAGTGATTTTTCTTCAAAGAAATCTGCTTTGACATTTTCATTGATCTGAGCGTTTTAACTGCTTAAATTTGGTCTTTTTAGCCAAATCTTGAGAATTTTTTGTAGAAGTTCGTCTATTGTTTGCTTTCTTCTCTCTCTTCTGACATTTTCAACAAATTATAGGCGATTTGAAACATAAGAGATGTGCCTCAACTTAGGAAGTTAGAACTGTTCACCCTGCTAAAGTTTAGGCATTTTATGTTAAGAGCCCTGATTTGCCACTGTGTCCAGTTCAGACGACTTTTCTTTCAAATCCTTACCAGCTCCCTCATTGCAAAATGATTTGTTTTTTCCTTGACAGCTGTCTCTTTAATCATTTCTTTTTTCCCAGTTTGCTTTATATTATTATGTTAGATTAAGAATACACGGTTACAAAAAGTGTAGGTCACGAAGACAACAGTTATGGAACCATGGTCAACGATAGAAGAATACAGCTAATATTACAGTATCAGCCAAGAGCACCCACAGCAGAATCAAAGCTGTAAAGTGGACGGCAGAATCCAAGTTAGAAGAAAATTAAATTTGACTAAAATTGTTTTGTCTAGATTCAACTGTGAGATCAATTTTTTCATCAAGTTTGAGATCATATTACTTTTCAAGCTGATGATGGTTACTGGAGCATGATCTTAAATTCGTGGATGGAAAAATTGATCACACACTTAAACCAGAAGCTATCAAGACAATTTATCATAGACTGAAAATTTCATACATTTAATCCATTTTTTTTTTTCAACTATTTATTTAGGGAGAGAAAATTCATGATTAGACAACATCTAACGGTTGTACTTTTTATTAGGTAAGTATGCACTTTTTGATTAAAAAAGATAAATTATATAATAATAAATAGGGTAGTGTATATGTTTGAAAATGCACATAATTAAACTCAATCTATCACTTTCTTTTTTGATGATGGATTAATGAGACTGAAAATATTGATTAAAAAATAGATTTTTCTTACACATTTTACTTTATGAATTGTAGAAAACTTATATCCAATAATATATAAGATATCAAAATATATAATTATCTATAAAAAATTGTTTGAAGTAATAGCATTCCCAATGGATGGACTCTAAATTTTATAAAAGTTAAACTTGTTAACTTATTGAATACAATTTTTTTGGGGATATTTAAATAATTACATATAATGTAAATTTGAGGGATGTAGTTTCCTAACAAACTATAAAGTTGAGACAAAGTACACCATTTTCAACACATTTAAAGTAAAAGTATCGTAGTGGAAAAGTTTGGTATCAACTACTCTTTGTAGTCAATGATGTATGTTGTGTCGAACTTTTAACTCAATGTACATATGAAAGGAGATGTATACGAGCAATCATGTATCAAAGAGTACTTTTGAAATGTGTATTAAAGATCTTTATGAAGTTTCAGTCAATTAAAAATATATTTACATAGTTTTGTTCATAATTTTTTTATCTTACTCTTTTTTTGGCATTATCTCTATATATAAAAAAGTGTCACTAGGCTATGCAAACCTTAACTAATATCACTTGCTTCCTTACTGATATTTAATTATTGGTATGTTTCTTTTTCTCTCTCAAACAGATCTTATGTCGAGCTTTAGGAGGAAAAATTGGAAGAGCGGTGATTGGATGGGATATTGGCTTGAGAAAAATAACAGTTTCTAAAAGGTTGTCCACCAAACATTTTGGTTTGGAAATCCCTTCTATAATTAGAGTCCTTGAATGTCACCAAGATCAGGTAAAAAATGGGGGGCCTTCATAAAATCTATTGTACTTCAAACACTTTAATGGTTGAGATTCGCATCTTCAACTTATTTAAATTTGAAAAGATCTAACAATTCTATATTATCAAAAAAAATGTTTAGACAAAACTTTCACAGTCTATGATGTTAGCTTGATTTTTTTTTGGATTGAATCATGTAAGCATTTTGGCATCAATGATCTATTATCAAGATGAGAGATCAAGAGGAGAAAAGCATATTGTAGAATGTGATCTAAGACATTGGTCAAGTAAAAAATAAAAAATCAAACTAATATTATAGTCATCATATTTTATATTGATTTACCTTTGGTGCTATGTCAAACAGGTGTATAAAGTTCCCTTGGGTGCAGAAATTATTGCTTCATCAGATAAAACAAGCATTGAGATGTTTTCCTTTGGTGATCACATACTCGGTGTTCAAGGCCATCCAGAGTATACCAGTGACATTTTGCTGAATTTCATTGACAATCTTTTGGACAAAAGTTGTATACAAGTAAGTTATGTATTTAATATCTTAAAATTTTTCATGGAGATTGTATAAAATGGTATTCAATTAACCTAAAACTATTTATTGATCAAATAATTAACTTCATTTTGGATCGGGACTTCTTAGGTTAAACTGAGTGAAGAGGCCAAGGCATCTCTAGCAAATAGCCAACCTGACAAAGAAATTTGGGAGAAGATTTGCAAGTCGTTTCTTAAGTCATGATATTTGCATCAATTTAGCCAAACACTTAAAAGTGTTTTAATTAAAATGTTCTAAGAAAATAGTTAAGAAATGTTCTCTTATTTATCTAATTATTGAAATTGTTGTTGTTCTACACTTATTTAGTGAAAACCATTTGGGCTTTGTTCCTTCAAAAAATAGATTCTTGTGTATGTTAAATGCATCAATAGCTTGTATTGGAGCACCGACTTGTACCATGACTAATCAACCTTTACAAAACTCAAGTACACTTTTGTCTTGTGTGAAGTTAAAGTTATTGTTCCTAGTAGTTAGATAACAAAAATTAGAGTCGTCTAAAAAAATGTTTTTACAATTAAAACTTTTCATATTTATATTTGAAACGTAATTTCATAGTTTTGTTGTTTGGTAATATATAGCTTAATATATCTTAATGCTTATATTAGTGGGGTGATGTTATAATGGAGTTGACTCTTGTACTAAAATAATGGTTGATTGGTTGTGGTTGCTTGGCCTCCACTTCTTCTTAGTGTAGTGACCCACTTATCCTAATCCTAGTTAAACCATCTTAATAACTCACAGTTACAATCAAAGTTAAATTATCATTAATGCACATGCAATGTTTACGTTAATTGATATGCAAATAATAAGAGAAATTTAACATTCGTGCAATTCAAGTCGAGCATGCGGATCGTGGTTAATATGCAACTAAATGCAATGTAGCAAAAGTGAAGTAAATGGGCATGACGATTAAGTAACATGCGTAAAACATAATTATCAGTGATTTTGATCTAAGTGCACGCATGCGTAGAAATAAATCGTGTACATGGGTCATTACGAATTAAATTAACATGCAAAATGCATAATTAAATCAACTAACGAAAAATTAAATACGACCATGCATGCATGCGGAAAAGTAATCTACGGAAAGCAAATCATGCATGTTAGTGGGTTAGTGTGTTAGTAGTTTTTCTCTTCTTTTTTTTGTTAGTTACATTGCATGGCGACTTCCTGATGCATTACATAATGGACCTTATAGGTCTTTTGCATAGCTTTAACATGTGACCATTCTGGTCTTTTACAATAAGATAAAATATACATCATATGATAATTACATAAAATTTATCTGGAATCTCTGATTTTCTGTCTCCGGATGTGTCGTCTTCATTGTCCTGGATAACCTCCTCTCGCAAATTCAGATGACAGACATATGACCCAGACATTTTATTTGCCCAACCAAACGAAGCTTACGTTTCTTGGATGCCCATAAGCTCTCGTCCCTCACGACGGAGCTCCCTAGCAAGCTGATACCAACTAGCAGGAATGGAACCATATGCATTCATGTAGAACTAACAACCCATCCTGGTTGAACTAACTACATGCGTTATGACAGGGAGAAAATAAATAAATAATTTTGATGGCCGTCATTACCCTATTGGGGAGGTGAAGAAAATCACCCTTCCCTGGTAGACCTATAACAAGCACCATATTCCAATCATCCCTCATAAACAAAAATATCATATTAACCCCTTCCGGATTAATAACATTCATTATAATTATTATTGAATTTATTTGTTTCTCAATATTTTCCTATTTTGCAATAATTAACTCCAATTATTCAAATTCTTAAATAATTGTGTATAATCATTTAAATTCTCTTTAAAAAAAAAAAAAAAAAGGATTAAGAAAACCCATTTAAATAACCCAATTCTCCTACATTATATATATATATATATATATATATATATATATATATATATATATATATATATATATATATATATATATATATATATATATATATATATATATATATATATATATAATTTGTTGGCATTGAGTTGTCATTGATGTCAACCGGTGAGTAGGAGATTGTTGGTATGGTCAACTGATGTCAACTAAGTGTCTACCAGTATGTAGAAGGATGTACCCGACATAAGGAAGATTAACATGAAGGCATGTCAACCGGTATGGTGAGAGACATAACCAGTATGTAGGCCGGTCGTTTGTTTGTGATGAAAAGGCAGAGTGTCAAAGAGATCACAAACCGCTGGAGGTGAAGTTGAGCTACCGATGTAGTGTATGTTGTCGGATAGCAGCAGGAGAAGCTTATACCGGTAAGGGCTTGAACCGGTATGGAGTTTTGTCGAATGAATGAGCATGAACCGATTCAATGTCGGTGGGTCGATTGCCGACATGTTTGATAGGTGGATGTCAGTTGGCAAAAAGGCAGAGGTTGGTGTGTGCATCGTTAAGATGTGATAGGTGTGATAGGTCGACATTTAATGTGAGGAAAAAACACGGATTGTTTGCAATTGTTTGTGGCTCGATGAAGGATGGACGACAAAGGAAGATCAGACGGTTGTTGGCGTCGTGATCAAAACATGAAATTAGATTGCAGGATGACCTTGAACAAGAAACAACTGGATCATAAATGTGTCGATTAGTTTCAAGGCCGAAAATCAGGGTTAGGTTTGCTATTTTTAGCAAACATGCATTGGACAGATGAAAAATGCGTGATGATTTATCCTTCCAAAGAAGGTGAGCGAACTAAGGCAGATCAGATCAGATTTGATGAAGATTTGATTGGTGGAGGGAAACTCTAGCCGCCCTCTGTTTGAATTGCTTTTTAGCGGGAAAGCTTCAGTTTAATTATGGTGACCTAAGACAAATAGTTGTTGCTACTGTAGTGTGAAGGATAGAGTGAAATTGTTGTCAGAGAGCCGAAAAGATAAACATCTGAAATGTTTGTGAGTGAAGATTTTACCTGTAAGGAGAAGCAGGGTAAATTGGTGTAAGGAACAAACCGATAGAGAGTGCAGAATGCAAAGGTGACAAATCGGATGACATAGAACTTAATAAAGTGTGATCAAGAGTAAGTCGAATTCAACAGAAAGAGGGAGAGAAGACTCAGTAGAGTAAGAATCAGCAGATATGTTCATTTGCAGTGTGTGTGGAGTGATCACAAAAAAGTAAGATTGAAACTGGCAGAGCAGAGTATTGAAGGGTTGCAAAACTTTATTTGCAACAGGGATCTCTTTTGTGTATTTGAATTTTCATATTGTTTTCACTGAGTAGGTGCTTAGTGCATGGTTTGTAGCTCCTTTAGGTTGTAGCCTATAAATTGTGTAGGGGTTGGTGCTCCTTTGAGTTGGTGCCCATAAATCAGGGGTTGGAGCTCCTTGGGTTGGTGCCCTAAAATTTGTAATCAGATTTTTTCATTGTGAGGATGGATTGGAGTAGAAGATCTCCAATAGCTATTCTCATCGATGTTTTTTCCACATTGGGTTTTCCTCGTACATCTGGTTTTATGTGTTGCATCTTCATGTGTATGTTGTATTAATCTTTTAGATATTTATCCTACACATCTTGTTTGCATTGTCTTGGTAATCGGTCTGCATTTTGTTTATTTCATATTGTACCGGTATAGCTGATTAAGTAAAAAGTGTTTAAATCATCGATTCACCCCCCTCTCAGTGATCTATTGTGTCCAACAATTGGTATCGGAGCCGAGGTACCCTGTTGTGTCAAAGCGTTCTCTAGCTTGGGTAGATCCTGTCGAGTGTTCACGATGGCAAGAAATGAATCAACCTCCTAAAAAACCCTTATGTTTGATGGTATCAACTATGCCTTTTGGAGTAGAATAATGAAAACCTATTTGTCTTCTCTAGGTTGTGATGTATGAATGCCAGTTGTGAATGGGTATATAGTCCCTAATAATCCTCCTACTGATCTAGATGCTAAGAAGGAATATGAGAACAATGCTAAAGCTAAAAATGCCATTCTTAGTGGGTTATCTGATAATGAGTTTGTGAAGGTCATGCACTGCTCATCTACAAAAGAAACTTGGGATAAGTTGCAGAAGATATTTGCAGGCGATACTAAAGTCAAGGAGGGCAAGTGACATACACTGAGAGCACAACTTGAGGGTTTCAAGATGAGAGATGAAAATAAGATTGTTGATTATCTCCAAATGATTGATGAAACAACAAACACCATTAGAGGGCTTGGAGAAGAAATAAAACATGAGGTGGTAGTGAAGAAAGTACTTAGATCCCTCACACCTAAGTATGATACAAAGGTTTTAGCAATAGAAGAAGCAAAAGATTTGAAAGTCTTTACAATGGATGAGTTGTACGGTTCCCTCACTGCCTATAAAATGAAGACTATTGGTACTGAGGTTGTGAAGAAAGAAGTTGCATTCAAAACATCAAGAAAAGGAAAAGAAGAGTCTACTCATGATGGAACCTATATACGGTGAAAATGGATAACAATAATGTTGAAAGACTAAATAGATTCAACCACAAAACCCTAGCCTAACAACAACAAAGATCCACCATAACATATGCAGATTACCTAAGACAATGCAAATCAAATGAAATCACAAAGATTATACCATCACATGTCCAATAGGTCTTGGATCTCCATTCTTCCTATCTCCATTAATCTTGCTTGATATATTTGCTCTCAGATTTTATGTGCACAAGAGCTCAACAAAGAACGGAAATGTGGTTGCAAGTAGGATCGCATATGAAAGTGTAAAAGGCGTAGTGTAGTCGAGTGCGCAATTGAGTTAGGGTTTGATAATGAAGGAAGCATCTCCTTATATAGAAGACACTATATGAAATGGAGGGATAAGATTGAGAGGTGTAAAAGATAAATGGTTGGCTATGATTAGAGGGTAGGTAAAGAAAATAATGAGAGAGTAGGTAGTGTATGAATTAAGAGATGAATGACATGTGTCATAGGTAAAAAAGGTTAATGAATTAATTAAATAAATAAAGATTTGTTTAATTAATAGAAGAAGTGGGATCAATTAAATAAATAAGATATTTATTTAATTTAGGAAAATGATAATTTAAATAAATAAATAAATGTATTTATTTAAATGAGAGATAAGGCTAGAAGATGATAAATGAATTAAATAAATAAATAAAGATTTATTTAATTAATAGAAGAATTAGGCTTAGATAATTAAATAAATAAATATTTATTTAATTAGACATGACAATTTTAGGTGTATACATTTTTCCCCTCTTTGAGACAATGCAGCTTGTCACGTTGTTTCAAAGAAGATAATATGAACTGATACAAAGTTGCCCCAAGATGGGAATGGTATGCTCCCTCGAGAGATTGGATGAAAATGTCTGAAAAGATCACAAACAATCTCTTGATAAGAAAGAAAGGCTAGAATGGACTGACCGAATAGGATGGAGTGACAGAGTCACGGGATAATGAAGACTAACTCGGGAAACGAGGGCTAGGGTAGTCTATAAAATAAACTACAAGGGGAAAATATCCTCATTGTCATCCACACATCCAAGAGATCAGAGTGTAGAGCGAGAAGAGAGTAGCAACAGTCAGCAGCAATGGCATTGGTTCATAGATTCGATCGCGTTTGCCAATTTCAGAGGCCAACAGATGCAGGAGGGCCAGTGAGTACCACAAAACCTCCTTGTACTTTGTTGCATTAATTATTGTCATAAATGCATGCTAGGTAGCGCAATAAATGCGCTTTAGGATAATGTCAAAAAATGTCAAAACGTGTAGGCGCATTTGCATTGGTGCCAGGCGCGTCTATGTTGGCTAGGCGCGTCTGTGTTTGTCCCAGGCGCATCTGTGCCAGAAAAAGCGTCTATGCTAGATGCGAGCGTGTTTGCGTTGTGCAGGCGCATTTGTGAAATGTGGGCACATTTGTGCAGGACAAGCGCGTCTGTGCAGAGCAGAGGCACATCTGTGTATTTCAGGTGCGTCTGTGCAGAGCAGGCACGTTTGTGCAGTCTGTAAGCGCGTTTATGTCTTCAAGGTCAAATCGACAGTTCTGTGATGAACATACGCTGTCGATTGGATAAGCTGCTGAGAGGATACACTCAAGCAGGTCCTCTAGGGAAGACTAGGATAACAGATAGGGCTAGGATTGACAATTCTCTGATAGAACATATGTTGCGAATTAGGAAACTACTCAAGAGGATACACTCAAGTATAGCCCTAGGATAGGATAGATCAAGGTACTTTGTGATGAACAGTGAGTACCAAGACATAGTACTTTGTGATGAATAGTGAGTACTAAAAGAGCAGCACTTTGTGATGAACAGTGAGTGTCACTAGGAGCAACACTTTGTGATGAACAGGGAGTGCAAAACACGTAGTACTTTGTGATGAACAAGGAGTGCAAAACACGTAGTACTTTGTGATGAATAGGGAGTACCACTAGGGTAGATAGAAACACTTTGTGATGAACGGTGAGTGTCACTAGGATAAAAGCAACACTTTGTGATGAACAGTGAGTGTCACTAGGATAGAAGCAACACTTAGTGATGAACAGTGAGTGTCACTTTGACTCACATGATTGCTTTGCTTGACTGCAAGAGTATTTGCCTATGCTAGAGTCACGAGAGAGATTCCCATCGACACAGAGGTTATGACTAGAGTTGACCTTTGAGGAACGAGCTGCCATTGAGGTTATGTGTCTAAGATACATTCTTTATGTGTCTAAGTTTTGGGCGAACATGGGGTTGCTGACTGCTTTGGCTGAGAGATGGCATTCTGAGACATGCACTTTTCATTTGCTGATGGGTGAGATGACAGTCACCTTGGAGGATGTTTACAGGATTCTGAGGATACCGATCAATGGGGAGCTACACCCTATTCACTTGTCTATGACACTGAAGCTATCTTGCCTATTGAGGTCGAGTTACCCTCTTTACGAGTCTCTTTGCAAAACATTATCAGTGATGAAGAATACAGGGTCTCTCGCTTACAAGAAGTTAAATTATTGGATGAACAAAGACAAACTACTTTTAATCATCTCAAGGCTTATCAACAACGAATGAGTCGCAACTACAATCATAAAGTGAAGCCTCACACATTTGAGGTGGGTGACTTAGTTCTCAGAGAAAATCCTAAAAATCAGCAAGACATAAAAAAGAAGGGCAAGTTCGAACCAAATTGGCTTGGTCCTTACTTCGTCATAGCAGCATATGAATATGGTGCATATCAGCTCTCAACCACAGAGGGTGAACCTTTGGAAGATCGTATCAACAACATGCACCTTCACAAGTTTTATACATAGCTCTTCAGAGTATCCTAATTCAAAAATACAAAAAACAAAAAAAGCAAAAAAAAAAAAGCAAAAATGATCAAAAATACAAAAAAAATCATTAAAAAAAAATTGTTACTTGGTGAAAACCTGGCAAACAGGCGCCTTGTGACACAAAAAATTGAAAAAAAAAACAAAAAAAAAAGAAATATTGAAAAAAATAAAAAGTAAAGAGAAATAAATCCATCCAACGGTGAAAACCACTTCGGTGGCGCCCTGGGCAAGTACCATGGTGAAAACTGGGTCACCAGCGCCATGCATAGAGACATTGCTCCTCCCTCCTTCAAGATTCCATTTCATCCTTTCACTTTGCACACACTCACAACCTATCCATCCATAATAAATTTACACATTCCCATCATGGTTTGTTATTGATCTACCCAAGATTGGTTCACCATTCATAATAAACATTCATTTTCATCCTTTTTATCCATAATAAATCAACTCCTATCTATGGCTAAGGCAGATCCTACATCTAGTGATGGGTGTGGAACTAAGAACATCACATGTTTTGAGGAGTACAGTTTCTTCCAGTTTTCTTCAGTCTATTCGCGCAAAATCCGCAATAAAGCAACATTTGCATCATAAATCCACAATAAAGTTTCATCTTCTTCGCAATACGGTATCAGTTGCATGGATTCAGTCAGTTTCAGATGAGACACAACAGCAATAATGGGCTTCAACAAATCAAATCTTTCAACAAACTCAAACAACATTATGGTTCAGTGCTATCTATCTTTTTTGTGAAAGTAAACATTGTGACCACAATCAAATAAGACTTATACAAATGACAAGAGACACTAAACTTGAGGACTACAGTGGATGTTGGTGTCGAGTCTTGGTGTTATTTTGATTTTATCTTTTGATGACATGTCTTTTAGCTTTTCCAGGATGTCCCTGACTAGAGATTCTATCTCCAGGATGTCTTTAACTAGAAAGGCGAGGATGGGGTATCGTCACCTATTTTTCTTTGCTGTCTGTGGATTGTCTCTTAGTAATGCTATGACTTGTCCAAGGATATGAGGACATTGAGAGTCTAGTATGAACTGGGGCATTCCTTGTTTGCAACTGTCTTATCTCCATGCAAACAAGTACTATATGCGAGGAAAGTGGGTTGATGAAACTCAATATATGAAAATATTCCAAAAGACCTGTCCACACACACACGAGACTTCTTGGTGCAAGTTATGGAGCTATGAAGGATAGCTCAACTTCTCAAGGTTGGTTCCATGGTTCTCTATCTCACAAGATCCCTCAAGCCGATGTCTTTGCTTTCAGATCACTAAGCAAAGTGACTTAGGGATGACTAATGCAAGAATGAGGGATGCTTTAGATTAATCCTAACATGAATGCATCCTATTTATGCATGTTTCTACAAAATGGATTAAACTAGATTATAAGATGACAAGGTTAGTAGCAATACTATCCTAACATGATATACTAGTTAATGATTTAAGCTAATGATAATAGAAATACTCTAAAATGCATATTAGATTAATTCCTATTGCAAAGAGAGGCTAAATGCAAGCTAAAATTGAGCATAAATGAGATACTAAAAGCTTGGATGATAAAATGGAGGGATGGAGAGCTCTATTTATAGTGAAAATAGGGCAATGGAGGGTCAAGATTGGAGGAGTTATCAAGGGCCAAGATTGAAAGTTATCAATCCATGTTTACAATTTTCACCAATGAAATGGTGACAATTGTCAACATAAGACTGTTTTAGAGGAGAGGTAGGAAGCATTAAATGCTTGAGGGGACATGATGGTTACCTTAAGAGGTAAGGATTAGGATTAGATTAGGGTTTATCCAATGGATAAAGCTGTTACCCAAAGGATAAACTCTTGTGCAAGGGATTAAGAAATAACCATGGTCAAAGCATTAAAGGCTTGATGAGACCCTTGGGTTACATGAGGGTTAAGTTAGTCAAAAAGTCTCTAACCATGCAAGAGGGTTGAGTTAACCATTAATGGTTTGGAAGACTTTCAAGGTTAAGTTGTTGAAGACCTAAAGCCTTTAATGGTTTTCAAAGACTTTGAAGGTTTGAGAAGTGACTTCCCTTTGCTTAGGGATGTGACAATGATTAGGATAGGATTGGGCTAATTAGAAGGAGTTAGAAGAATCTAGAAGGGATTTAGGCATGCAAGTGGATTTTGTAGGAGAATGCAAGTAGGAAGAATTTTGGGATTTTCAATTAAAATAAAATCATTTATTTCAATTAAATGGTGTAATTTGCATTTGGATAAATATTTAAATAAATATTAATTTATTTAAATGTGAATGTGAATTTTGGATTTAAATAAATCTTAATTTATTTACATGAGAAAAAGGAAGATAAAGCATTAAATGCTTGAAGACTTTGAGGGAAACCATTAAAGGCTTAAGAAGACTCTAGAAAGAAGCCATTAAGTTTGAAGACTTTAAATTTGAAGACTTTAAGGGAAACCATTAAAGGCTTAAGAAGACTCTAGAAGGAAGCCATTAAGTTTGAAGACTTTAAGGGAAACCATTAAAAGTTTTAAGTGGGTGAGGATAAATAGGATTTTAAATAAATAATTTTTATTTAAAATAGTTGTGCAACTTGCATTTGTAGGAAAATACAAGTGGGTGGAGGATAAAGGATTAATTAAAATAAATTGTTTTATTTTAATTTGGTTGCAAGTTGGAGATTTAAATAAATTAGATTTATTTAATTGGGGTAGACTATTTAATTAAATGTAAATTTAATTAAAAGTAGAGAGAAGGGGTTTAATTAAATAAAATGATTTATTCAATTAAATGATATAAAGGGCTTAAGTGAATTTAAATAAATAAATTGAATAATTTATTTAATTAAATAGAAGAATGTGGTGATTTAATTAAATTAGATTTAACTAGAATAGAGGAATGAGAATAAAATGAATATTAAATATTTATTTAGGAATATGGTCATTTTTATACGTCTACATTTTGCCCCTCTTTGAAGTGACGTGTGCACACATGTTGATTCAAAGAAAATGATGTGTCGTCATGATTTGGTTATGATCAGTGTGATGTCTTGTCAAGATGTTCATGTTGTGCCCCAGATTTTGATAAATGATGTTGATAATGCGCCCTCGAGAGATGAATTAAAATTTTAAAAATTTGAGTCTATGTTGAATGCAAGAAGTTGATTCATCTCCCAATAATGATGTTTGCGAGGGTTTGATATGAGACCACGAGCAATTTACATGTTCGTCCACGCAACCCTAATTTTCATTTACCCTATAAAAGGGAAAAAGTGAGTTATTTTGTCTCATTTGTGCTTGCTAACTTTGGAGAAAGTGACACTTGGAGAAAAGACAAAATGTTGATTTCATTTGCGTCTCATCGATTCAAGCGCGTTCGAAGGTATCGGAGGCCCACCACGTATGGACCACCGGTAAGTCATCATTTTTTACCCCTTTTCGATTTTTGTTTTGTCATTTTTGATCATATTTTAGAATTTTTCCACATGAATTTAACGGTTTAGCACCTCTGGGTTAAACCGTAGCGCATACGATTGGTTGCATAGCGCGTAGAGTTTAATAAAATACAGTAGCATCCGGGTAGATTAGGATAGCGCAGTGGTGAGTGGAAAATCTTGGGTAAAGTAGGATTTTGGATGAAGAAAAAAAAATGTAGGTTTTTGCCAGTTTTCTGAGGATAAGTGCGAAGTGGCAGTCTGTGTGTCTATTGTCATTGTTTTGATAAGTTGTCCAATATGAGTTCCGATATGGTTTTTGGATAGATAACTTGATTTGATTTGCAATGTTTCAAGTTGATATATATGTGGAACTTGAGTTGTTTTACAAGTTGATATGGTTGTGGAACTTGAGTTGTTTTACAAGCTAATATGAATGTGAAACTTGAGTTGTTTTACAAGTTGATATGATGTGATATGGAAATGGATTGGATATGGTGTGGAACTTGATTAGATTTTCAATGTTTCAAGTTGATATGAATTTGATTTGCGATATGAATTGATAGGATGAAGAAACTGATATTAGACTTGTTTGGTTTTTTTACAAGAGCGACTTGGAGTTGTTTAGTCGTGAGAGCGATTTCTGAGACCATGGTCGTTGATACCACAATTGACGCAGGTTGACAGGGATATCATTGAGAGGTGTGGCTCGAGCAGAGACTTTGGAGAGAGTGGTGGCGGGTGGCTCGATGAGAGACACCTCGAGGGAGTTGGCTTTGAGAGCCAAAGAGGCGGAGTATTACCGGAGGCATTATGAGGATGTGGTTCCCAGGGAGCGCGGAGTTCTGAGTTTCATAGCTTCGAGATCCAGTCGATCTAGGGAGACCGAGTCGAGGACAAAGAGTAGAGGTGTGACAGGGCCTGTTCATCAGGATCCACCTGGGGATCCTGGTGCTGGGACATCTGTTGCGAGACCATCACCCTCAGGAGATAGTCATACTTGAGAGACGTTTTCTCTATTGCATTTTGATCATTTTGTTGTTTTTGGCACAGACATGACATATTTTGCACATTGATCATTTTTGAGATATATATATGACACCATTTTCTTTGATCCTTATGTGATGTGTTATGGATGATGCTTTCTATATGATTTTGTTGCTTCTATGATGATGATGCAATGCTTAGATAGATGCATGTGATGAATATGATGTGATAATGCATGATGTATGAGATGTATCTTGTATAATATGATTTGATGGGAGATGTATCTTGAAAATGAGATGTATGATAATAATATGTTGTGAGATGTATCGTGAAAACGAGATGTATGATAATGATATGATGTGCGCAACTAATTGTAAAATGATATGCAACTAATTGTAAAATGATATACAACTAATTTGAGCATCCTCATTCTGCGTTTTTCATCCCTGTATAGTCACATGTTTTTGCCTTCTTTGTAGGTATCATCATTGAGCATTGATTTGTGTGGGATATGTTGAAAATTTATACAAGCATAATGGTATAATTGAACCATAATGACCTGAGAAAAATTTACATGGTTTTTGATTTTGCAAGATGGCACAAGCGTCAAGGTATAATTGAACCAAGACGACCTGAGTGTCGATTGCGTATAAACAGACAAGATTAAACCATTTGTATGCGCAAAGTGGATTCATGTCTTCAGTGATATGCTTTGAATCAGGTCTCGAGACAAGTATTTACACAGTACAAATGATCGCCTCCCAGACAGAAGACTAAGAAAAATATTGGAGTTTCCCCATGATCTCTAGCTTTGAAGCATTTAGTGAGAAAATGCAGAGAATCTAATAATTGAAAAAGTTCAAATGCAAAAATAGTCAAGACTTTATGTGATAATGCAACATTTAGTACTTCAAAAAATCATCCATCTTAGCATGTTTGTGATTATTGTTTTAGTGATCCAATGTTTTGCTCTGCGATGGAGTGAAGTTTTTGTCGCTGGATGTGATGTTTCTAAGTTTTGTAAATAGTTTTGATGTCTTGAACATGTTGCAAGTGTTGATGATTTATTGCCCCTAGCCGAGTGTGCCTCTTGATGTGGATACGTTCAGTGATTACCAAGCCATGGTGGAATGTGGTAAAAGGATATATGGATAGACCAGGATAATGACTACGCTAAGTATGTCCTAGATAATGCCTAGTTTGATAAAGGTGTTGGGCAATGGCCATTAGTATTTGGATTTATGGCTATATAACAGGCTTGAGAATAAAGATAGATAGAGGAGTTGTCCTCTCACAAGAGCGCCTGTTTGCCAGGTTTTCACTAATTGTTTTTATTGTACCTTTTTATTTGCTTTTCCTTGATTTTTTGATTTTTTTTTTACTTTTTCCGTGCATTAGACTACTCAAGTGTAGTACTTCTTCAAATGGATGTTGTTAGTTGGTTCGTCGAGTACATCTCCTTCTGAAGTTGTTAGCTGATAAGCACCTGATCCATAGACTGATATGATGACATAGGGACCTAACCAGTTAGGTTCAAATTTACCTTTCTTTTCTCGATCTTGCTGATTTCTAGGATTTTCCTTGAGTACTAGGTCACCAACTTTAAAATTTCTGGGAATGACCTTGTGGTTGTAGCCTCTGCACATGCGTTGTTGATATGCTTTGAGATGAGTGTAGGCATGTTGGCGTCTTTCATCCAGCAATTCAAGTTCTTGCAGTCGGTTAACTCGATACTCTTCATCCAGGATTAAGCCTTTTAGAGAGACTCTGAGAGATGGAATTTCTACCTCCAGGGATAAAATAACTTGTGATCCATATACCAATGAGTATGGTGTCACTCCTGTAGGTGTGCGGATGCTAGTTCTATATGCCCAAAGTGATGGATTGAGTTGTACGTGCCAATCTTTACTTGCGTCATTCACTGTTTTCTTTAGGATTTTCAATATTGTCTTGTTGGATGCTTCTGCTTGACCATTCCCTTGTGGGTAGTAAGGTGTAGAGAATTGATGTTGTATTTTGAATTTTTCACATAGTTCTCGGACATCTTGGTTTTTGAAAGGCCGTCCATTATCAGTGATAATGGAACTTGGAATACCATATCTGTAGATCAGATAATTTAGGATAAAAGAGGCAATTTGTTTCCCAATCACTGTGGTCATGGGGACTGCTTCTATCCACTTGGTAAAGTATTATGTTGCAGTTATAATGAACTTGTGTCCATTTGAAGATGAAGGATGAATTTTTTCGACCAAGTCTAGTCCCCACTGACAAAAGGGCCATGATGTCGTGAATGGTTGCAGTTCCTGTGCTGGTGCATGTATCAGATTACCATGGATCTGGCATTTAGGACACTTTTTTGCAAAGTGATAAGAGTCTTTTTCCATTGTCGGCCAGTGATATCCCATTCTCAGAAGCTTTTTAGCAAGAGTAGTACCACTTGAATGTGTGCCACAAATACCTTCATGAAGCTCATGTAAAGCGGAGTCAGATTCATTACGATCAAGGCAACGAAGAAGAGTACCATCTAGACCTCGATGGTATAAAGTATCAGCAGTGAGGGTATAACGAGCGGCTTTTCGGATAAAGTTACATTTTTGGTTTCTGGATAGGTCAATGGGTAAGATATTGTTCTTAAGGTAGTCATATATCGGTCCATATAACAGAGAATCTGAACCAGTCAAGGCATAGATAACATGAGATTCAGAGTGGTCATAGGCAGTGGAGAACAGTTGCTCTACCAGAAACTCATAACGACTCTGTTGCTCTGGAATTTGTAGTAATGAAGCGATAGTAGCCATTGCATTGGCTGCTTTGTTGTTCAAACTTGGTATTTGCTCGAAGGTGATGTGTACAAAATATTCCTTGAAGTCATCCACCATTCGCTTGTAGGGTAGCAGCTTGTCATCCTTTGTCTGATAGTCGTTATTGATTTGATTGACGACTAGTTGTGAGTCTCCGTATACCTTTAACGCTATGATTTTCCATTCTACGGCCATTTTGATGCCTATAACCAATGCCTCATATTCAGCCACATTATTTGTGCATGGGAACATAAGCCTATATGATCTTGGTATAGTGTGTCCTTCAAGAGTGATGAATAGAATGCCAGCACCTGAACCATGTTGTGTGTAGGATCCGTCAAAGTATAGGGTCCATTGTTTGGTAGAAATAGCAAGAACGTCCCTGTCCGGAAATTCAATCTCCATAGTTTGTTTTCCTGGTAGCGGTGCTTCAGCCAACTGATCTACAATTGCTTGTCCTTTGATAGCTCTTCGTTCTATGTAGTGGATATCAAATTCACTGAGAATCATGACCCATTTAGCCAATCTGCCTGTAAGAGCTGCCTTGCTGAGTAGATATTTGAGAGGATCAATTTTTGCCACTAGCTTAATTGTGTGTGCTAGCATATAATGTCAGAATTTTTGAGAATCGAAGACCACTATTAGACAAGCCTTCTCAATGAATGTATAGTTGAGTTCATAGCCGTTCAAAGTCCTGCTGATGTAGTATATAGCTCGTTCTTTTCCTCGTTGATCTTCTTGTGCCAATAGTGCCCCTAGTGATATATCTATTGTTGAAATGTATAAAATGAGTGGCTTTCCCGCTATTGGTGGTACTAGAACTGGTGGATTCATCAGATACTATTTGATTTGATAAAAAGATTCTGCACATTTGGCTTCCCATCTGAATGGTACATTTTTATGTAACAAATGGTTAAATGGGAGACTTTTATCTGCTAGTTGAGCGATGAATCACCTGATTGATTGAAGTCGTCCTTGTAGAGATTTGAGTTGACTGATATTCTTTGGTGGTGGCATCTCCATAATGGCT
This sequence comes from Cryptomeria japonica, assembly GCF_030272615.1. Lineage (NCBI taxonomy): Eukaryota > Viridiplantae > Streptophyta > Pinopsida > Cupressales > Cupressaceae > Cryptomeria > Cryptomeria japonica. The sequence continues at coordinate 196,534,961 of NC_081407.1, read as the reverse complement.
TGTACCTTTGCTGGATCTACTTCAATACCTTTAGCTGAGACTATGTAGCCTAGTAACTTACCTGATGTAACCCCGAAGACACACTTCTTAGGGTTGAGTCTGACTTGGAATTTCTCCAATCGATCAAAAATCTTTTCTAAGATGCTTAGATGTTCTGTTCTGGTGAAGGATTTAGCTAGTAAATCATCCACATAGTCTTCCATGAAGGTATGCATCATGTCATGAAAGATTGTTGTCATTGCTTGTTGATAAGTAGCTCCTACATTCTTTAAGCCAAAATGCATAACATTCCAATAGTACGTTCCCCAACTACAGGTAAACATTGTTCTGTCTTGATCTTCTGGGGCTATTTTGATTTGATTATAGCCTGAAAAACCATCCATTAGTGATAACATTGCATGACTTGCTGTGAGGTCTACAATTATGTCGATACTGGGCAAAGGAAAGTCATCCTTTGGACAGGCTTTGTTGACATCTCTGAAGTCAGTGCATATTCGGATACTACCATCTAGTTTTGATACTGGAACGATGTTGGAAATCCATTCTGCATAGTCGATAGGTCGAATGAATCTGACATCTAATAGTTTCTTTAGTTCAACTTTGACCATGAGTGCGACATGGGGATTCATCTTCCGCAGTTTTTGCTTAACGGGCTTAACTCCTGGAGAAATGGACAAGTGATACATTATTAAGTGTGGATCAATTCCGGGCATATCTGTGTATGACCAAGCAAAGTTGATTTTCTTTTCTTTAAAAAAATTGACAAATGCTTATTTTTCTTCCTCTGTCAGAGATTCTGCCAGGTGTATGTTTTTGGCTACTTCTCTAGTACCAATGTTGATTGATTGAGTGGGCTCAATCAATATGGGTGATTGCTCATGAAAATGTTTAGGAAGAGTGTCAAGTCTCCCATCTTTAGGTGCCTTAAAAAGGTTTTCACCCTCAGATGCATCCTTTATTTTTACTTTTTTTTGATCTATAGCTGCCATTGACTGGTTTTCAGCAATAGATCCTTTATTTGGTTCATTTTTGCGACTGAAAGACTTGGCACTCCCTTGGTTGCAAACATCGTCACTTTATTCACTAGTAGAGCTTGTTTCTGGATTAACGGTACATAGGCAGTGGATAATAGATTCATCATTCGGGAAAATTGGTATATCATGTATTTCGGGTTCATCCCAGTCAATTAGGTTAGGAAAGACAAGCGGTAAGGAATCGTTTGGCGGATCAAGCTCTACTATTGTAAGTGTCATGATGGAGGTATTTTCGTGATTGGACTGGATGTTGAAGAAATTAAGGATTTTGTCGAGGTCTTCGATGGTATCATCTTCCGTATAGACTTGTTCATAATGGTGCTGCTCATTTTCCTTGGCGTCATAGATATTTTGTGGACCAAATTCAAGTGGTCTATCTTCTGTGCTGCGTGCTTCTTGAGACATGGGTGTATGGCTTTCTTTTACACAAATATCCTCAGTAGCAGTAGAACAACTGCCCCATTCATATTCATTGGAATCAGTTTCAGAGGTAGTATCCCACATTCTATCAGAGCTATGAACTGGTATGTTGTAGGGTGAGAACATGTCTTTGATGATTGATACAAGTTTTACAGTTTTCTCAAATTCTGTGTCAAATCCTATCTCCACTCTCTGTATTTGTTCATATACGGTCCCTTCTGGAGGAGGAATAATGCTATCAGGGTTTGATTCTTCTTTGTTGGATATTGGCTTTTGAACATAATGTACTTCTATAGATGTTGCCTTCTTTGGAATGATGGGTTTTGTTTGAGTTTGTTTCCTTTCTTGGTGTTCACATTCTTGACGTATTTTCTCTGCTGACTCATATAATGCCTCCTGTCAGGATTCTTCTTTGTACTTCTTCTTTGCTTTCCACTAAGGTTTTTGATATTTGTGTTCTATCCTTCTTGGTGGCAGAGTGAGTTCAAAACCCAATCCTATTTTGTCTCTATTGAACTGTGAATGAGGATCTATTGGTTCAGTGACGCCTTCTTTACGTTTTCCGATAGGTCCTTTGCCATTATATCCCATTTGTTGCATGATTAAGTAACCTTTTCCATACATGTGTATGGGTAGGACTACTTCCATGGCAGCTGCCCTGTTATTTTCCTCTTCATCCTTGTATAACCAACTAAGGATATCCTTTTCCTCTGATTCATTTTCCAAAGTGCCTAGCTGGATGAATGTGCCATCAAACTTGGTGATGGGCTGAATTGCTTGATGTGTTGATGTTGTAGGTAATCCATGGGATTTAGGTGATGTTGGTAAGTTAGCCAAACACATGGGCTCTAAAGAGTATTCTCCCATGTCGTTCTCTTTGATTTTCAGTGTTTGCTTGAAATCTCGAGACAGTGATGTAGACTTGTCCTATTGAAGATTTGGTGCTAAAGAATTTTGTTTTTCTCTATTATGCGGAACCAGGCTATCTTGGGCTGCCCCCATTGTGTTGCAATGTTGAAATGGATTGTGATCAGTTGATATAGAAATTTCTTGCCCATTGTAGGGAAATTTTACACACTGGTGATAGGTAGAAGGCACTGATTGCATTTCATGGATCCAGGGTCGACCTAATAAGATATTGTAAGTAAGGTCTATGTCTAATACCTGACACATAGTATCCTTCTGTATTGGTCCGACCTGAATCGGCAACATTACGGTTCCTTTAGATGATCTTTCTTCATCATCATATGCCTTTATAGTAATCTTTTTGCGTGGATCAATAGACTCCTCTGAGAAGCCTAATGCACAGACAAGTTTTAAGGTACATATATTAAGCCCAACTCCTCCATCTATCAATACTCGTTTTACTCAGTGTTTATAGATGATGACTTCAATATGGAGAGGAGTGTTATGTGGATGGCTTAATGAGATATTATCCTGCTCAAAAAAGGTGAGATTATGAGGGCCTTTCATATGAGCGACCATCGCTTGGAATTTGTCAACATCCAGATCTTGAGGTACATTGGTTTCCAATAGCACTTGTTCCAATATGTCTTTGTGTTTTGGCGAAAGTTTTAGCAACTCTAGTATAGATATTTGAGAAGGAATTTTACACAGTTGGTTGACTAAATCATATTGAATTTTGGGTACAGTGTTTGTTGTTGACATATGTCCCTTCAAGACATATTTTTGAGCTCTGGTTGTTACGTTGACAGATTCATGATTATGCTGGTCTCGGATTGTGATGATGTTTACATGATTGTCTACAGCTGATATATGATTGATGGTGTTATTGTAAACGTGATTGATATGAGCCCCACGGGTATCATTTGAACTTGAAGCTCTATCTTTGTTGTAGTTTGGAAGAGGATTCTTAAAGGCTCCATGGTCACTATTTGTCTTGAGACCATCCACTGTTAAATCACCTCTATCAATCATGTCTTGAACAATGTTTTTCAATCTCATGCAATCGTTCATTTGATGGTCTTTGTTGCGATGGAAATCACAAAAATGTGATTCATTCCACCAAGGTGGTTTGACTTGTGGTTCATAGTTGTTGATTGCAGGTAAAGAGATAATTTTGTTTGCCAAGAGTTCTTTGAATGCTGACTCTAGTGATTTTCCCAATGGTGTGTAGGTGCATTTTTGAAAATTGTTAGTGTTACCTCGCGAATTGTTATTAGGCCCTCGATTTGTGTTATTGTTTTGAGCATTGTTGGTGTTATTGGTGTTGTTGGTATTGGGTTGACTTTGATTGGTATTCAGTGCATAAGCGTTAGTATCTGGGTTAGCATCTTTGGGATTCTTTGTAGCTTGAGGATTTCCTGATAAGGCGAGCATGGGTTGTTTAGATTTTGGATCATGTGGTTCATTGCCTCCGTTTCCATTGTTTTTGTTTCTAGTCCAGAATTTGGATTTGTCTAAGCTATTGTTGTTTTGGTTATTGTAATTTGATGAACCTGTTCCTTCTTTGAAGAATTTGAGTGTTCCTTTCTTGACACATGCTTCCTCTACTTGAATGCCATTTTCTATCAGTTTAGTGAAAGACGGTATGCATTGGAGCTTGAGCCTGTAACTCATCTCACTATTCAAGTTATCGATGAAAATTCCATTTTCTCCTTTTCAGGAATATTGCGAGGATATCGTGAAACCATACGGTGACAACGTTGAAGGAATACCATGAATGTTTCATTGTTTTTCTGTTTGGTGTTACAGACATCCAGCATGGTGATAGCATGTTGAATGTTATAGGAATACTGTGTTATGAATTTGTTGACTAGTTCATCAAATGATCTGACAGGAGGTGTGATTTTGGATAGCCACTCAATTGTTTGTCCTCCCAAGCTTCTTGGGAATAACCTCATCAGATAGGTGTCATCATGAGCGAATTCAAGACTCATGGTGTAGAATTCTCGTACATGATCACGGGGATCACTTTTCCCATCGTACTTGTCAAATTTGGGAACGTCTGAATTTGGAGGAAAAGGGACCATGTTCAATCGTCTGTCAAACGGATAAGGACAAATTTCATTTAATGAGTACCATACCATTGTTCCTTGTTGTATGTCTTGCATTTGTCTTTGTAACATTTGCATTTGCTAAGTAAGAGCAACCAAAGGTGTATTATTTTGTCGAGGGAAGAAATCTCCCCTTGCATTGGTTCTCAGTTGAAAAGGTGTGTTGAATGGTATGTTTTGCTCCGATATGTTTTGTTCAGGTATATTCAGTTCTGGGATATTTTGTTCAGGTGTGTTTTGTTCGGGGTCTCGAATTTCTTCTTCTCTTTGACGTTCTTGATATTCGTAATGTCGAGATCCTGTTCCGAAAATGTTTGTGTCTAAGTCTTCGGGAAGTTTAACTCCTTTACTTGTGAGCATGAGTAGATATTTTTCTTTGTCAATCTCCATGAGTCGTTCTACAAGCTTTTGAAAGGAAGCACTTTCCTGACATTCTCGAAGGAGTTCATCAGTGATTTCAGGTTCCTCTAGATGTGGACCTTCAAAAGGATTAGATAACCTTCGATTCATGCTTGATTCTGGTGTTGTTTTGCTTTGTTTGTTTCGTTGAGAGCGAGTAATAGGCATCTAGTAAAAACTTTCTGTGATAAAGGGGATAAAATCCTCTTCGATGTGTTGCTCAAGGGTTGGTGGTTCAAATTGAGGTATGTTGTAAGTGATGCACTCGTCGGGAAAGAATGCAAGATTGATCTTTCCTCCTTGATTGATTTGTTGACTGAATGTGGACTTCTGGCAAAATGCTCTAGTCTTCAAAGGTTCTTTGTCAAATTCATTGGATTTGTTCTGAATATAGAGTCGTACGTGACAAAGAAATGTTCGATGAGATTTGAAGAGTTGATGATTGATGTATAAAAAATTATTTCTTTTGGCAAATTTCAAAGGACTTGGTTGTTGTTTCTTCAACTAAGTGTTACGATAAATATTCTTTCATCTCAGAATATGAGGATTAGTCATGCATAAGTGATTTAATGGTTTCCTTTGAGTTGTTTTTGGATTCAGTTTATCTTGTTTTGAAGACTTCAAGTTTTACTTTATCAAAGTGAAGGTTTAGATGCCCCCTCATGACAAAGTGTGCCAAATGATATGGATAAAGTTTCCCGATATGAAAACTTGATTTGACAACTTGGAGTTTTGAACAAGTGTGTTTGGGATAAAATCCATGAGATAAGGACCTATTTGTCACTTGTGTTGATGTTTCTCGATTTTGATAGGATATATATGTTTATCGTGTAACCAGTTTTGGATGTTTGGATAACTTTTGTTTAACTAGAAATTTGCTCTAGAAATAGTTTTTAACACTCTGTTTTGATATTCTGGTTTGACGAAAAATGAAGCTGATGAAAGGAGGTTTTAAAAAATGTTTTCAAAATTTTCAAAATTTATCACTGTTTTGTCCCCTGTTTTTTTGGTTTTGATCACGCGCTAAAGCAGAGACGGGATGCACTACATAAAGTTTTCAATGCACTAAGGAAAAGACCACACGTGCTAGGTTGCCCCCAGCTACGCAACAACTAGTTTAGACTGTTTATTTTTGTTTTCTGTTTTACTCAAAAGGTCATGTGCTAGTATGGGTCTGCTAAGCGCTAACTGATCAACTCTATGCGCTTGTGTTTGACTCCCACGCGCTAATCTGATGCTCCAACGCGCTAAGCTATTTTCCAGACATGCTAACTGTTTCCTATTGTTTCCAAATTGTGATGAAGCGCTACTATGAATACATGAAGTGCTAAGTGTAATACTTGATGTGCTAAGTAATGGTTGATATGCGCTAAGATGTTTCTCTTACGTACTAAACTGCCCTGTTTTGACTGTTTTATGTGATTTTGGTGTTTTGCCTCAAGTTTTTATTACTGATGGATGATTTTCTAGAAGTAACAAATGCAAACACAGCACAAAATGCATAACCATTTTTACCTAATCTAAACAATAAGTGTATATTTTGCGAGGATGTGTTCAAATCTCAATGTTTTAACAGGTTTGGTTACAATGAATACACTTCAAAAAGACTCTTTATTCAAAGGTCATAAGTAATACCATAGCCCACTAGTCTCGATACTCCGTCAGCTCAAACAACCATGTCACCCCCTAGAGGGCGCCCATTTTTTTGCCTTTTGCCAGAAATTAACTCAAAGTGAATTGCTTCACAATTGAGTAATTATCATGGGAGATATATGGTGAGTGATCTTGGGGGTGGATTCTTCCCCACCCTTGCACTATGATATTACAAATGTCTGGTTACTGACTCGGCTCAAGGTTTCTATTTCTAAGGTTCGTAATCAAGCTTCCTGTTCGGCCGTCAGTGATAAACTCCCTCAAGAGGCTTCCCAACCTTTAGAAAAAAGGCTTTACGTATCTCAAGGATACTGGGGGAAGGCTAATCACTGTGCACAACCATTGAAAAGGACTTTCTTCCCTTTCCACTTTTGATTATAGTGGGTTGGAACACTTGGCGTCAAAGTCGTTTCTCACTTAGGTCGTTCCCTTCACATCGGCTATAAATGGCTTTAAGAGTTTTTCAACCCCTCGCGAAGGCAGGCCTGCTAAAGGATGTAAATGCTTTAAATGGCTGAAAACGTAAGAGTAGTCTAGCTTTTTGATCACCTAGTTAAGGGGAGAGCATATACCTTCTACTTTCGAGACAAGGCAATCAAGTTGTTCTTTTTATCCTTTCAATTCAGTGATTTTCTAAAATCTATATGGAGATGTTGCTCCACAAAAACATGGTGTTTATTTTATCTCTTCAAAGCAATGATTTTCTAATCTAGGAAAAGAACCTAGTCAACAAAGCAAAACTTTGATGTTTGGTCAACAAAAGAAATCGATCAAAAGGGGAAGATCTTCCCTCTTTAATTGTGAAAAAGAAATTTAAAGTGTGGTTCTTTTTCCTTGAATTTTTTTTAAATTGATCCTTGTATGCACCAAAGGATGGTGAAGTTCTTTTTAAACACCTTTGCTTTGCAAAATGGAAAAATTGTTTTGTTCTTTTTAGAGCCCAATTGAAAATTTCTCTCCTAGAAAAGCAAAAAAAGATTGTTTTTGTGGTTCTTTTTATAGCCCAAATAAGGTGAGTTCAATTTTATTTAACAAGAATTAAAAAGACTTTAAATTCTAACTAACTTAAACAAGTTAGTAAAAATTTAAACTATTTATAGTTCTAGAAATAAGACTAAGCTCCTCCCTGCAATAAGATGTCAGAAATCCTGTAACAATACCCACCACAGTAATTAGAAAAATACGGGTTTTTGTGGACTTCAACAAGTCTAACTTTAAACTCGGTTACAATTTTAATTTTTGCCTTCTGTCTGTGATGCACTACAGAAAGGACTTTACGCACTACAAAACAACCTGGATGCGCTATCGGACAAACCTGATGCACTGAACTATTTTTTTAAATGCATTGCTCTGTTGTTTTCCCGCGTCGAGACCTACAAGAAAATGTTAATAAAGTTAATATGCTAAGTGATAGTCTGTACGCGCTAAGGAATGAGTCCCACATGCTGAACAATGAGCTGGATGCGCTATAATGTTGACCAGATGCGCTAAGGGATGTTCCCCATGCGCCGATTCTTGTTTCCTACGTACCTGCAAAAGTGGTTAGATTTAAAAACTGATTTGATTAGTGGGGTAGGACCCCACGGTGGGCACCATAAATGTATGCGAGGAAAGTGGGTTGATGAAACTCAATATATGAAAATATTCAAAAAGACTTATCCACACACACACATGGGACTTCTTGGTGCAAGTTATGGAGCTATGAAGGATAGCTCAACTTCCCAAGGTTGGTTCCATGGTTCTCTATCTCACAAGGTCCCTCAAGACGATGTCTTTGCTCTTAGATCACTGAGCAAAGTGACTTAGGGATGACTAATGCAAGAATAAGGGATGCTTTAGATTAATTCTAACATGAATGCATCCTATTTATGCATGTTTCTGCAAAATGGATTAAACTAGATTATAAGATGACAAGGTTAGTAGCAATACTATCCTAACATGATATACTAGTTAATGATTTAAGCTAATGATAATAGAAATACTCTAAAATGCATATTAGATTAATTCCTATTGCAAAGAGAGGCTAAATGCAAGCTAAAATTGAGCATAAATGAGATACTAAAAGCTTGGATGATAAAATGGAGGGATGGAGAGCTCTATTTATAGTGAAAATAGGGCAATGGAGGGTCAAGATTGGAGGAGTTATCAAGGGTCAGGATTGAAAGTTATCAATCCATGTTTACAATTTTCACCAATGAAATGGTGACAATTGTCAACATAAGACTGTTTTAGAGGAGAGGTAGGAAGCATTAAATGCTTGAGGGGACATGATGGTTACCTTAAGAGGTAAGGATTAGGATTAGATTAGGGTTTATCCAATGGATAAAGCTTTTACCCAAAGGATAAACTCTTGTGCAAGGGATTAAGGAATAACCATGGTCAAAGCATTAAAGGCTGGATGAGACCCTTGGGTTACATGAGGGTTAAGTTAGTCAAAAAGTCTCTAACCATGCAAGAGGGTTGAGTTAACCATTAATGGTTTGGAAGACTTTCAAGGTTAAGTTGTTGAAGACCTAAAGCCTTTAATGGTTTTCAAAGACTTTGAAGGTTTGAGAAGTGACTTCCCTTTGCTTAGGGATGTGACAATGATTAGGATAGGATTGGGCTAATTAGAAGGAGTTAGAAGAATCTAGAAGGGATTTAGGCATGCAAGTGGATTTTGTAGGAGAATGCAAGTGGGAGGAATTTTGGGATTTTCAATTAAAATAAAATCATTTATTTCAATTAAATGTTATAATTTGCATTTGGATAAATATTTAAATAAATATTAATTTATTTAAATGTGAATGTGAATTTTGGATTTAAATAAATCTTAATTTATTTACATGAGAAAAAGGAAGATAAAGCATTAAATGCTTGAAGACTTTGAGGGAAACCATTAAATGCTTAAGAAGACTCTAGAGAGAAGCCATTAAGTTTGAAGACTTTAAGGGAAACTATTAAAGGCTTAAGAAGACTCTAGAAGGAAGCCATTAAGTTTGAAGACTTTAAGGGAAACCATTAAAGGTTTCAAGTGGGTGAGAATAAATAGGATTTTAAATAAATAATTTTTATTTAAAATAGTTGTGCAACTTGCATTTGTAGGAAAATACAAGTGGGTGGAGGATAAATAGGATTTTAAATAAATAATTTTTATTTAAAATAGTTGTGCAACTTGCATTTGTAGGAAAATACAAGTGGGTGGAAGATAAATAGGATTTTAAATAAATAATTTTTAATAAAAAATAGTTGTGCAACTTGCATTTGTAGGAAAATACAAGTGGGTGGAGGATAAAGGATTAATTAAAATAAATTGCTTTATTTTAATTTGGTTGCAAGTTGGAGATTTAAATAAATTAGATTTATTTAATTGGGGTAAACTATTTAATTAAATGTAAATTTAATTAAAAGTAGAGAGAAGGGGTTTAATTAAATAAAATGATCTATTCAATTAAATGATATAAAGGGTTTAAGTGAATTTAAATAAATAAATTGAATAATTTATTTAATTAAATAGAAGAATGTGGTGATTTAATTAAATTAGATTTAACTAAAATAGAGGAATGAGAATAAAATGAATATTAAATATTCATTTAGGAATATGGTCATTTTTATACGTCTACAGGTACAATGACTTTCTGGGTCGAACATATGGCTCGATTGTCATAACCTATTTTGCCATAATAAAGCTCAATGATGATAACACACAAGAAGCTCTTTCACTTTCATATCTTCTATCTTCCATCCCCATTTCTTGATTGACCTTCATCGTCCTTTTTGAGTCCGTGTAGCCTGCTATCACATGACTGAGTATAATGACACACCAAAAAATATCTGCATTTCATGTAGTTGCACCTGCATTACCACATATTAATCATACATACATATGGATATCACAATTATATCACATCCTCCACACAACACATGTTAGCACATTTTACATTCTCATCATGTAAATAGTCATCTCCATCTATCGGCTCCCCCGGGTCTGTCAGTCATGGAAAGGGATGCTCAGCCCAATATGCAGTGTACTCTGCATCCATGCCTGCATCCTCAATCTCCAGCCACATATCCCATGGCATAGGCACCATCTCTACTAGCTGCATCACGGCCTGATCATACGACAGCAGTGGCCCAAAGTGTGCCTGGTCTTGCACTGTCTGCGCATACATCCCAGAACCCCGTGGCATTCGCTAGATCCTGCCAAACTGCCTACATACCCTGTCAACCAGCTGTCTCTCCAATACATAGGGCGTCCACCCAATCAGATATCTACTTCAGAAAGTATAGGGTAGATCAACTGCATCATCCTCTCACTGCTCCCACTCATGGTACGACCTCCATATCATAGTGTCGATCTCATCCAGGACTCAACGCCAATGCTCCAACCTGCCAATCCGTAGCTGTGATGTAATCATATCATACAAATGCACAAAGCTATGTCCATGACCCCTGCCCCTGAAATGTATCGGTCGGGTAACCGGCAGATGCTCATATGCCCACACCTACAACAATGTAACTCTGCAGCCCAATCCTACGAATCCATGATAAACAAACTGATAAAGCTCATAATATAAGTGTGTCAGCATGCACGGTCCCCAGGCATATCTGGTATGCTATGTAACTAGTGTCTCCAAGGTGCTCCCCCAGCCTACAACCAACCCTCATGTCGCCCTGTCTGGACACAATAAGATATTTATTTAATTAGACATGACAATTTTAGGTGTCTACAGAACCAATGAAGACTCTGATAACATCATGGCAAACTTTGTCAGAAGACTCAAGGCGGGTTCAGGAAAGTACAAAGGCAACATGCCTTTGAAGTGTTTCAACTATGGAAAGATTGGACATTTTGCTGCTAAGTGTCCCTATGTTAATAAGAAAGAAGATGATCAATCAAGTGGTAGTAGACCATATGGTAAGGACAAGAAGAAGAATGTCTACTGGCATGGTAGAAGAGGCTACCGGAAGCAGAGAAATCTTTTTACACATGAAAATGATACCACAGATGAGGAAAGTGCTTCGGATGACTGTTGCAGTGAAGATGAAGTCAATGCAAACCTCTTTATGGCTCAAGAGGTTCCAACATCTAAAGGAAGGAGAAGTAGACCTTGAAGCAGAGCTCATTAGCACCTTGGAAGAATTGAAGAAAACAAGAAGAGATCCGAAGAAGGTGAAAAAGGCTCCAGCTGAAGAACAAGAGTTGTTGGAAAAATCTCTTGAAGAATCCAAGAAAACAATTGCATATCTAAAACTTCAATTGGAAGAGGCCAAAAGGATCTGTGAAGTTACTAGTACAGACTTGAGTAAAAAGGAGAAGGAGCATCAAAATCTAGAAGAAGAAATTGTCAAGCTCCAGAAGGAATTAGAGAAAAGCAAGGAAGAGATGAAAGTGAGAAGCAAATATGAAGGCAACACTGAAGCTTTAGACAAGATGTTGAGAAAATAGAAGCAATCTAAAGATAACGGTGGCTTAGGATTTGAAGAGGGTCAAAGTTAAAATAGCAAAGACACATCTAGTAAGGAGATATTATTTACTTCTTCAAATGAAGGTGAAGAGAAGAAGACATATGCAGATGTTGTTAAGAACCGTCACACAAACCGGTATACACAATCAATGAACTGGAGACCATACTCAATGCACCGACATGCAGAACCAAGGAGAAATGCAAGAGCTAATCATGAAGGATTCACCAGAGTTAGCAGCATGAAAGGAAGACCCCCCCAGTGAGGCAATCATTTGCAGGACCAAGACAATCTAACCGATATGTTCCAAACTTTCATGGTTATTGTCATCAGTGTAATAAGTTCAGTCATAAAATGGCAGATTGTAGGAAAATGAATGTAAACCCCAGTTTTGAGAGTAGAAACTCATTTGTTGCATTACAAGGTACAAATGTCACAAGTTATAATTACAATGAGTTTGGTCATAAGAGTTATGAGTGTAGGAGAAATGTGTAGATGTCCTATAAGAATGTTTTGGATACATCTTTTAATGCTAATGTAAAATGTTACAAGTTTCAAAATTTTGGTCACATAGCAAGGCATTGTAAGCTAAGAACCGACGAGCAAAAGAAAACAGTACCGGATAAGAAGATAGAGACTAAGCCAGAACACAAGATGACAGAAGAGGAGAAGAAAGAAGAGAAATAAATTTGGATAGAGAAGGAGAAGAACAAGATAGTGCCAAGCTTGATTGTGCAGACTGCTCTACATGCTAAAAGGAAGAATTTGTGGGTAGCTGATAGTGGCTGCTCAAATCACGACCGGAGACAAGAAAATTTTTATCAAGCTTGATGATTGGAATGGTGGTTCTGTTCGATTTGGTGACAACTCCTCTATCAAGATTAAGGGTCATGGTACATTGAATATTGATGGAAAGCTCAAGGCTCATGATGTGTACTATGTGGAAGGACTAAAGCATAATTTGCTAAGTGTAAGTCAAATTTGTGAAAAAGGATACAAGTTCACATTTGACTCTATCGATTGTCAGATAAGAAAACAGATTATCGGTTAGGTTGTAGCAGAGGGAAAGAGAATAGATGGTAATGTCTACAATCTAAAGGAATGTTATGAGTCTCAATGCATGATGGGACACATTGATGAAAGTTGGTTGTAGCATCAAAGATTAGGTCATGTGAATTTTGATAATCTGGTGAAGATAAGTAAAAACCGGTATGTGAGAAATATTCCACAAATAACTAAACTAGCAAGTACCTTTTGTGATGAATGCATCAGAGGAAAGCAAATCAAAGTGAGTTGTAAAACAAAAGAGTATAATACCTCAAGACCTCTGGAGTTAGTACATAAAGATTTGTGTGGACCAACAAGGACAAGAGCTTTGACCGGTAAGAGATACTTCATGCTATTCATTGCTGACTACTCAAGGATGACTCGGGTGACATTTTTGCATGAAAAATCACAAGCATTTGAAAGATTCAAGATTTTTAGAAGGATGGTTGAAAATGACAGTGGACACTAGTTAAAGTGTTTAAGATCAGATCGGGGTGGATAATATTCTTCAAATGAGTTTATTGACTACTACGAGAAACATGGAATCCGGAGACAGTATTTAGCAGCAAGAATACCACAGCAAAATGGTGTGGTAGAAAGGAAGAATAGGATAGTAAAGAAAATGGCTAGAACAATGTTGAATGGGGCTAGCATACTAGATACATATTGGAAGGAAGCAGTTCATACAATTGTCTATACATTAAACCGGGTACAACTAAGAGTGAATAGTAGAATGACTCCTTATGAGTTATGGTATGACCAGAAACCACCACTCGAGCATTTTAGAGTGTTTGGAAGTAAGTGCTTCATCAAGAGAGATTTTGATGGATTAGGAATTTTTGATTCCATGAGTGATGAAGGAATCTTCTTGGGTTACTCAACCAATGGCAAAGCCTACAAATGCTACAACAAGAAATTGAGAAAAATGGTTGATAGTATAAATGTGAGAATAGATGAAGACCTACATAAGAAAGAATCTGCATCTGCACCTTGTATTGATGTTTCAGATGATGAGCATGAAGATCAATCTAACAATGGACTAGTAGAAGAAGCACCAAGAAAGAACTCCAACTAGTATGTGCAGAAGAACCATCCGGAAGAACAAATCATATGAGATAAAAATGAAGGTGTGCAGACCAGAAGGAGACTAGCCCGGGACAATGAGCAAGTAAATTTCTGCCTCATGACAGAATTAGAACCCAAAACTTTTGATGAAGCTAACAAAAGTGAGAAATGGGTAGATGCCATGGATGAAGAGTTGAAACAAATTGAGAAAAATCAAACATGGGAACTTTTTCCTAGACTGACAGACAAGAATGTCATAGGTACCAAGTGGGTCTATCGGAATAAGATGAATGAAGAAGGCAAGATAATCTGGCATAAAGAAAGGTTAGTTTGCAAAGGGTATGCTCAGGTGGAAGGTATTGAATTCGAAGAAACCTTTGCACTGGTTGCTAGGTTAGAGGCAATAAGAATTTTTTTAGCTTTCTCTGCTTATAAAGGATACAAGGTTTACCAAATGGATGTTAAATTTGCATTTTTGAATGGTAACCTTGAAGAAGAAGTGTATATGGAACAACTAGAAGGATTTCTATTACATGATGATGAGAGTTTTGTATGTTGGTTGAAGAAAGCCCTGTATGGTTTGAAGCAAGCCCCCAAAGCATGGTATTCTCGGTTAGATAAATACTTGAAGGAGGAAGGATTCCAAAAAGGGAATGCAGATAGTAACTTGTATGTCAAGGTAAATGGAGATCACTGATCAATAATGATGAATAGTAAATACCCAACAGATATTGACAGGGGGGGGGGGGTGAATTAGTATGGACACAAGATTTCTCAGCAACTTAAACTACAAAGACTGCACTGACTGGCAAACAATATCACCAATCTAAATCAAGGCACTATTGGTAAAACATAGTATGACTATGAGAGACATAAACCGGTAACATCTAAATCATCTCAAAACCTAATATCTCAACTCAACTTTGCTCATAAGCTTAAGCAAGTAAAACATCCGAAATACAATGACCATTGGATCAACATACTTTTACTGCTTAATAGAAAACACTAAAACATCACATGAAAAGGCATCACACATAACACATTGATTTTTCACATGGAAACCCAACTGGGAAAAACCATGGTGGGGATGAATACTCACAAGTTGTTCTTGAACTCTTCTGAAGTTCACTCTGTTAGGAGCCTAGTCCAGTTAAAGACTTTACAATAGGTTTTGCTAGGAACCAGTCCTGCTAGGGATCACCCAGTTAAGGGATGGCTAAATACCTGGTTAGAGGTTAAAACCCTGTTAAAAGTTACCTTGTCAGAGGATTTAAAGAACTCAATGATTTTGAGTCACCCTGTTAAAGGATTTACAAAAATCTTGTTAAAGCTACCTGGTAAAGGGATTTTCCAACTGTTGAAATGGTTAGAAGTCAACAGGTAATACATTGATCCGATAACAACATTCAATTCCAATGCAGATCCACTTCAGTTCCTTCACATCTGCAATTACACTTTGCAAGTTTCTACTCACTTCTTCAGTCTGGCAAGAATCAAGTATCTCTTCACTTGGATACACACACAACATTTGCCAACAACTTCAAATGAAAATCATCATCGACCTTATAGACAACAATTAGGTCGGTAGCCAAAACCTAAAACCCTAAGCATCTAAGTTAACAATACAGTCGGTCCAATCCTGGCCATTTAATCACATTACATAGGGTAAAACAATCTTGAACAAATTTCAAGATTTTCTCCATCATTCGTTCTTCACTTCAGGAAGCTGATAACCCATCACACACTCTCCACCTTTTACTAAGATTTTGCACATTCCCAAGGTAGATAGAATCAATCTTCTTCATGCAAGATCCTCAAATAAATTCTTCACGTGCATAGGGATGACATGGCAACATGATCTGATCTTCATTCCAATGCTAACTCATCACAAGATGTCGTCGATTGAATCACACAGACTTGGAATGCATCAATCGGAAACCTTGAAGCTGAGACTACCAACCGATAGTCATATCAGATGAAACCTCAATACAAACTTTTCATATACCGGTTTACATTCCAATATACCGCTTCACTTTCTGCATATACCAGTTCATACCATCATACCGGTTCACTTGCCAGTTTGCTTACTTCAATATACCGGTTCACACTTCAGTATATTGATATCAATGACAACATACAATTCTTTCATGTCATCAAACTCTGCACATATGCCAACAATCACATGATTATAGTTGTTGTATATGTGGACGATATTATCTTTGGTGGAGACAAGGACATCATATGTAAAGAATTTGTAGATCAGATGAAGACAAAATTTGAGATGTCCATGCTGGGTGAGTTGTCCTATTTTCTTGGTTTGCAGATCTCAGAGCAGGAGAAATGAATTTTCATCTCACAAACCAAGTATGTTAAAGTCATGTTGAAGAAATTTCAAATGGAGGACAGCAAACCGGTAAGTACTCCCATGGTTACCGGTTGTAAGTTGAGAAAACTAGATGAGTCGCCGGAATTTGAGCAAACACTGTATAGGTCTATTATTGGTAGTCTATTATATCTAACAACATCTAGACCAGATATTGTACAAGTTGTTTGCATGATAGCAAGATTCCAAGCTACTCCTAAAAAGTCTCACTTAAATGCAGTTAGGAGAATCTTCAAGTATCTGCAAGGAACTATCAGTTATGGCCTATGGTATCCAAAGAAAGGAGACTTCTCTTTACAAGCTTATATTGATGCAAATTGGGTAGGAAGTATTGATGACCGGAAAAGTACAAGTGGAGGTGCTTTCTACTTAGGAGACTGGTTAGTATCATGGCACAACAAGAAGCAAGATTCAATATCATTATCTACTATTGAGGCAGAGTATATAGGAGCTGCTACATGTTGTTCACAGGTTTTGTGGATGAAGCAAACACTGAAAGAAATACAGGTGGAAAAACTAGAACCTATTTCAATCCGATGTGATAACTCAAGTACAATCAACATCTCCAAGAATCCAGTAATGCACTCAAGAACAAAACACATTGCAATCAAGTATCACTTGTTGAGGGAGAAGGTAGCAGACAAGGAGGTCATAGTAGAATATGTTCCAACTGGTGAGCATTGCTGATATATTTACCAAGCGACTTCCTTTGGGCCCATTTCAGTACTCGAGACAAAATATGGGAGTTTTCCCACCATCCAGCAACACTTAAATGTGTAGGAGGATGTATGGTTTAGGGGGAGTCAACAATTGTTACTATCTTATGACTCCTGAATCAAGAAGCTGTTAGGTCCCGAAGACAACTGAGAGGGGGGGATGAATCAGTTGTCCAATAAATTCAACCAAAATTAACTTAACCAAAACTTAATGCTTAATGCCAATAAACCAAACTTTGTGTCGGTAGACAGTTTTATCAGTTAATTACAGTAACAGTAAAGATTAATGCATGAAACATAAAAACAATAACATCCACAACACAACACAAATATTTGTACGTGTAAACCCTGTAAGGGGAAAAACCATAGTGGGAAGCCTTACCCACAATCAAATGATACTATTGCAGATAGTATGTGTGTACAATATGGAGTTTGCACATGTAGAAAGGCCAGTTGCCTAGAGCTCACTGCTCAATCACAAAATGAGAGTCACACTGACTACAATTGGATGGTTAAATCCAATGATAATGTACTGCTTAAAATAACATCTTCATATGTTGGATTCAGTACCGGTTTAGTTCTAAGTGCCTTCACAAAAACCTTCCTTCAACCTTCAAATGATGTCTGCGTGTATAGCTTTGCTTATTTTCACATATACCCTATTACAATTCTTTTTCTATTCGCATATCAATCTCACAAATGAGATCTTACATTTATACCATAACCTAAGACCAAATGAATAGGTCGACTCACTAAAAGATATTACAATAAAATCAATTACAAATAAATCAATATTCGATGCATCATGTCGGCTCAATGCATTTATAATAATAATAAATCATCTCCATAACATGTCGTGCTGATCTGGAATAGATATGCTTATCGGTGTATAACTTGGACCTATTTGCCGGTAACAACAAATATGCAAACCCGAATAAACCAATAATCAAATCCCCAAAACCAATTGATCAAATAATGTCTTCGACATAACCAGGTAGTCTCCAAGTCATTCCAAGTGCCGATGAACAATATAATCCACTGGTGAACCAAATACCGGTGACTGTGCATAAGTCTCTGATTTGCCGGTGAACATTACAAGAATATCCAAGTGTTGATAAGTGTTGACAAGTGTTGACATCAATGACAAAACCATATCAACATATCCAAAATACCAACAGAAGCATGGACACGGGGGGACAATGTATCCTAATCAGATGTAGAAAAGAGAGAGATTATGGGTAGACTCTGGCAGTATGATTGGTGTCAAACTAAGGTTCCCTTTTCCATTGCTGTCAAAGGGGGACATAAACCTGAACAGAAAATGTTGACATCAATGCCAAAGGGGGAGATTGTTGGCATTGAGTTGTCATTGATGTCAACCAGTGAATAGGATATTGTTGGTATGGTCAACTTATGTCAACTAAGTGTCTACCGGTATGCAGAAGGATGTACCCGGCATAAGGAAGATTAACATGAAGGCATGTAAATCGGTATGGTGGAAGACATAACCGGTATGTAGGTTGGTCGTTTGTTTGTGATGAAGAGGCAGAGTGTCAAAGAGATCACAAACCACCAGAGGTGAAGTTGAGCTACTAGTGTAGTGTATGTTGTCGGATAGCAGTAGGAGAAGGTTATACCAATAAGGGCTTGAACCGGTATGGATTTTTATCAAATGAATGAGCATGAAACAATTCAATGTCGATGGGTTGATTGCCGATGTGTTTGACAGGTGGATGCTAGTTGTAAAAAAGGTAGAGGTCGATGTGTGCATTGTTAAGGTGTGGTAGGTGGGATAGGTCAACATTTAATGTGATTGGAAAAATCACGGATTGTTTGCAAGTGTTTGTGGCTCGATGAGGGATGGACGACAAAGGAAGATCATACGGTTGTTGGCGTCATGATCAAAGCATGAAATCAAATTGTAGGATGACCTTGAACAAGAAATAACTTGATCATAAATGTGTCGACTAGTTTCAAGGCCGAAAATCAGGGTTAGATTTGCTTTTTTTAGAAAACATGCATTGGACAGATGAAAAATGCATGATGATTTATCCCTCCAAAGAAGGTGAGCGATCCAAGGCAAATCAGATCATATTTGATGAAGATTTGATCGATGGAGGGAAACCCTAGCCGCCCTCTATTTGAATTGGTTTTTGGTGAGAAAGCTTCGGTTTAATTATGGTGACCTAAGATAGATAGTTGTTGTTATTGTAGTGTGAAGGATAGAGTGAAATTGTTGTCTGAGAGTTGAAGAGATAAACATCTGAAGTGTTTGTGAGTGAAGATTGTACCGGTAAGGAGAAGCAGGGTAAACCGGTGTAAGGAACAAACCAACAAAGAGTGCAGAATGTAGAGGTGATAAACCTTTTGAGATAGAACTTAATAAAGTGTGATCAAGAGTAAGTTGAATTCAGTAGAAAGAGGGAGAGAAGAATCGATAGAGTTAGAATCAATAGATATGTTCAGTTGCAATGTGTGTGAAGTGATCACAAACCAACAAGATTGAAATCGACAGAGCAAAGTATTGAAGGGTTGCAAAACTTCATTTGCAACAGGGATCTCTTTTGTGTATCTGAATTTTCATATTGTTTTCACTGACTAGGTGCTTAGTGCAGGGGTTGTAGCCTATAAATTGTGTAGGGGTTGGTGCTCCTTTGAGTTGGTGCTCATAAATTAGGGGTTGGTACCCTAAACTTTGTAATCAGATCTTTTCATTGTGAGGTTGGATTGGAGCAGAAGATCTCCAATAGCTATTCTCACCGAGGTTTTTCCCACATTGGGTTTTTCTCATACATCTGGTGTTATGTGTTGCATCTTCATGTGTGTGTTGTATTAATCTTTTAGATATTTCTCCTACACACCTTGTTTACATTGTCTTGGTAACTGGTCTGCATTTTGTTTATTTCATATTGTACTAGTATAGCTCTGAATAAGTAAAAATTGTTTAAATCACTGATTCACCCCCCTCTAAGTGATCCATTGTGTCCAACGTAATTATCTATGCTGCATCTTCTAATTAGTTATAAAAGAAAACCAAGTCTTATGGTCAACCAAAGGCAAAATGAAGTAATCTAACTTGCAAATTTGATCAAAAATAGTAACAAATCTCCTGTAAGTCAAGTGAATTCCTAATCGTAACACCCTTTAATTTTTCCAATTTTAAGTAAATAATCTTAGTTAATCAAACTTTTATATATATATATATATTAATGAAGTTCCTTAATCAAGATTTGATATGACTAGTGACTTAATTTTTAACAAAAGTCCCAATAGATGCAATATCATATCAGACAAATTATATGTTAGTGGCATACCCTCAATCAAGTACGAAGGAAGGAAAACTGATAAAGATGTGTAGAATACACTACTTACTAACTTAAAATATGCAGATTAAACTAAGGAAAATAAATAATAAATAATTAACTAAATTCCCTAACTCCTTGATTGAACTCTTAAATCTTTGTAAACCCAAGGAGAACTAGAAATTCGGAGATTAAAACCCCTTACTAAATACACATCGCCTTATCCAATTTGTTAATAAGGCAAATTAATTAGTTGAGGTGTTGATGGTTTGAGAAAGTAAGGTAACAGAAGACGAGAGAGATAAAGAGGGCGTGGAAGGTGAGGACAGACCTGAAGAGATGTGGAAGATCAGACACTCCCTGCTCTATCGCCTATTCCATAATTTCATTTCCTATAGATTACAATCAAGATGCTTATTAATGATCCAGAGGGGGCATTTTTTCTACAGAGAAAAGAGAATCTAAGGAGAGGAGGAGGTGGCATGGAAGGTGGGTTGGTTGTGGTGAGACAACCCTTCCCACTGAGCTAGGTGTGGGAAATATGAGGAGGAGGCACCTGTGATACTGGTGTGGGGAAAGTGGAAGAAAGGCGTGGAAGGAACATCTAACGCCTATTCCCAGCCAAACAAATCACCCTATACCAAATATTAACTCTACAGATTTAATGAACTATGCATTGAGTAAGGCGTGGAGGCTGAGAGAAAAGAGGAAAAAGGAAGGAGGGCATGGGAAATGGAGTGGGCATACAACTTAACTTCTATTGCCCTGTAATCTCTCCAGAGAGCTAGTCGATGATGGCTAGTAATGCCCGTGGTAAAAAAATCGGTGTCTAACTATAATTCAAACCCCATAAGACTGGCTAACAGGCTCAGACCAGGCATTGATCTGACAATTTAACCATAGCAGAACATTGTTGCTAGAGTAAAGGGTTAATGGGGATGAGGCGCTGAAGATCAGCTATCAAGGAAAATTAGAAGAATCCCATGCAATCATCTTCAAATTAGCATATAATGAATTTACCTCTGGCACACCTTGTAGGCAATTCTAAAGAAAAAATTAATTCACTCAATTCAGAAAAATAAATCCAACACTCACGCTTGTTTGCTGATGAAAAACAAAAATGGGTGAAAGAGAACCATCACACCTTAAGAAGGGCGAAATTTTACTGAGGAAAGAAATGATATCCTTTCAGTTACTCCTGGTAGATTCACAGGGAAGAATTTTCTTTGATATCAAGATCTCCAACCCAATTTTTTTTTATGATTGAAAATTCAACAATCCATCCATATTTATAAAATTTAAGGCTAAGTTGAATTAGCGCATGGAGGCATAAAATTTGATTTGTAATCATAATTACTAGTGCATGAATTAATAATAATGGGTTTATCAATTTTAATCTAGAAAACTAATGTTAATATATAGTTTTTGAAAACAATTGATTAGTTAATTAAATTTTATTTATTTTTTTGCATTATGCTATTATTGCTTATCAATACCCTTGCATATCGTTTATATTTTTATAACCTCTTCAAATTTATTATTTTACTTAATTTACAACTTGTGCATGTAGTATTATAAATTACAATCTAAAATCGATTTTATTTATTATTGTTATTATAATTTTTTTAATAACTCTCAACCTTCAAATTAATTAATATATTTTATTTATTTATACTACAATTGGACTCTAATTTAATATTTAATTTATAGCTTTATAATTATTTTAAATAAAATATTATACTTTATTTATTACATCCCTCAAATAGCTTTTTATTTAATTATCGATTAATTATTATATTTTAATTATTCAATTAATTTTAAACATTGATTTATTTATTTCAAGTTTTAATTTATTAATTATTATCTAATTGTGTTTTTGCACAGGGTTCCATTCTTGAGGTCATTGCCGGCAAGCTAGAAAAACTCCTCCTCGGTCATATGTCCACCATCGACGGTCAACCTGCAACTGCCTCACGCTTGGCAAAAAGTCGTCAGATCTCGATAAATAAAATGCATTATACATATTATCACATTTAAAATATAATAAACACATTAATATCATTAAACATCATAGCTAAACAACATAAATCATCATCATTAAATAACAACATTATAGCATTATGCATCAACATAAAAGTAACTAATCATCATTAACAACATAATACCATCTAACATCATTAATAATCTAATTAAGTCATCACATGCAAAATGTCAACAATATCAGTATCTGGCATATAAAGGTAAATCTAACTAGGAGGTCTAAATCAGGCCATGTCATCCTTCCCCACTAGGAAGAGACATCGTCCCGATGTCATAATACACATCTGAAACAAAATGCATCTCTTCAATGTGCAACTAATAATCACAAAATGAATGAATGCTATTAACAGAGAATGAGTATCATATATCACTCTTAAACTCATACCTACATCATCCTTCATGTAGTTTGATTTCATTAATCAATTTATACTTATTTATAATTTAAACAAATGCATATTTACTATCTATAGGAGGTTATGCACAAACTAAATGAAAATACTATGTTAACTTTGTAGGTTAGAAGGTGTTGGTGTAAATAATTATTCATCTTGGATATTATTACACCTTACTTAAGTTTACTTACGTACATGCATTTCATAGTAGTTTGGGTATGAGACACTTGGGTGTTTGTGCCACATTGGGATAGTGTGTGTAGGAGAATTTCCACCTTTTGTGGACTTTTGTTACATTCCACCTTCGGTGGTGATCCACCTCATGTGGAATATTATATTGTTTCTCCTACCTACCACACATATTTCCTACCTACCCTTGTTTCTTATTGAGCCACATGTCATGTTTGTGTGCTCACATATCCATATAGCCTTGCCTATATAAGAAAGCTCATATTCATTGTATGTAACGATTGATGATCCAGTTGATCAGTATTTTTATCTTGATAGAATAAAGTTTATTCCTATCATCTATTTTGTCTCTCTATTATAATTTTCATTGAGCTCTTGATCTTGGCAAAATCTCACAGAAGGTGATCACGAACCTTTCACATAGTGATCACAAAACAATAGTCTAAGGCTATGATTGCCTACTCTTCGAAATCATTTCTTAAGAGATAATTATTAATAAGAAAAAAATAAACAAGTTACAATCAAACTTTTGCATACATGGAGTAATTTGTTTAATGATTTCATCCTTTTGGCTAACTTAGGTGACCTAGGCATCCTGCCCATCTCATCACCATTAATTATCATGTGACCCATCCCATCACATTTTATTATCATGTGACTTATCTCGTCACATTTTATTATCATGTGACCTATCTCGTCACATTCCACTAGTATTTGTTAATGTCATAACCATATTAAATTTCTGATATATCATTACACAAAACAAGGATGTTCACCTAATTTGTTTTTATGTCATTTTTGTACGCGGTCATATTTCTAGTTTTCATATTATGTCACCACACGCTTTCAATATTCTCAACATCTAACAAGCCAAGCTATATCATGACTTCTTATAAGACTTAATTTTCAATCTTCTCATTTTAAAATCCTAGGTTTTGAATGAAATCAACTTAAAATATGATAATTTAAGTGCAGCTATGTACACTTATCTTGCAAATATCCTCCCATTTCATTACACAAGAAGTCATATGAGGGAAAACTCTACCATATCTACATATGATCTTCTTAAATGTAAAATGTATAATTTGATTACAAGGTATAATACATAATATTTCACATACCCAATTCAAGCAAATAGGCCATGATGTATGCTCCTTAATTACGTTGACTCCTAGGGAATGATTTCCTTTAGCTAATGTTCCAACACATATGATCAACATATCACAATTGACAATTATAACATACACTCTCTTACAAGTGCAACATAACGAATGTACTAGGCCAAAATACCTTATGATAAGGAAATTATCTTTATTACTTAAATAAAGTAGGAACATCACAACCACAATTCCCGAATATGAGAAATAGATTTCCCATAATTCCAGGAGGAAAACAATTTAGTGATGTAAGTTATCAACCAATTAATCTTCGAAAGATACCTCATGTATCTTTTACACATTTAATAATTTCATTTTTATAGAAATAATGTACTTAGCCAATAGAGCGATATTTATTAATTCAGTCTTCTAATGCACAAGATCCATTTTGGATTTATTTCACACTTTAGTCCAACCCTTATGCTTCATAGGAAGATATCGATAAACAACCATCTAAATACAAAGTATGAGAGGGCATACAAGTCCACTCAAGGTTTATCATCCCTTATACTAACCAAGGTTCAATACACACTCAAGTTTGACATGTTCTCTGCTATTTACCCTCTTAAACAACCTATCTAAAAAAAATTTGGAACATGATATTGAAATCACATAAGAGGACTAGTAAAATAAACACAAATCTAGTCACTGCAAGAAAGTAAAAGAAATCTCAAATGAAAAGTAAAAAAATTCCTTCATTAAATCATAAAATATGAAAAGTGTGATAAAGAATCACAAGAAGAATAAAGGAGTAAACGTTGGTGACTAGTTCCAAAAAGAATTTCAAAGCTAGTCCTCACAGGATTTAAAAATTATCAAATAGTAATAATAGAAAAGAAGGTTCAAGCACAATAACCAATTTCACATAGATTGTATAGCTAATACTAGTCACACCAAGGGAGTTAAAGCTACACGACACCTTGCATCCAAGGTGTGTTAGAGAACATGACCAACAATTAAGTCATATTGTTCATACATTAATCATTCTAGGATTTAGAGGCAATCACATCTTTTGTATAGCCTTAGTGCATTTTAATGATATTCTATATAAGAATCATTCAATCATGCATCCTTAGTCTTGATATGTCTATCAATTCTCCTTTACAATTTTATGCA
Organism: Cryptomeria japonica; assembly: GCF_030272615.1. Lineage (NCBI taxonomy): Eukaryota > Viridiplantae > Streptophyta > Pinopsida > Cupressales > Cupressaceae > Cryptomeria > Cryptomeria japonica. The sequence continues at coordinate 196,509,586 of NC_081407.1, read as the reverse complement.
AAATATACATAATTACTTTAAGTCTCGCAAGTACATTTTGTATATGGTGAAAATGGATACAACAATATTGAAAGACTAAATGAATTCAACCACAAAACCTTAGCCTAACAACAACAAAGATCCACCATAACATATGAAGATTACCTAAGACAATGCAAATCAAATGAAATCACAAAGATTATACCATCACATGTCCAATAGGGTTTGGATCTCCATTCTTCCTATCTCCATTGATCTTTCTTGATATATTTGCTCTCAGATTTTATGTGCACAAGAGCTCAACAAAGAACGGAAGTGTGGTTGCAAGTAGGCTTGATCGCATATGAAAGAGTGTAGTCAATTGATCAGGATGTTTGATTAGAATGTGTATGTTCCGGGGGTTGAATGCATAGAATGTGTAGATTGATTGATTAGGGTTGATAATGAAGGAAGCATCTCCTTATATAGAAGACACTATAAGAAATAGAGGGATAAGATTAAGAGGTGTAAAAGATAAATGGCCGGCTATGATTAGAGGGTAGGTAGAGAAAATAAGAAAATAATGAGAGGGTAGGTAGTGTATGAATTAAGAGATGAATGACATGTGTCATAGGTAGAAAAGGCTAATAAATTAATTAAATAAATAAAGATTTAATTAATTAATAGAGGAAGTGGGATCAATTAAATAAATAAGATATTTATTTAATTTAGGAAAGGATAATTTAAATAAATAAATGTATTTATTTAAATGAGAAATAAAGATAGAAGAGGATAAATGAATTAATTAAATAAATAAAGATTCATTTAATTAATAGAAGAATTAGGCTTAGACAATTAAATAAATAAAATATTTATTTAATTAGACATGACAATTTTATTGCCCCTCTTTGAGACAATGCAGCTTGTCGCGTTGTTTCAAAGAAGATTAGATGAACTGATACAAAGTTGCCCCAAGATGGGAATGATATGCCCCCTCGAGAGATTGGATGAAAATGTCTGGAAAGATTGTAGACAATCTCTTGATAAGAAAGAAAGGCTAGAATGGACTGACCGGATGGAGTGACAGAGTCACGAGATAATGAAGAGTGACTTGGGATACTAGGGCTAGGGTAGTCTATAATATAGACTACGAGGGGAAACATCCTCATTGTCATCCGCACATCCAAGAGATCAAAGTACAGAGAGAGAAGAGAGTAGTCAACAATCAATAGAAATGGCATTGGTGCACAGATTCGATCACGTTCGCTAATATCAGAGGCCAGCAGATGCAGGAGAGCCGGTAAGTACCACAAAACCTCCTTGTACTTTGGTGCATTAAATGTTGTCATAAATGCATGTTGGGTAGGGCACTAAATGCGCTTTTAGGTAATGTCAAAAATGTCAAAAAAATGCCAAGGTGCGTTTGCGTTGGTGCCAGGCGCGTCTAGATTGGCTAGGCACGTCTGTGTTTGTGCCAGGAGCGTCTGTGCTGGAAAAAGCGTCTATGCAAAATGCAAGCGCGTCTATGTTGTGCAGGCGCATCTGTGCTATGTGGGCACATCTGTGTAGAGCAGGGGCGTTTGTGCAGAGCATAGGCACGTCTGTGTATTTCAGGCGCGTCTGTGCAGAGCAGGTGCGTTTATGCAGTATGTAAGCGCGTTTATGTCATGAAGGCGCATTTGTGTCAAAAATGTGCATTTATGTCTTCTAGGGCAAATTGGCAGTTCTGTGATGAACATACGATGTCGATTGGATAAGCTATTGAGACGATACACTCAAGCAGGTCCTCTAGGGAAGACTAGGATAGATCGAGGCACTTTGTGATGAACAGTGAGTACCGAGACATAGTACTTTGTGATGAACAGGGAGTACTAATATGAGCAGCACTTTGTGATGAACAGGGAGTACAAATATGAGCAGCACTTTGTGATGAACATGGAGTACAAAACACATAGTACTTTGTGATGAACAGGGAGTACCACTAGGATAGAAGCAACACTTTGTGATGAATAGTGAGTGTCACTAGGATAGAAGCAGCACTTTGTGATGAATAATGAGTGTCACTAGGATAGAAGCAACACTTTGTGATGAACAGTGAGTGTCACTAGGATATAGTATCATAAGCACTTAAGATAAAAATCAACATTTTGTGATGAACAGGGAATGCCACTTTGACTGACACAGTTGATTTGCTTGACTGCAGGAGTACCTACCTATGCTGGAGTCACGGGAGAGATTCTCGTCGACTCAGAGGTTACAACTAGAGCTGACATTTGAGGACCGAGTTTCCATTGAGGTTATGGGTTTGTGATTCATTCTGTATGTGCTTGAGTTTCGGGCGAACATGGGTTTGTTGACTGCACTTGCTGAGAGGTGGCACTCTGAGACATGCACATTCCATTTGCCGATGGGTGAGATGACAGTCACCTTAGAGGATGTGTACAGGATTCTGAGGATACTGATTAATGGGGAGTTGATTCCCTATGATCGAAATGGAGACAGGGAGGCATTGAGACAAGTGTTCCGGGATCCGGGACTGGAGATGAGGGCAGGACATGTCGCCTGGGACACCATGACAGCGACAGGATTGGCGCCACCAGCAGTACTAGGAGGAGTGATCAGTGGGTTCCTGTGTCCAGATAGGGCGACACGAGGGTTGGCTGTGGGTTGGGGGAGCACCTTGGAGACACTGTTGATATAGCATACCAGATATGCCTGGGGACCATGCGTGCTGGCACATTTGTACTATGAGCTCCATCAGTTTGTCTACCATGGATCTGTAGGATTGGGCTACGGAGTTACATTGCTATAGGTGTGGGCATATGAGCATCTACCAATGACACGACCGATACATTTTAGAGGCAGGGGTCACAGACGCAGCTTTGTGCACTTGTATGATATGATTACATTACAGCCACGGATTGGCAAGTTGGAGTATTATCATAGAGTCCTTAATGAGATTGACATTGTGATATGGAGGTCATACAGAGAGTGCGAGCAGTGGGAGGATGATGCAGTGGATCTACCATACACTTTTAGGAGCAGATAACTGATTGGGTGGATGCCCTATGCACTGGAAAGGCAGTTGGTAGATAGGGTATGTAGGCAGTTTGGCAGAATCCAACAAATGCCATGGGGTTCCAGTATGTATGCACGGACAGTGCGAGACCAGGTACACTTAAGGCCATTGTTATCATATGATTAGGAAGTGATGCAGCTGGTAGAGATGGTGCCCATGCCATGGGATATGTAGCTTGAGATTGAGGATGCAGGGATGGATACAGAGTATACTGCATATTGGGCAGAGCATCCATTTCCACGCTTGACAGATCCAAGAGAGCTGATAGATGGATATGACGGAGGGGATGAGGATGATGATGGAGATGGTGGGGGTAGAGGCCGAAAGAGGAGGCGGGGTGTAGTAGGAGAGAGGAGGGTGGCTCCGTGGAGAGCGGGTGGAGAGAAGAGACAGGCTCGAGTGGTGAGAGGTCACGGTGGGTTGCCATTACAGGTGCTAGCAGCACAGGGTCCCAGACAGGTGCAGGGACAGGTACAGGGGCAGGGAGCCGAGGAGGAGGAGGATGAGCTATTTGAGCTGAGGGAGATTTGCCAGGGACAGGCAGATGAGATCCAGGAGATAGAGAGGGAGAGGGATCGACTTAGGAGATAGCTCAGGGACACTAAGCGGGAGCGAGATTAGTTTATCCAGCGTTACACTGAGGCTGAGACAACACTAAGGGCTAGGAGGCAGGCAACATAGGACATAAGGGCTGGATACGCCTATGTTCTATAGGCAAGGGAGGAGATAGGTTATTGGTGAGACCTATACTATGGGGCAGTGCCACCAGAGCAGCAGGCTAGGAGCTTCCGTAGACCATCATGGACAGAGACAACCACTGGAGGGAGGGATAGGAGATGGGCGTCAAGCAGTGGGGTTATGGGTCCTCCACCACCACCAGATAGAGGGGACATGAGAGATGATCCTGGGGCGAGTCCTTCTAGGGCTCAAACTCCGTCGAGGCCAGGTGGCTTTGAGGGAGGGAGTTCATCATAGCCTTAGAGGGCTCCTTATGTATCATTTTTGTACCATTTTTGTATGATGATGTAGACACCTTCGAGTGATTTGTAGCCATATGATTTTGACACCATTGTATCATGACATTTATGATTATATGTATATATATGAGATGATTCATCTTTGCGGCAGCTATATGCATGTGTACCTATGTGATGAGATGTTTCATGATGTATGTTTCTATGTGATGCTTATGTTATGGATGCGAATATGATGCAATGCAATATTTTTATTTTTTATGTTTTTAATATGTTATGCATATGCAATTGTGAATGTATGAAATGCAGATGAATATGTGTTGTGTGCAGGATGTGATGCAATTGTGATATCTATATGTATGTATGAAATGCTTATATGTGGTAATGCAGGTGCAACTACATGAAATGCAAATGTTTTTGGTGTGTCATTATACTCAGTCATGTGATAGAAGGCTACACAGACTCAAGAAGGATGATGGAAGTCAATCAAGAAAGGGGGATGAAAGATAGAAGATATGAAAGTGAAAGAGCTTCTTGTGCGTTATCATCATTGAGCTTTATTATGGCAAGTAGGTTATGACAATCGAGGCATATGTTCGACCCAGAAAGTCATTGTAACTGTTTGCATGGAGATAAGACACTCACAAATAAGGAATGCCCCAGTTCACACTAGACTCTCAGTGTCCTCACATCCTTGGACAAGTAATAGCATTACTAAGAGACAATCTACAGACAACAAAGAAAATAGGTGACGATACCCCATCCTCGCCTTTCTAGTCTAAGACATCCTGGAAAAGCTAAAAGACATGTCACCAAAAGATAAAATCAAAAGAAAACCAAGACTCGACACCAACATCCACTGTAGTCCTCAAGTTTAGTGTCTCTTGTCACTTGTATAAGTCTTATTTGATTGTGGTCACAATGTTTACTTTCACAAAAGGATAGATAGCACTGAACCATATGTTGTTCGAGTCCATTGAAAGATTTGATTTGTTGAAGCCCATTGTTGCTATCGTGTCTCATCTGAAACTGACTAAGTGCATGCAACTGATACTTTATTGCGAAGAAGACGAAACTTTATTGTGGATTGTGTGCAAATAGACTGAAGAAAAGTGGAAGAAACTGTACTCCTTGAAACAGGCAATGCTCTCAGTTCCACACCCATCACTAGACGTAGGATTTTCCTTAGCTATAGATAGGAGCTGATTTATTATAAATGGAAAGGGGTGAAAAGGGAGGTTTATTATGAATGGCTAACCAATCTTGGGTAGATCAATAACAAGCCATGATGGGAATGGGTAAGGTTTATTGTGGATGGATAGGTTGTGAGTGTGTGCAAAGTGAAGGATGAAATGGAATCCTAAAGGAGGGAGGAGCAATGTCTCTACGCATGGAGCCGGTGACCCGGTTTTCACCATGGTACTTGCCCAGGGCGCCACCGAAGTGGTTTTCACCGTTGGACGAAATGTTTTTTTTTGTTTTTCAAATTTTTATTTTATTTTTTTTGTGTCACAAGGCGCCTGTTTGCCAGGTTTTCACCAAGTAATGATTTTTTATGTTTTATGAATTTGTTTTGTGTCTTTGAATTTTATTTTTATTTTTTTTGTATTTTTGATTTTAAAATTTTTATTTTTTGTATTTTTGAATTAGGATATTCTGAAGAGCTACGTGTAAAACCTATGAAGGTGCTTGCTATTGGTAGGATCCTCCAAATGTTCACCCTCTGTGGTTGAGAGCTGATATGCACCAGATCCATATGCTACTGTGATGATGTAAGGACCAAGCCAGTTCGGTTCGAACTTGCCCTTCTTCTCTCTGTCTTGCTGATTTTTAAGATTTTCTCTGAGAACCAAGGCACCCACCTCAAATGTGTGAGGCTTAACCTTATGATTGTAACTGCAACATTCCTTGACTGAATGATGTGTATCTTGAGTGATTGTCTTCCTTGTTGAAGAAACTGAGATAGAATTACTAGTGTGTGGACTACAGAGGCCCGTATGTGTGTCACCTGAAGAAGTTTGGGCATCCCTGATAACAAAGTCCTTCAAGGAAGCTCCATTAAAGGTCCATGATGTATCGCCAAAAGGGGATGGATGTATGGAATAAGTGGATGAGTTATGAAGGCTTATGACTGTGAAAAGAAGTGAAAGTAGGATAGCATGATGGAGACTTAGGATCAACAAGTGTTCTTTTTTACTTGAAATTGTGGAACTTTTGCCCCCAGTTATTTTGATATTAGGGGAGATCAACTCTTGTTCCTTTTCTTTCATAGGATTTTTATCCTTGACTTTGATTTTTGCAGAGTCCAATAGCTTTTGATTTTGATTTGGACTAAAGGACTTTTCTTTATTTTTGACTTTTAACTTTTTCTACTCATAGCTTGATTTTTGATCTCCAATGAGTAAGGGCTTTTGTAATTCTTGTTGATCCAAGTCTGGGAGAGCAGTGGAAATGGAATGAGTGGATGAAATGGAAAAGCTATGTGAGTTATCAAGAGGGATGGGGATACGCTCAATAGATTCTTTGTTGGAACCACTCTTAGGACTATTGATATCAAAAGATTCTTGCACCACCAGAGGAGATTTGCATTCAGGCTTAGTAGCCACAACAATAGGTGGTTCACACCCAATTCCTTGTAAATTGTTTGTAGATTGTTCCTGTCAACTAAATACCTTAGGAGATAGTTGGAATTGATCAACATGAAAGATATACTCACCACATCCCAAGTCTTTAATCTTGAACTTTTCTTTGATCTCTGCTTGTTTTGATGTAGAAGATTTTAATGATTCGGGATCAACATATGTTGATGAAGGAATAGCCTCTTGATTGAATGGGATTGTTATTTCTGATCTATGTAGTAGGTTATTGCAATATATAAATGGATTTGGGTCAGCTTTGACAGTCACTTCAACTCCATTGTGTGGAAACTTGATACATCGATGATATGTAGAGGGTACTGCATTCATCTCATGAATCCATGGACGTCCTATTAATATGTTGTATGTGAGATCGAGGTCTAGGACTTGACAAACCACATCTTTTGTAACTGGCCCAACTCTGAGAGGCAAGGTGACTGTGCCTTTGGATGAGTGCTCTTTATCATCATATGCCTTGATGGTAATTTTGTTTGTCGAATTCACAGCTTTATCTGAATATCCTAATTGTTTAATAGTGCTCAATGTGCAAATGTTTAGACCTGCTCCTCCATCTATCAGGACTCTTTTTATTCGATGTTTGTGTAGGAAGGCTTCAATGTGTAAAGGTGCATTATGTGGTTGGCTCATGGAGGCATCGTCGACTTCTGTGAATGTAAGGGAGTGTGGAACGGAAAGGTATCCCACCATGGCTTGAAATTGGTCCCCACCATGGCTTGAAATTGGTCCACGTTTAGATCAGTAGGAACAAAAGTGTCTCTCAAGATTTTGTCAAGAATAGCTTTATGTGCGGGGGATATGCGTAAGAGCTCAAGGATGGAGATGAGCACGGGTGTCTTCCCTAACTATTCTACAAGGTCATACTCAGGTTTGGTTGATGAGGAAGCAGTGTTTTTAGCTGGAGCACCTTGCAAAGTGAATTTACCTCGACGGGTTGTGACATTACATTCAGAGGTAGGTTCGGAAGAAGATCCAATGCCTTTTAGGACAATCTTGGGTCTTTGGGTGGAATTCTCAGGTGTTTTGTCCTTGATGATAATGGTAGAGACATAATTATCCATTGAAATGTGATTGACAGTTGAATCATAGTTATAGGATGCTCTAGTATAGTTGGTTTGGTCATCTGTGGCTTTAGCTTTTCCCTTGTCGTGTTTTGGGAATGGTTCTTTAAACATTTCATGTACTTGATTGGATGAGTGTCCTTCAATCTCAATGTCACCTCTATCAATGAGATCTTGTATGATGTTCTTCAGTCGATGACAATTTCCTATTTTATGACCCTTGCTCTTATTAAATTCACAGTACTCATCATCATTCCACCAATTTGGTTTAACCTTTGGCTCATATGGAGGAAAATTTGGAATTGTGATTATCTTGTTTGCCACTAGCTTCTTGAAAACTGACTCAAGTGGTTCTCCCAATGGGGTGTACTTCCTTTGTGATTTGGAAGTTGTTTGAGTATTCACTTGATTGTTTGTAGAACTTGATCCAGAAAAAATGATTTTTGGTCGTACCATATTGGCATCCACAACACCATCATTGATTGTGTTTGTAAAGTAGAAAAATCGAACCCTAGTCGTTCTCCCCTCCCCAACTCCAAGGAGAGAGAAGAGAGAGTCGCTAGGGTTGATGGTTTTCACTTAGGGGAGACTTTACATTCAAAAGAGGGGTTGAAACCCACAAGATCCAATCCCACGCAATGCAAGATTGGATTCTAAATGAGTTTCAAGGGTTAAGACATCAAGGATACCCTCTTTTCTAAAGAAATGTAGATAGAAAGATTGAACTAGGAATGCATGTAGAAGCAAGAAAGATTTGCTTATAAACAGAAATAGGGATATGGGATGAAGATGCGAACTTGGAATTAGCAGTAAAATGTTGAGACGGTGTTGTTCTGCAAATTTGAGCGAAAGTTGACGGGACGATGGCGCCCGGCGTGCACACAGTCCTCCGAAAAATCCGCGAAACGAAGGGGGATCTGTTCGTCTCTGCACAAGGATTCCAGATCTTCAATTACAGCCGCGTACCTGCAACCTACACACAGAAAAGAGAGGATGATTGGGGGGTTAGGGATGAGGGGTTTGCCTTTAGGTCAAACCCCGGTTTTGGAATTAACTAAGAAATGAGAATGCTGTAAATGTAAATGTTTGTAATGTAAACAAGTACTAATACCTTGTTGTAAGAATGTTTGTATTCTTACATGGGAAGGTGTAATGTATGTTGTATGTAATGTGTTGTAAGTGATCTCCTCGTCAATGGTTGAATCCTTGTCTTGAATGCAACACTTAGCCTTGAATGGAGACTTAGAATGCTCAATTGCTTGAAGGAATGCTTGAATGCTTGAATGTTTGAATATCGCTTTCGCGCCTTGCTCACATATGTCCTCCTCCTTCTCTCTCTTTCTAGGAGAGGAAAAGTAGTTTATATACTTGTCAATTAGGGCTGATAGATTGATTTTCCCGACCTTAGGCCGACCAGGAAACATTATTTTCCAATTTGCAAACTTAAAGACCCGAAGCCCCATAAGAGATCGGGCCCAAAATAGGGCCAGGGACCAGGGCGCTGGGCGCCATGGTCCAACCTCCCGGGACAACAGGGTGTAAGGAGGATCAGGCCAGGGTGCTGAGAAATGCAGTTTTTGATGTCATGAACAAGTTTCGGGGTCTCCATTCAGGTTCCGTGTTGCATCGCCATCGTGAAGACCCAAATGCAGTCGAAATTGCAAGTGTCGCAATTTTAGGATGCTACATTTAGCCCCCACTTTAGCGGGAGTATAAGCGTATGCTCATACTTCCGGTAAAGTACAAGGAAACAACATTGAAAAACTTTCACCACGTCAAGGAGGCAAGATACACCAAGCCCCCAGTGGACTAAGGATCTTACGACTTCAATTGACAAAGTAAAAGGGAAGATAACGAGGGAGAACCATGACTGCCAGTAGTAAGGTTCCCTCACTATGAGTCATGCAAGAAAGATATCAAAAATTTTCAAGGCAAAGCTAAATTTGTCAAGAAATTTTCAAGTATCTTGAAAAGATATGAATGGGATGTATGCCCCCCTACGTTAAAGCGATCTCACATGCCTCATCGGGGGTGATTGCTTTAAGGTAGTGATACATATAAGAAATGAGAAAGGACCACGTTATCACAAGGATTTAGCCCCCAAGTGTGAGATAAGCCCAAGGATAATAGACACAAAACACAAAGCACAAGGTGACTTCACTTTCCTCAGGGTCAGTATGCTGTATGATAATTCATGTATATCATATGTATGTATGCATAATTGTTCTTCATTCCCCAATCAAGGAAGGTCACCTAGAAGAAGGGAACACGTGTCTTTTGAGTCAACATGAGAGAGACCAAGAGATCTCAATGCTTTGCATCGTCCTCAAGTAGAAAACACTAAGGACAAAAAATAGAAGAATGAGAATAACACATAGAAGAAGTAACAAAAGAGAGGAGGAGAGAATCTGCTATGCTAATGAAACTAGTCTAGCACGTCATCTACCCCCCGATCTTGCTGATCAATATTTCAGGAAGGTAGGAAACACGCTAGAGGAGGAACATCCAACACAGCAGATGGAGCTATCACAAGATCCAAGCAAGGGCTATGTTCATGTTCCGAGCCACGTTGTTCTTGTCTAGGAGCTAGGATAAGTGCTTTAGAAAATTCATTAGATAAATGGTTATCAACATCAACATATTCATATTCACTATCAGAATGAACAGAAGTAACATTTTCATCATGCATAACATTTTCATCTATATCATCATTAAGATTTATAAAAATAGGATCTTTAACTCGCACAGGATCAAGACCATCATGCATCTTATGTTTAGGAGATTTCGGCTCAATCGTCGGCTGAGGAGAAAATGGAATAATACTGGCTGAAGGTGTTTTTGGGGATTGCAAAGTTTGAGAAGCAGCTACCTGAGCTCTAAGACGACGCTTTCATCGGCGTTCACGTGCAGAACGATTTCGTCTAGTCTTAGTAGGAAGTTGCGAAGATTGAGGAGGAGGAATATTCTCATCCTTACCACTTGGGTGTTTAGGTTGTGGTCTCTTAGGTTGAATAATAGGAGGAGAGGAAGGTCTCTTCTCTCCATAAGAGGAAGGAGGAGGAACTGCTCCATATAAAGGAGGAAAATTTGGTTTAGGAAGGAGACCAAGTCCATCATGACGAGGAGGTATAGGTCTACTTTTAGAAAGTTTATTAGATATAGACATAGTCACATTCATAGGAATGGGTTGGGAATCTTCTTGAGGAAAGACATTAGTTTTATCTTTCAAAGGAAGAACTTCCTTCTCAAGAATGATAGGGATGTCAAGTTTGGGTGTTCTAGGTTCACTTAGAGATAGGATCATATCTTTTTTCCACTTTTGATAGGATTTGAAAAGATGATCACTTCGCGGAGGAAGAGATTGGAATTGTTTAGGCCAAAAGTAATCAATCGGAACGCTAGAAGTTCTTTCAGCTGGTTTAAAGAGACTATGATTGACAGTAACAACTTCACCATTATGGGGAAATTTCAGACACTTGTGAATAGGAGAAGCAATAGCTTTCATGGAAGATAGCCAAGGATAGCCTAGCTTCACACGAAATTGTTCGGACGATGGAATAATAGCAAAGTCCACATCAAGGGATTTGTTATGGACCTCAATAGGTAATGTAATAGAACCAATTGCAGGAGAAGAAAATGCATCAAATAGTTTCACAACCACATTTGTTTCGTCATAGATTACTTGATTCAATTGCAAAGTAAAAAGAAATTCTTCAGTAATGACATTAATCATATAAGAAGGATCAATAAGCACTCCACGGCAAGGTGTATTCTTGACTTTTGCAACTATATATAAAGGACCATCAGGTGCCCTGATAGATTCACTGGAATCAAATGTGATGGAAGGTTCTTTAGGGATTTTCTGCTGCTCCACAAAGTTAATCACATTAGGAGTCATAGACACAAGATCATCAAGTGAGACAGAGGAATCAGTAGTATCAATCACATTAGAGGTATGAGAAGGTAATGGATCAGTAAAAATCTGAAGATTTTGGTTAGGAGGAGCTACAGATGTGTTGCCTTTATCATTCACACCAGAAACAGAGATAGTATTATTATCAATCAAATCTTGAATTTTACCCTTTAAAGCAAAACATTTTTCAGTATCATGCCCAGGATGACGATGAAATTGACAAAAAGATTTGTTATCAAAATAGGGTGAATTAATATTTGCAGGATCTATTTGCCTTATAGGAGGGAGAGTAAGCACATTTTGTTCCAATAACTTATTCATAATACTATGCAATGATTCATTCAAAGGAGTAAACTTTCTTTCTTTCTTGAAAAACTTAGAAATAGGAGGCACACCTGATGCTGCATTCACATTGTTGTTGATGATGTTTTCATTGAATTTAATTGACTCTCTATTCGGTTTAAACTTCCCAAATGGTTGTTGACTACTATCACCCTTATCACTCGGGGCCATAGGATTTGCTTGTTCCATTTGACTCACAGTCAGTTGATAATTGTGAAGAGTTGCGCACAACTGTTGGAAAGAAGTAAACTCAGAAAACAGGAGTTTTTCTCTAATATCTTTTTGTAAATTAGAAATAAAGATTCTTTGAATATCATTGTCAAGCACTGGAAAGGAGATTTGAGCATACAAATGCCTATATCTACCAATGAAATCAGTCACTTTTTCTTTAACACCTTGTTTACAATGCATTAAATCAATCAAAGTAACTTTAGGACTTATATTGTTTTGAAATTGTTGAATAAAAGCATTTGCAAGTTGTTCGAAAGAAGAAATAGAATAAGAAGGAAACGAGCAATACCATTGTAGGGCTTTATCTCTTAATGTTCTAGTAAACAGTTTTGCAAGCAACCTTTGGTCATAAGCAAAATCGGTACATATTGTTTGAAAGGTCTTAACATGTGTTAGAGGATCACCCTTACCATTATAAAGCTCCAAATGCGGAATTTCAACATGTTTAGGGGGGATAGCTCGAACAATGTCAAGAGAAAGTGGGCTCGCAACATCAAATGTGGGCACACTAAACTTAGATTGATTCATAGAGGCAATTTGTTGTTGTAAAGAAGAGACAGTTTGTGCAAGATTGTTAATGGTTGCTTCAGTCAAAGAGTTCATATTAGACGTATTAGATTGTGATGGAGGTGTTATGTTATTGAAAGAAGGTATTGATTGAGAGTAAGGTGGTGGGACACTATGATAGTTAGTCATAGGAGATGATTGGAAAGGAGGAACACTACAAGGAGGAATGGAAGGGTTAAATGAATTGCCCCCTTGTGTCATGTTTATTTGTGGAGATATAATAGGAACACTCATTGAAGGAATGAATGAAGAGGTCGGATTGAATGAAGGAAGAGGGTTGATTGAAGAAGAGGGATTGCCCCCATGACTAGTGATCATAGGAGGAATGTCTTGTATTGAAGTAGTCATTATGTTTGATGTAAAAGTAGGTATACTAGCAATAAGAGTCGTCAAAGGAATAGAATGATTAACTTGAGTAGGAGGTTGTGTATAACCCAAAGTTTCGGCACAACTCTTCATAGGCATCACATTCGAATCCACAATGTGTGCAATACCACACAAAATATTAATTCCATTCTTATCACTTTGAACCATACGTTTTAGACCCTCAATTAATGAAAGAGCTTGACTATCGGGGTATTCTTGAGACATCCATTGTCGAAAATCATCAAATTGGCTATCCAATTTTGAAAGTTGTTCTACAGAAACCTCATGGAGAGATTCTTCATCATTAAGAGGATTAGAGGAATTACCCATGTCCTCGTTAAAAAGGTCATTCAAATTAGGTTCCATCTCCTCAGTAATTAAACCTTGGAAAGACTTAATTCTAAGGCTTCGTCTAACGGGAATAGTGTAAGTAGGGCTTATTGTCGTAAAACTCATGCACTAAAGAGAGAGAGAAGATTTTGAATTTTAGAGGTAGCAAATTTCAATAAAATCAGCCAATCTCCTAGATTTAAGTTGTTAAATACAATCAGGACAATCTCCCGAAATTTCAAAAAAAATGTCTGGGACCGTGGCGAACGGAGTGCACACGGTCCTCGCAACTTTTTTCGAAATTTTCAGGGATGAAAGTTATGATGATTTTAAAGCTAATCTGAAAAAATTGAGTGATTTTACGATCTATAGATAGGCCAAATTAAAGTTGCAATCTCAAAATTGAACCCTACCAAGATTGTTGAAAAAGGCAAATTTTGAATTTTGAAAAAGAGAGGGAAACTGAAATTTTGAATTTTATGATTTTAGAGGGAATACTGAAAGCAATGCAGACTTTGAAATTTAAAAGTTGACTCGATTTCGTGCAAAATTCGAATTTGAAAGTGGAAATCAAGGTTGTTGCAATTAAACACTTAATTTCAAAAGTCACAAACTGCAACAATTTGAATAAAGCACTGAAATTTCGAATGAATGCTCACACACTTTTCAGATTTAGGACTGTAAGAAACACAATTTTGATAGGAATTTCAATTTCAATGATTTTTGAATGCTTAGAAGCCTCAATCCAAGCAATCGCTAGACCGACTTTGACTGTAATTTTGAAAGTGTTCAAATTGATAAAATCAGCCAAAATTCTGGATTTTAGCAGAAAAATACAGTAAGATCTAGCTCCCGAAATTTTAGAAAAAATGTCGGGGACGATGGCGCTCGGGGTGCACACGGTCCTCGCAACTTTTTTCCAAATTTTCAGGGATGAGAGATATTGTGATTTTATTGCAGAATCCAAAGTTACAGCCAATTTGGAGGTGTTTTGATTAGTGAAATTATCAGTCAAAGGTTGAATCAAGAAGGTTTTAAAAATTAGGGTTTTGACATTTAACCACTTAATTTTCAGAATTAAAGCACAAATATGAATTGATAATTTGCAATAGAAGGATAGATCTGAAACAAGCATTAACAATTAAACATTTCACAAGCTTAATTACTAAAAAGAAAATTTTAGGATTTTTATGCAATTAGCCTCTAAAATTTGCAAAAGATCAAACATGGAAATGTGATTAAGGGAGCAAATTTTTCAGATCTAACCATGAATAATCAGAATGAGGATGTTCACGTCGGGTTCACCAAAATGTAAAGCGAAAAAATCGAACCCTAGTCATTCTCCCCTCCCCAACTCCAAGGAGAGAGAAGGGAGAGTCGCTAGGGTTGATGGTTTTCACTTAGGGGAGACTTTACATTCAAAAGAGGGGTTGAAACCCACAAGATCCAATCCCACACAATGCAAGATTGGATTCTAAATGAGTTTCAAGGGTTAAGACATCAAGGATACCCTCTTTTGTAAAGAAATGTAGATAAAAAGATTGAACTAGGAATGCATGTAGAAGCAAGAAAGATTCGCTTATAAACAGAAATAGGGATATGGGATGAAGCTGCGGACCTGGAATTAGCAGTAAAATGTCGAGACGGTGCTGTTCTGCAAATTTGAGCGAAAGTTGACGGGACGATGGCGCCCAGCGTGCACACGGTCCTTCGAAAAATCCGCGAAACAAAGGGGGATCTGTTCGTCTCTGCACAAGGATTCCAGATCTTCAATTACAGCCGCGTACCTACAACCTACACACAGAAAAGAGAGGACGATTGGGGGGTTAGGGATGAGGGGTTTGCCTTTAGGTCAAACCCCGGTTTTGGAATTAACCAAGAAATGAGAATGATGTAAATGTAAATGTTTGTAATGTAAACAAGTACTAATACCTTGTTGTAAGAATGTTTGTATTCTTACATGCGAAGGTGTAATGTATGTTGTATGTAATGTGTTGTAAGTGATCTCCTCTTCAATGGTTGAATCCTTGTCTTGAATGCAACACTTAGCCTTGAATGGAGACTTAGAATGCTCAATTGCTTGAAGGAATGCTTGAATGCTTGAATGTTTGAATATCGCTTTCGCGCCTTGCTCACATATGTCCTCCTCCTTCTCTCTCTTTCTAGGAGAGGAAAAGTAGTTTATATACTTGTCAATTAGGGCTGATAGATTGATTTTCCCGACCTTAGGCCGACTAGGAAACATTATTTTCCAATTTGCAAACTTAAAGACCCGAAGCCCCATAAGAGACCGGGCCCAAAATAGGGCCAGGGACCAGGGCGTTGGGCGCCCTAGTCCTGAAGGACCAGGGTGCTGGGCGCCATGGTCCCACCTCCCGAGACAGCGGGGTGCAAGGAGGATCAGGCCAGGGTGCTGAGAAATGCAGTTTTTGATGTCATGAACAAGTTTCGGGGTCTCCATTCAGGTTCCGTGTTGCATTGCCATCATGAAGACCCAAATGCAGTCGAAATTGCAAGTGTCGCAATTTTAGGACGCTACAGTGTTCTTGTTTTCATTCCAAAATCTTGGCTTATCTTTTCCTTTAAAGTCATCTTTGTTTTCTTTGAATATCTTAATAACTCCTTGTTCAATTAGGACCTTCTCTGTTGCTAAGCCTTTTTCAATGACGTCCTTGAAGGTGGACAAACAAGCTTTTCTTAGGTCATAACCAATGTTTTTGTTAACATTCTAGGTGAACATCTCTACCATTTGTTTTTGTGAAATTTCACAAGAGCATCTACTAGCTAGATTTCTCCATCTTTGTAAAAATGATGAAAAAGATTCTCCATCCTTTTGCTTGGTGTTGCACAAGGTAGTGACTAATATATCTGTCTCTATGTTATATGAGAAATGTTGGATAAAAGCCTCTACTAAGTCACCCCAAGACTTAATTCTAGGTGGAAGCTGGGAAAACCATTCCATAGCTTGATCACCTAAGCTTTGTGGGAATAATCTCATCAAATATGTCTCTTCTATTGCTACCTCAATGCAAGCTGTGAAAAACTGTTTTATGTGTGGCTTAGGATCTCCTTTGCCTCTGTACTTATCGAACTTAGGTGTCACAAAGTGTGTAGGAAATGGAGGCATTGGAATGCTTTTGTCAAATGGATAGGGACATGTGTCTCTCATTGTGTATGTTGGCTTCGGTGTATTTATGTCCTCCATTTTCTTTTGTAAGTCCTTGATTTGTTGTTCCAAATTGTTCTTAGTTGGAGATCGACTTCTTGGACCATACCCCATGCCTGAAGCACTAGGTGGAGGAGGAGCATGTTGCATATATGGATGGTATTGATCATACACATGTTCATATGGAGGAGGTCTATAATGATGCTGCATATATGGACCACTCGATATAGAGTCATGGTGAGGAATGGAATATCTGCTTTGTCCTTGTGTACCATACTCTATAGGCATGTCATGAGTTTGTTCTAGTGTGTTGCCCCCAAATTTGATGCGGGGTTTCCTTTTTCCAAATTTTGAGCATGCCTTTGAATATCCACTTGCCTTGGTGGTTGATCCTTAGCATTGGTATGTGATTGAGCATATTTTTCTGCATAAGACTTCCATAATGGTCTGCGAAGGTGAGTATCATATGCTTGACCATGTGTATGTGGGACCTCTAGTTTTTGAAACAAAGATGATGGTGATTCAGGCACCATATGTGGTCCTCTATTACCTCCACTATTAGGCCTCCTTTGATCCATGTTGAGGTGAGGTTGTTGCAAAGGTCGATTTTCCATTATTTGAGACATGTCAAAATCATGAGGGATCTTGGCTCCACTTTGTGCCATCACTTGTAAGAAATATTGTCTATCTCTCCTCATTATTTCCTCAACCAATTGATTAATACGGGGATCCATAATGGAGTCTTCCACTTGTGCTGAATGTACTGAAATGTTGTCCATATTGCCATTATTGTTTGTAGTGTCCATGTTTTCAACATTTGGAATGTTTCTATAGGCATCCATGTTAGGTAATGTAGTATGATCAAAATTGAAAAAGACATCATTATCATACTCATAGGCACTCATGTTTGCAGACTCTTGAGCCTCTTTAGCTTCTCTCCTAGATTTTTGGGAACGAGTTTCAACCATGAACTAGGTCTTGACCAAGATGTGTGAGACTAGATGAAAATGGAAAGAGTATGGAAGACCAAGAGTTGGATGGAATGTAAATGAATCTGAGGTGTACTTGCAATGTCTAAAGTGTAAGACCAAGTATGTATGTAGTAGAGTAGGTGTGACTTCCAAAGAGATGATAGTTTCTCTTGATGAGGTAAGTTGACCTTGACTCTAAGTAAGACCAAATGAGACCCAAAGGTGATAGACCTTGATGAGGGACCACTTAGCAAAATGTTGTTGTATGTAGTGTGTTGACAAAGTAAGATGAGGACAAGCAAGTGACCTTTTGACTCAAGTTTAGACAAATGTGAATGTAATGTAAGGTGTAAAGCAATGATGGACTTTGTGAGACTCAAAGACAGGTTGAATTCTAGATGAAAACCTGAAGAGATAGCTTAGGAAGCTCAAGAATTCTGAAACTAATTGCTCTTATTTGCTGGACTGTAAATTTTTCCAATTTGTGAAATTGTTGTTGTGACCCAATCTGAATTTTTTGACTGTTTTTTTGTGACAAGAGGACACAATGTTGATGAGGACTCAATGTTTGCAAGTGTTTAGACTCAAAAATAACTCAAAGAAAAGTGTGTTGTTTGATGTAAAATTATTTTGCATACACTTGAAGACACAAAAGACACAATGTTTTGATGTTTGGTCTTGAATGTTTGAATTTTTAAAATAAGACAAGCACAATTCTTATGGCTGGCCAGGACAATAGTTGTTGATTCCCACATGAGGCTATGCAATTTAGAGTGGATACTTAGATGCTTGACCCCACTGGCTCCACCCTCGGCACTCACTTCTCGGGGCAGCCAAGCATTAGTCCCCACGAAAACTCCCCGTGGCGAACTTTGTATCTCTACTAAGAACCGTATGTGTGTGGGCCGCTCTAGAGGTCCGACCTCCTACCCCAACAACTAGAATAGTTTTGGCTTCTAAAACAAAAAGGTGCTAGTAAGGGCATCCGCTTGTGTGGCCATACATGCAACACTTTCAGCTCCGTAAATACAGAAGGCTCCTAGCCAGTAGGGGTTACGCCCTACAACTGATCAAATAAATTTGATCAAACGAGTTTATGGGGAGACATAGTGTCGGTATGAACTAATCAGCACACGTTATCCATAGTTTTCACCATGGATACAATTGTTTATAGTGGTTCGGAAGAGGTGGGTTTTCCTCGCTACCACTTGGGTCATTATCTCCTCACTATTAGTCCTAATGACCACATGGGGAGACAGGCCCTCTAAAGATGAAACAAAAAGAGCCTATTGCCCAAGACACAAAAGGTACCGGTTCAATTTTAGTGCACCAATTGAAGTGTTTGATAATCTATGAAAACAAGGCACACAATAAAGATCAAAAACCCTTGCCAAGATTCTACAACAAAGATTTTGTTAGTATTTTGGATTGTTTCAAATGATCACCCCCTCCTGCAAGCACACAAGTTAGGTAAATTTTAGATCCAAAAGACTTTGTGAAATAGGGGCCTTCAACAGTACGTTTTTTTTTACCAATTCAAAGATCTAATTCATCATAAAACATGACCACCTGTAAAATTTCAAGAAATTTCCAGAAATGTAAGAAAATCCCCAAAAATTGCTAATTTGCTCCAAAAATTAATTTTTTATGAAAAATCATAAAAAATTCATATAAATGAAAAATTGATCCAAAAAATCTAAAATTTTTACTGGACAGTCCTGGTGGTCTTAAAAACATGCATAAAACAATTCCTGCAACAAATCCGAGTAGTTTGTGAGATATGAGCAAAATAATGCAAAACCCTAATTTTCAAAGATCCAATTTTTTAGGAATGATTTTGCACCAAATTTAAAATAACAAAAAACAAAGTCTATGTATAAATCAGAGAGCTTTCCAAAAATATAAGAAAATACAAAAAATTCGTTAATTTTCTCTCAAAATTATTTTTTCACGAAAATACATAAAAAATTCATATAAATTTCAAATATGCTCCAAAAAATCTAAATTTGTTACTTCCAATTTTTGAGAATGTTCTTGACCTGCAAAAAAAATTTGATGCCAAAATTCAAAGCCGTTTGTGAGATCTGATCAAAACAATAAAAAACCCTAATTTTTAAAGATCCGATTTTTTAGGAAATATTTTGCATCAAACTTAAAATCAAAAAGAACAGATCATGTGTATAATTATGATAGATTTCCAAAAATGTAATAAAATCCAAAAAATTCACTCATTTGCTCTCAAAATTAATTTTTTATGAAAATTCATAAAAAATTCATAGAAAATTAAAATATGTTCCAATAGATCTAAATTTTTCTTTGAGAGCTCTTGATACCGTCTTCAACCTGCAAAAACAATTTGGTGAAAAATTTCCAAGCCGTTCGTGAGATATGATCGAATCTCTCCAAGATCTTAATTTTGTATCCAAAACCCTAGCTGCACAAGGTTATTCTCCAAATTGTTTTACAAAACAGCAATATATGGTTAGGAAAACCTGCAAAAAACACAGATCTAACAAAAATCCATGTCCCACAGGGCGTGCCAAAATGTTTATGGTGAAAATGGATACAACAATATTGAAAGATTAAATGAATTCAACCACAAAACCCTAGCCTAACAACAACAAAGATCCACCATAACATATGAAGATTACCTAAGACAATGCAAATCAAATGAAATCACAAAGATTATACCATCACATATCCAATAGGGTTTGGATCTCCATTCTTCCTATCTCCATTGATCTTGCTTGATATATTTGCTCTCAGATTTTATGTGCACAAGAGCTCAACAAAGAACGGAAGTGTGGTTGCAAGTAGGCTTGATCGCATATGAAAGAGTGTAGTCAATTGATCAGGATGCTTGATTAGAATGCGTATGTTCCGGGGGTTGAATGCATAGAATGTGTAGATTGATTGATTAGGGTTGATAATGAAGGAAGCATCTCCTTATATAGAAGACACTATAAGAAATGGAGGGATAAGATTAAGAGGTGTAAAAGATAAATGGTCGGCTATGATTAGAGGTAGGTAGAGAAAATAAGAAAATAATGAGAGGGTAGGTAGTGTATGAATTAAGAGATGAATGACATGTGTCATAGGTAGAAAAGGCTAATGAATTAATTAAATAAATAAAGATTTATTTAATTAATAGAGGAAGTGGGATCAATTAAATAAATAAGATATTTATTTAATTTAGGAAAGGATAATTTAAATAAATAAATGTATTTATTTAAATGAGAAATAAAGGTAGAAGAGGATAAATGAATTAATTAAATAAATAAATATTCATTTAATTAATAGAAGAATTAGGCTTAGACAATTAAATAAATAAAATATTTATTTAATTAGACATGACAATTTTAGGTGTCTACACATTTGATCACATATCTACTACTCAATACAAAATCATTTCTATACCAACTGGTCAAGAATTGTAATAAATATCTTGCATTTCTTTATCCTTAGTGATTTCATTTCTCTTATATGATTTCAAATGTCTTAAAAAATAATTCCCTCCACTCTTCCTAAGATGATATGCACAATATATATGTATATTTCTTTTCATAATGATATTGGCAGTATCATACTTTTAGATGAGACCAAAATTGAGAACCTAAGGCTTCTATGTTTTTAAGAGTTAATGCTAAGGCTCCAACAATTCAATTTCAAACTTAAGCGAAGACCCTTGCCCTTTAATTACTAATTTACTAGGGTATTTCACTAAAGAATATATAAGTAAGGTTAAGTGGGGAAAATTTTCTATCAATAAGGAATTCAATATGACTATATATTTTCTTTCTAGAGGAGGTGTTTATAGTTAATCATGAGAGTAATAATCTAATTAAATACAGGCGATTGATGTGTTTATTCCTATATGCAATATGCTAAGTTAATTCCCAAGCACTAATGTCGACAAAATTTAGGTTCTTTACTAAAACGATGTGTTACTAACAAGGGGATCATTACATATGTAGAAGGCATTCTCATTGGTACAAGTATAAATCAAAACATCTTATTTTATACAAAGTGTTATCAAACTGCACAAATATTATCTTTGGTTATGTTGTGTTATATGAACATCAAGGCGATCTAAAATTACACATATTAAGCACTAACTATTTCTATTTACTCTCATACACTTCCCAGTTGGCATTTCAAGCGATCAAGCTCACAGTTACAATCAAAGTTAAATTATCATCAATGCACATGCAATGTTTACGTTAACTGTAGAGATTAATTTAGTGGCGAATATTCGCCAATGGCGAATTTTTCACGTCGGCCATGTCGGAAATGGCGAATATTTTGTACCGATTGGGGGTGGCCATGTTGCCAGAACATTATCAATTTCCGTCAAAGTCACGACTTGATCGTCATATGTTTTATGCAATTAAATGTTTCTATGCGATGATTTCACCAATATAATATATGATTGACACACGGTAAATTTAATTATTTCGCCTACACTCTCCGAGGTTGCCTTAATAGATGACCTTAATTTGCCTATAGGCATGTGAAGATTTGTTAGCCAGGGGGACCCAATTCGCCTGACAGAGTGGATTGAAATTAGTGAAAAGATATATATCAAATGAACAAAATTATCGATCATGATTCGTGACATTTGGTATGTGTCTATTGAATCCAATTCCATTCTGGGCACTTTCTGGTGCGCTATGTTCTCTTCAGAAAATTGGACCGAAATAAAACTTCAGCCATTGATCTACGATCATCGAACGGTTTAAAATCATTGATAGATTTTAGGTATGTGTCACCCTTCACGTGTCAAAGAGGCCGCGCTTATTGATACATCGTGCAGAGTCCGGACTCAATGTATTATGTGATGTGATGTGATGTGCCTTGTCTATTAATGGCAATGAATTCATGAAATCGCCAATAAATTATATAGTGTACCATAAATAACAAAATATTCGCCAAAACAAATTAAATAATTTTCAAGCGGTGGATAAAATCGCCAATACATTTAAATAATTTTTCCTTCAGAGTAAACATTTTCACTCATACAATTATATATTTGTTCCTTTAAACAAAAATTATTCGCCTCCCACAATAAATATTTGCCTCATAGAACAAGGTACTTTTTGCCAGAAATTTATGGAATTTTCATACCCTAGAAAAAAATCACCAATACAAAATAATTTTTTTCCCCATTTAAAAAAAAAAATTCACCATCCATATGAAAATTTCCCCCTGAAAATAATGTCTGATTCGCCAGGATTTTACACAGTTGCCCGGGGAGTGGTTTCTTAAAGTTATCCCTGGTTAACTGACATGTAAATAATAAGAGAAATTTAGCATTCATGCAATTCAAGTCTAACACGCAGATCATGATTAATATGCAACTAAATGCAATGTAGCAAAAGCGAAGTAAATGTGCATGACGATTACTTAACATGCATAAAACTTAATTATCAGTGATTTTGATCTAAGTGTGCGCATGCGTAGAAATAAATTGTATGCATGAGTCATTATGAATTAAATTAACATGCAAAATGCATAATTAAATCAACTAACTAAAAATTAAATATGACCATGCATGCATGCGGAAAAGTAAAGTAATCTACGGAAAAATCATGCATGTTAATGGGTTAGTGTGTTAGTAGCTTTTCTCTTCTTTCTTTTGTTAGTTACATTGCATGACGACTTCCCATTGCATTACATCATGGACCTTATAGGTCTTTTGAATAACTTTTACATGTGACCATTCTGGTCTTTTACAATAATATAAATATATACATCATATGATATTACTAAAAATTTATCTGGAATCTCTAATTTTCTATTTCCGGATATGTCGTCTTTGTTGTCCTAGATAACCTCCTCTCGTAAATTGGATGACAGACATATGACCCAGGCATTTTATCGACCCAACCAAATGAAGCTTACGCTTCACGGTTGCCCGTAAGCTCTCGTCCCTCACGACAGTGCTCCCTAGCAAGCCAGTATGAACTGGTCGGAATGGAACCATATGCATTCATGTAGAAATAACAACCCATCCTGGTTGAACTAACTACATGCATTATGGAAGGGAGAAAATAAATAAATAATTTTGATGGCCATCATTACCCTATTGGGGAGGTGAAGAAAATCACCCTTCCTTGGTTGACCCATAACAAGCACGCTATTCCAATCATCCCTCATAGATAGAAAAATCATATTAACCCCTCCCAGATTAATAACATTCATTATAATTATTATTGAATTTATTTGTTTCTCAATCTTTTCCTATTTTGCAATAATTATATCCAATTATTCAAATTCTTAAATAATTGTGTATAATCAATTAAATTCTCTTCAAAAAATAAGTAAATAAATAAGATGAAGAAAACCCATTTAAATAATCCAATTCTTCTACACACACACACACACACACACACACACACACACACACACACACACACACACACACACACACACACATATACATACATGTACATGTACATGTACATATACATATGCCTCCTCTTCTACTTAGTTATAAAAGAAAACCAAGTCTTATGGTCAACCAAAGGCAAAATGAAGAAATCTAACTTGCAAATTTGATCGAAAATAGTAACGAATCTCCTGTAAGTCAAGCGAATTCCTAATCGCAACACCCTTCAATTTTTCCATTTTTAAGTAAATAATCTTAGTTAATCAAACACACACACACACACACACACACACACACACACACACACACATATATATATGAAGTTCCTTAATCAAGATTTGATATGACTAATGAGTTCATTTTTAACAAAAGTCCCAATAGATGATGTTAGAGTTATCATGCATTAGCTAATAATTATTTTTTTAATTATTAGTCTATTATCCTCTAAGCTTAAGCTAAACTTAGGCATTTAATAATATGGTAGGTATTCTAATTATTAAATACACATTATCCCTTTAGGGTTTATTTAGGGTTGCTAATCTCTTTTTATAAGGATTGTATTGTACTTTTTATTTAATTCCCTCTCTGAATGAATATATTTTTCTTCAGAGCCATTATTGTTTTTTTGCCTCCATTCTTCTCTTGTGATAGGTATTTTGCTTGCAGGTGTTCTTGGGATCTCTGAAGTTGTATTTCTCAACTTCTTCATGGTATCAGAGCCTACATCTGCAATTACTTTTTCTTGATTTTTCAGAAGAATTTTTTGGAGCTTTTGGGGTTTCAGATTTAAGAGGTTTTCTATTGGATCAGGGCGTAGCCTTTTGTTATGGGCATTTTGGGCTCAAACGGACCACATAGTTGTGCTCAGAGCACCCAAAAACCCTTATTTCCATATATAATTTATCCAATTTAGACAAAGTTGACTTCAGGAGCAAATTTTTTTGCTTAGGGCCATACAACGCACCCCCCGCCCCTCCCTTTTGCACACAGATCGAGGTGATTTTTACAAAAATAAAATTATATATATATATATTGTTAGGCAATTTAACAGCTTGCAGGCCGACATGGCTTACAAGTCATTACCGCTAGCGCAATGGTTCCCTTGGCCGCTGTGATCAGTGGCCTCATCCGCTGCCGCCGGCGGTCAGCATAGCCGCTAGTGGCTTCCGCTACCGCCCAATGGTCAGCCCAACCGTCGCCCCGGGTTCCCTCCTCTACCGCCTCCACTCAGCCGATCCGCCACCTCCACCAGCCTGCGCGCCACCTCCATCGTCGCTCCACCCAGACACCACCGACCTGCCACCAATAGGGAGGGTTTTTTTTTTTTTCAAGGCCTATTTGACCAAGGGATCATTTTTTTGCCATAACTTGGGCAAAGGGAGTTGGATTTTGGCAAATGAATAGGCGTTGAAAAGCTCTTTCCAATATCTCTTCAGATTTGGAGGTTTGATCTTTTGTTTTTGTTGTTTTGATGTCTTTGTTTTTTATGTCAAATCCAGAAGTTCTTTTTTGCACTCCGGGAGGCATATCTTGAGCATCTAGACTTTGTTTTTGGCACACAAGATATCATTGGAAAGATGGTTCTATGCAATTTCCAGTGGTATGGGTCTTCTTTCCAGATTATGATCCAAATACATTTTATTCAGTGTTTTTCATTTATGCACTATGGTGAATATCTTGGATGTTTCAGCTCCTAGGATCCTTTTCTTTGTGTGGGATGACTCATCTTTGGCTATTATTTTTGTATCTCCAGCCTTTTGTCTTCTTTGAGCATTGTAAACATCATTTTTTAAGAATTTTCATTTTTGCAAACGCACTGAGATAAAGTGCCACTATGCCTTGCATGCTTGGGATCTTGCACATCTTGTGCCTTATTATATTCGCACTCCATTATAAAGTTCCATGGAGGGGTTTGATGTTTGCCTTTGTTTGACATCTACCTTTGTCACATGAGTGTTCCTTCCATGACATTAGCCTCATGATGTGTGTCAAGTGAGTGTTCCTTCCACGACACTAGCCTTTATATGTGTTTGTACTTTATGATGCACTCTCATTGTTCCTGGTTCTTCGTCATGCAGTCTTTTTAGCATTGAATTTCAGTGTACCTATCGCCTCTCCCTTGCTAGCATTATGGGGGGGTTTCACATGGTTGTTGTTGGTTCTAATGCTTCCTTGGTTCGTTGGAGTGAGCTATGTATTCAGTATTTGTTCCTATGTACTAGGTGGATGCAGTGGTTGGTTACCTATGCATTACGGTGACATAAATCATTTACCATATGGACACTCTTTCATTCCTATTTTTGGAGGCAACCTTCCATCTTCGATTGATCAGCTCTTCAGACTTTGGTTTTTTTTGCCATCTGTATCTTCGAGTTCAGTTGTTTGCCTTTGTTTTCCATCTAATTCAAGTAGTGTTATTTGAGAGCACTAATGCAGATTACAATCTTCTCTACCTGATCATCTTCTATTTCAGTGGAGGTTCTTCAGATCGACAGTTATTCTTCAACAGTGTTTGCAACTCCATGCTTCAGTGGTGTTCTTCATGTTCATTCTTTGTTCCTATTTTCTGGAACATTCTCTTGTTTGGAGGCTTCTTCAGTCCTTCACTTGTATTTCTCTCTTTAGGGGAGGAGTTTTTCCCATGAGGTTTTTCCTTTTTTCCAGTAGTGAGAGATCTTTTGTACTTGGGTACCTCATCGAGCCTAGTTGTTGGGACCCATTGTTACTTTCATGCATTTTGTTCACATGCTTTTTTAGTCCTTAGTTTTTTTTAGCTACTCCCTAAGTTCATCTTAAGGGGGGTGTTAGAGTTATCATGCATTAGCTGATAATTATTTATTTAATTATTAGTCTATTATCCTTTACGCTTAAGCTAAACTTAGGCATTTAATAATATGGTAGATATTTACTAATTATTCTAATTATTAAATACACATTATCCCTTTAGGGTTTCTTTAGGGTTGCTAAACTCCTTTTATAAGGGTTGTATTGTACTTTTTATTTAATTCCCTCTCTGAATGATAATCTTTTTCTTCAGAGCCATTATTGTTTTTATGCCTCCATTCTTCTCTTGTGACATGTATTTTGCTTGCAGGTGTTCTTGGGATCTCTGAAATTGTATTTCTCAACTTCTTCAGATGCAATAGCATATCAAACAATTTAAATGTTAGTGGAATACCCTCAATCAAGTACGAAGGAAGGAAAACTGATAAAGATGTCCAGAATACACTACTTACTAACTTAAAATCTACAAATTAAACTAAGAAAAATAAATAATAAATAATTAAATAAATTCCCTAACTCCCTGATCGAACTCTTACATCTTTGTAAACCCAAGGAGAACTGGAAACGTGGAGATTAAAACCCCTTACTAAATACACATTGCCTTATCCAATTTGTTAATAGGGAAAATTAATTAGCTGAGGTGTTGATGGTTTGACAGAGTGAGGTAATAGAAGACGTGAGAGATAAAGAGGGTGTGGAAGATCATATGCTCCCTATTGTATCACCTATTCCATAATTTCATTTCCTACAGATTACAATCAAGGCGCTGATTAATGATCCAAAGGGGGCATTTTTCTACAGAGAAAAGAGAATCTAAGGAGAGGAGGAGGTGGCATGGAAGGTGGTTTGGTTGTGGTGAGACAACACGTGCCCCCCCCCCCCCCCCACTTCTCACTCAGCTAGGCGTGGGAAATAAGAGGAGGAGGGGCCTTTCATAGTGGTGTGGGGAAAGTGGAAGAAAGGCGTGGAAGGAACATCCAACGCCTATTCCCAGCCAAACAAATCACCCTATACCAAATATTAACTCTACATATTTAATGAACTATGCGCTGAGTAAGGTGTGGAGGCTAAGAGAAAAGAGGAAAATAGGAGGAGGGTGTGGGCATACAACTCAACTTCTATTGCCACGTAATCTCTCTAGAGAGCTAGTTGATGATGGTTGGCAGTGGGTGGTAGCAAAATTGGTGTAACTATAATTTGAACCCCATAAGACTAGCTAACATGCTCGGACCAGGGATTGATCTGAAAATTTAACCACAACAAAACATTGTGGCTAAAGTAAAGGGTTAATGGAGATGAGGCGTTGAAGATCAATTGTCAAGGAAAATTAGAAGAATCCTATGCAATCATCTTCAAATTAGCATATAACAAATTTACCTCTGGCGCACCTTGCAAGCAATTCTAAAAAAAAAATTAATTCAGTCAATTTGGAAAAATAAATCCAACACTAACGCTTGTTTGCAGATGAAAAACGAAAAATGGGTGAAAGAGAACAATCACGCCTTAAGAAGGGTGAAATTTTACCGAGGAAAGAAATGATATCCTTTCAGTTACTCCTGGTAGATTCACAAGGAAGAATTTTCTTTGATATCAAGATCTCCAACCCAATTTTTTTTTATGATTGAAAATTCAAGAATCTATCCATATTTATAAAATTTAAGGCTAAGTTGAATTAACGCATGGAGGCATAAAATTAGATTTGTAATTATAATTAGGAGTGCATGAATTAACAATAATGGTTTTATTAATTTTAATCTAGAAAACTAATGCTAAGTTATAGTTTTCAAAAACAATTAATTAATTAATTAATTTTTATTTATCTTTCTGCATTATGCTATTATTGCTTATCAATACCCTCGCATGTCATTTATATTTTTATAACCTCTTCAAAATTATTATTTTTCTTAATTTACAATTCATGCATGTAGTATTATAAATTACAATCTAAAATTGATTTTACTCCTGGTAGATTCACAAGGAAGAATTTTCTTTGATATCAAGATCTCCAACCCAATTTTTTTTTATGATTGAAAATTCAAGAATCTATCCATATTTATAAAATTTAAGGCTAAGTTGAATTAACGCATGGAGGCATAAAATTAGATTTGTAATTATAATTAGGAGTGCATGAATTAACAATAATGGTTTTATTAATTTTAATCTAGAAAACTAATGCTAAGTCATAGTTTTCAAAAACAATTAATTAATTAATTAATTTTTATTTATCTTTCTGCATTATGCTATTATTGCTTATCAATACCCTCGCATGTCATTTATATTTTTATAACCTCTTCAAAATTATTATTTTTCTTAATTTACAATTCATGCATGTAGTATTATAAATTACAATCTAAAATTGATTTTAATTATTATTATTTTTTTTAATAACTCAACCTTCAAATTAATTAATATATTTTTATTTATTTATACTACAATTGGCCTCTTATTTAATATTTAATTTATAGTTTTATAATTATTTTAAATAAAATATTTACTTTATTTATTACATCCCTCAAATAGCTTTTTATTTAATTATCGATTAATTATTATATTTTAATTATTCAATTAACTTGAAACATTGATTTATTTATTTCAAGGTTTAATTTATTAATTATTATCTAATTGTGTTTTGCACATGGTTCCATTCCTGAGGTCACTGTCAGCAAGCTAGAAGAACTCCTCCTTGGTCATATGTCCGCCTTCGATGGTCAACCTGCAACCATGCTTGGTGAAAAGTCATCAGATATCAAAAAATAAAATGCATTATACATATTATCACATTTAAAATCTAATAAAAGCATTAATATAATTAAACATCATAACTAAACAACATAAGTCATCATCATTAAATAATGACATTATAGCATTATGCATCAACATAAAAATAACTAATCATCATTAACAACATAATACCATCTAACATCATTAATAATCTAATTAAGTCATCACGTGAAAAATGTCAATAGTTATCTAACACATAAAGGTAAATCTAACTAGGTGGTCCGAATCAAGTCATGACACTTAGCTTCCAAAAAACAAGTCTTCACCCTCAAGTCAAATGTATATAAATTCTTTTGACTAAAATTGTTTATATAATTAAAAAATCCTCATATTTACATACAAACTTAATAATGCATTGATAAGATGTAAATGCAACAACATATATAAGTTAATATTCTGTGAACTCAATGCTAATGGGGGTGATGCCACAATGAAAGTGGCCTTCCCGCTAACATATTAATTGGTTTCTTAGGCTAGTGGGATTGATGTCACAATACAAATGAGATCCCTACTAACCTAATGGTCAATTGCTTGTTTATGAGTATATTTGTGTATTGAGCCTTCTCATTTTTTTATCTGGTTAAAAAAATTCTTAAAAAAAAATCTCCTTCCTACAATTTTAGAAATTTTTTGTTTGACCACAATTTGTGAGGGTGACAATATGTTACTTGATTATGTCATCCACTAAGGTTCAAAAATTTGAAGGTGCAATAAACAAAGGTTGAGGCTCATATCATGTCCTAGATGACTTTGGTGAAATGGATGACCCTTAGCCTTCGGCACTTAGTTGAGCAGGTATCAACATAGATTTGTGCACTTGTAAATTGTGATGTAGGGACATCTAGGGGTGTAGGGTAATCTTGCATCATCCAAAAGTATTGGTATTTTAAGTTTTTCTTAAGGCTAGGTGAATAAAAATAAATGCAAGCATATATATGTCTCCATGTGCCTAGGAAAGTGTCGAAGGGGACATGAGTGTTTGAAAATATTTAATATTTATGATCTATTTGTAAAGGAAATTGTAATTTCCAAGAGTGGGCACTTTTTTCTAATACTCATAATGAAAAAAACAAGAAAATGCCCATCTTGGCATGGAATTGGGGAAGTGGAATAGTCATGGGAAGGACCTAAGTGCTAAAGACACCTTTCTAGTGTCCAAATTGAGAATTTCAAAAGCCACCTCCATAGGCATCCTTTTTGGGAAATTTAGAGGGACTTCTATGAGCTATGTGGTGCATTTATTGGTTGTCATGTGTTTCTCTCGAAGAGGGGGCATGATATTTTCAAGAGGCACAAGAGTGCTATAAAAGGGAGGCTTGGGCTAGTGGTTAAGAATTTGAAGTTGAGTTATCTTTAGAGATAAAGAAGAGTAGTAGCTAAGGGGTGTAGAAGAGTATCTTGTAGCTCCATCTTGCAGAGTTGTAAAGTCTAAGTGGATAATATTTTGTAATTAATGAATTTGTATTTCATTTTATTAAGAAATAGAAGGCATGTTATTTCTTGCAAATTTGTTGTATTCTCTTTGTTATGCTATGCATGAATATTGTGTGGAGTATCCCTCATCTAGTGTAATAAAGCATGTGTTTGGGGTGTATTAGGAAAGTTCCCTACATCATGGCATCAGAGCCATTATTCCTAAATATGTAGACAGAGCATCGAACATGAGGTAGTCTGGAACTAGGATCTAGAGGTGGACTGTGTGACCAATGTTCCTAAGCATGCAGACACAATGCCAAATGTGAGTGTAGACACCTAAAATTAATTAAATTAATGTTTAATTAATTTAAGCATGTCGTCATAATTAACCAATTTAATTGTGTTAATTCCCTTCTTCTTAAGGTTAATTAAATCAAATTTAATCAATCTTGTCACTATAGTCCAATAATTAATTTATGAAATAAATTAATTATTTCCCCATTCTTTTAAAGTCAACCAAATCAGTAAGTCTTCTAAATTCCTCCTAGTTAATTAATTCTAATTAATTAACTTAAGTCATGTGATTCCTACAAATCACTTTTCCTAATCCCCACTTAGCCTAATTAATTCTTCCTTAATCATACTTATCATTATTCTCCAATTTTATATTCCTCCACTTATGTCACATCACCTTTGATCCTTTCAAGGAAATTCAAATTCCTTGAATCTCCCCGTGCATCCTCTTCCCAATCAAATCATTAAGTCAACCAAATCATTGTCTTCTAAATTCCTCTTAGTTAATTAATTATTAATTAACTTAATTCATGTGAATCCTACAAATCACTTTTCCTAATCCTCACTTAGCCTTATTAATTCTTCCTTAATCATACTTATCATTATTCTCC
This sequence comes from Cryptomeria japonica, assembly GCF_030272615.1. NCBI lineage: Eukaryota > Viridiplantae > Streptophyta > Pinopsida > Cupressales > Cupressaceae > Cryptomeria > Cryptomeria japonica. Next base: position 196,477,700 of record NC_081407.1, on the reverse strand, counting down.
AATTATATTTCTTCACTCATGTCACATCACCTTTGATCCTTTCAAGGAAATTCAAATTCCTTGAATCTCACCATGCATCCTCTTCCCAAGGAATTTGTAATTCCTTTATCCATTTACTCTTCCCACACATCCTTTATTTTGGAATTTTTAATTCCTCTCGCATTTCCCCAAGGAATTTTATATTCCTTTTTATTCTCCCAATACACCTTGATCCATGTCTTCCATCCCAAATCAATCTCAACCCTTCATACCAAAATCAATCTTGGCCCTCCATTGGCCTCCTCCAATCTATAAATTGGAGTCTCATTTCCTCACAAATCACTACATGAAATTTTCTTCTAATCTAATGCTGCCCCTTTCTTCCTCTATCTTCTTCTATCATAGCCACATAATGTCCTCATAATATCCAAATAATCCCTTATCCAAGACAAAAAAAAATTCATCCAAATCTATCCATTTCTCATCCATCATAATCCCAAATCCAATCCTAATCCACTAATCTTGTTGTGAATTTGGAGAGCATTCCACATCCATCAAGAAGAGCACATCCAAACAAGTGGAGCACAAGGGCACCTCTACTTCATCAGGTTCAATCGGAGGAACAAGAGAGATCTTCTCTTGCAAGGTATAAATTAATTAGTTTATTACTCTCATTTAGTTTTATATGCTTATTTTTATTTAAACTAATCCTCTAACGCCTTGCATGATTTTCCTTGGTTCATTTTGGCAATGCCCGGTGGGACCCACATCCCAGAAATCTTATGTTTTTTGTAGGTTTTTCATGATTTTTACCTACAGGTTCTGGATCAACGCGACAGTCTACAAATCAGCGTGTGCGTCGCGGCTTTAGCGCATGCGGTTCTGGTTCAATACGTTCATAGGCGCTTTAGCGCGAGCATTTCAAATTTGAATTTTTACTAGCCCGCCTTTTCTGCAGTCTATCATTTGGCACATTCGATGAGGGTTGAGTGCGTCCGCTCTACTAGAAATTTTTCTTCTTTATTAGATAAGAATCTTTTTTTTCCGCTTTCCGTTTTAATTACTTAAAATTAAATTTAAAAAAAAATCTAAAAATCAATTTTTTTCTTTTTGTATTTCTGTTTGGTTTATAATTCTGCGAAATCGGCGCATGCGCAGGCATTTTGGCACCTGCGATTTGGTTCAGCGCGTCCGTTGTACCCATTTGCCGCCTTCTGTCAAATTTAAAATTTGATTTTTTGAAAATTTTTGTTTCCTGCTACTCATTTATGTTACAGCGCATACGCTTGCGATTCGACGCGAGTGCTTCTGTTTCAACGTGACCGCTCAGGTATAATTTTTATTAACTATTTTAAATCTTGCTTTTCCATATTTCCTTTTTTAAGGAGGTAGACATTGCTTCGGTGTGTCTGCCTACATATCAGCGCGTCCGTTGTGCACATAGGGTTTTCTATATTCTTATCAAATTCTGAGTTCGTGCGTCTAAACTATTTGTCTAAGACCAAAAACTGAAACTACTAACTATTTTGCTGCAGCACGTTGGTCCAAGACATATTTTTCCCACTAGAGTAGTTTTCTTATTGCATTCCTAGTTAGAAAATTATGAACATGCGAGACTAAAATGAACCATTATCTTTTGTGTTTGGTGTGCTTGCACATTTAGTGTCGGGTGGACCCACCATTGCACTCTAGTATCCTCTCCCCTCGCCTTCACGGATCTTGGGTGTAAGAGAATGAGTGATCAACAACACCCTCTTTTTAATTTTTGTAGTGGAGGGGTATTCTTGATTGGGGATTTCATCACCCCACAAGGGTATCTCAAATTGGGACACGTCAAAGATATCGACTTTCCTGAGGCGATCTCAAGCGGGTTTTCCGAGCCGCTATATAAATAAGTTGGTCAGGCGGCTGAAGTGCTGAGTGAATTCAACGTATGTGGGGACCTTCCCTGCACCGATAAGCTCAGTTAGAGCCTTAAGTGGCTTGCTTTGAGAATTTGTCGTTGGATTGGTGATCCCTCAAAAATTTCACTAAGATCCTTGTTTTAGTAGCCCAAAATCCCACATTCATAGTGCAGGGGATACGAATTGTACCTCAAAGTTACCTCTCATGTACCCACTTAAGATGAGACATGAATTGCCCATGTAATAGATCCTCAAGGATCTTTGGGGTAAGAGAATCTTGTATGCCTGAGAAGTGAGTGTGTTGTAAGGGGGAGCCAGTGCTACCAGAATCTCTATATGTCCGCTTGTTTGAGGTATCGCTTATGCGAGAGGCCTATTGAATGGTTTCCACTTTCCAGCCTAAGTTGTATGTCTTCAAGGGTGTTTTCATTTGTGCAAAACCTGGAAAACCTATTTGGTCTAATCTAGGCCCCCAATCCCTCTCACACTTATCATAAAGCCTTATCTTCGCCAATATGTATTCATTGCTTGATATCTCTTTCCAAGTCAAACAAGTCCAACATTCCCATATCTAATCAAACCCTTCAAATTCCACCTCATCTATATCAAATCCCTAATCCATTTTCATCCATCCAAATTATCATCAATCCCCAACCAATATCTCTATTATATCATCCATCCAATCTTGAGTAACCTTCCCCTTCTTCTACCTAACATCAATCCATTATTCCACAATCATTTTCATTCCATCCTCAAGGACTTAGCACATTAACCTAATCAAATCTCCAAAATCCCAATTGATCCTAATCAATCCAATCAATTAAATTATCCAATCAATCAATCAATCAACCTCATCCTAAGGTCGACACTTTGTCAAAGTTTAATTTAGACCTTTATCTTTAATCAATCAATCAATTAGCCTTTGTGCTTGGGAAAGAATATCCTCCAAGTACCTTTGCTTAATCATTTTGGGTTGATCAAAACCCTAATCATTTTACCCTCTTTTTCTTAGGAATGTAAGGCTACTCTAAGTAGAAGAAGGTTTGATCAATTGCAAAGGTCTAAATTTTACCTAGCTTGGTTGTCACCTTGATTGTGGTCCACATCATCAATTCCCATCTAAGTCCTAATCTAGGGGATAAGGTGTCATCCTAATCCAAATCAATCTTGTCCTAATCCAAGGACCAATCCAATCAAATCAAATCAAATCCAATCCAATCCAATCAAATCAAATCAAGCCCAATCCAATCCAAGAAAATCAAATCCAATCCAATCAATCCTCAATCCAATCTAAATTTGCTAAGTCCTAGTCCTCATCTTTATCCAACATCACCACCTTTCTCACATGGCTACCCAAAGTTCACATCCAAACTTCAAGGCTTGGTATGAGAATATGTTCATGGAAGTTCACAAACCACCTCAACCTGCCTACCAAATCAATCCCATTACCTCCCATCCATCTATCATATCCCCATCCATTTCATCTCAACACACTATATCCAATCCCAATTTATATCATATCTCTTATCCTTACTCTACCTTTGACAAGGGAAATCCATCTTATTCCCCATCCATGTCTTCATAGTATCCCTCATCCACATACCCCTTTGATCCAACATCTATACCTCCATCTTCTCCCCCAATCCATAATCCCAATCCTCAATCTAATACCAAACCTCCACATAATCCTTATTCTCCCAAATCCACATCATCCCCATCCTCCAAGTCCTTTCTTCATAATTTTATCCAAGAAATACTAGCAAAGGAGACAAAATTCCCACCTCAAAATAAAGTTTCCCAATCCCCCCAAATCCTCCATCCACTTCTATCCTCTCCAAATCAAGATACTCCCATTCCCCCATTTATCCGAGTCAAAGAATCCACCTCCTCCTCCATCACAACATCCCCCCAACCCCCAACATGTCACAAGCTTATTCCAGAGCATGCAAGCATAGATTCCGCTCCACCTCAAGATCAAAGCATCCCTCCATCTCATGATACTCCTACATCTCAAACTCCATGTATCCCCTCCACTCCATCACACGATCTCCTCCCATCTCAAGGTCCAATCATCCCTCCCACTCTACCACATGTTTCCATCCAAATTCAAGATCAAAATGTTTCTCCATCTCCATGTCATGATACCAATCCATCTGACGATCCTAATATTCATCGTAATCCCACACATGATCATAATAATTCATACGATCCTAGTCCTCCACAAGGTCCCGACACCCCTAGCCAAGTTATCCATGAATCCCATACCTATCAACTTGTCCCTTCCACCTTCATCCACTCCGGTTTCCTCCAAGATCTTACAATCCCTTCCACATCCCATCCAACTCAAAATGGACTCACATCTTGTTTCCAAAATAATAAGTATCCTATTGGAAAAAAAATTTGTGAAAAAATGAATTATCAAGGCAAAGGGTTAGGCCTCCATGAACAATGCATATTGGAACCCCTTCAAGTCAAAGAAAATGAAAGTTCATATGGATTTGGCTACAAAGCTCATGCTCAAGATGTTGGTATATCTTCCATTCCTTCTAAATCCACATTGAAATCACACCATCCCTTATCTTCCACATCCATTTTTTGTCCTTATGTTCCAAAGATAAACCCTTCATCCCTTCCATCCATCTTGGGTCCTTACGTCCATCCATCCACCACCCCATCACCTCAAATTATCCCTAAGAAAGATCAACACATGCACACATCCTTGAATTACTTTCAACATTCTTCCTCCATCATCCCATACATAAAATATTCAAGTCATACACCCACACCATTTCTATTGGAAGCAATTTGGATGCCAAATATAAAATGCATAAAGTGAAGAATCCACAAAAATCAAAGGATCAACATGTCCCCTCAAAAAGACATGCTCAAGAAAAGAAAAATATGATTCAAAAAAAAGAAAAATCCAAAAGGCCACAAAGGTCCCAAAAGAAAAAATCAAAAATTATATGGATTCTCAGACTACTCATAGAAGAAATGCATCTCAAAGTAAAATCCAAATTGGCATCCAAACTTGTTAATCCGAAATCTTCCTCCACTTATAAGTCCTCCAATCCTTCATCTAAAAGTCCCTCATCTTCAAAATCCATTTTGGGCCCTTACGTCTCAAAATTTACTACCTTAAGTCCATCATCCCCTTCATCTATTTTGGGTCCTCATGTCTACAAATCCACATTTTATCCTCCATCTAATTTAAAACCCCATCCTCCACCACTCCACCACCCTTCAAGGTGTGTGCCAATGTTGATCTTCCCAACATCCCCATCCATTATCCAACATCCATTTTTCATAATCTTGTCCCTTTAATTCAAAATTTTGCATAAATCATTATAGCCCTCCGTATTTCATCCATTCCATCTTCCCATCTCTTTCTACCAATATCTATGGGCATACCTCCAGCTATTTTGGTTCAGTGAAGCACATCTTTAAGGGATACTATCCATGGAACTAGATGCTTGAGTCCTTCCTCTATCCTATCACACATCTACTATCTTCCAAATCCACTTACCTACATCCACTTATCCTCATCCCTATCCATCCAGACTATTCCCAAAAAATAAAAAACATCCAATGGTGAAAACCACTTCTTGTGGTGCCTTGGGTAAGTACCATGATGAAAAATTGGTAAACAAGTGTCATGTGTAATCCCCTCATCCTCTCGCACTCTACACTTGGGGGAAAGCTTCATCCATGTCATCCTACCATCCACATCCTCCTTATCCCCTATCCACATCCTATCTAAGTTCATCCTCCTTTCTTATCTGTGATCTTGATTATCCTATCCATATCCTCCATCACATATCCCTCGTCCTATCCAAATCCATTCTCCATTCATACCCTTGATCTTGATCAAGATAGAGGCAAAATAATGTTCATGCATGCTTTGGAACACGCAAGCCTTAATTTTTCTACCATCCATATCCATTACACATTATCCTTCCATCTCATACATCTCCACCATCCTTCCATCCTTAATTCCACTACCTCTAGTGTGGGGCATTGCACTCCTTTGCAACATAGTCCTTGGGTCTCCATCATCCTACCCTCCATCTTTTATTCCTCCATATCCTATCCATATCCATCCACTCAATCCATCTCTCCTATCCAAACAACATCTCCCTCCATTCATCCATCTTTTTACCAAACCTTAGTTCTCCCTTGTCATTGGTTCCAATCCATTTATCCTATATCCACAATCAATCATTAATCTCCCTCCCATATTATCCAATCCATTTATAATCCCCATCACACTGATCTTTTCCCAATCAAAATTGAGCTTTTCCCATCTATCTGAGCTTATATTGACTTGCACATAATCCAAACACCCATCCATAGTGTGCTAATAAAATCCAAGTGGCAATCCTCCCATCTGCACACCTTGCACAACCATCTTATATGTTTCCCCCCATCAAACTATCCACACCCCGCTCATCAGGATGGATCCTTCCCATGTCTGGCAGTTTATCCAAATCCATCACCTGCCCATTGGGATATATCCTTCCCATGTCTGACAGACTATCCAGATCCATGTCCTACTCTTGGCAAGATATATTAGTTGGCCATGTGCATGTTGTTTGCATGATTGAGATTTTCGCTTTGATTTTTATCTTGTGTCCCAAGACTTTACTTGTTCAGGGCTTCCTTGATCATCCTATATCTTGGTATGTCTTGGTTGGTGTATAATGGGGCATAGTTTTTATGGTATGGTGTGTTTCATGGTTTCTCTTGTACAATCCTTCAGTCTCGCATTTACATCATCATCAATGTTTGTGAGCCTGTGTGCGTTGAGATACCTATTGTCTGAGAGTCTAGTCCACACCTCGGATTTTCATTAACATCATGATTCCTATAATCAGTGGTGTAGATCATCTGTGGCAATATCAAAAACTAGGTTTTCTCTCCATATCTACACAACAATAAATCCTATCCACTTCATTCTATTCATCCATCTCAAAGGCTCCAATTCATTCTTTCATTATCTAGTCTTCTAATCCATTTTAAGAGCACATCCGTGTTCTTTGAACCCGCTTGTCCTCTCAAGGGGGCATACCACTACTTCCTCGTCATCCTTCCTCCTCATCATTCTTCCTCATCTCATGACTGGGGCATCAAGATACTAGTCCTTATCCTTATCATCCGCTATGTTTTACTCTTCTTTGATATAACATTACTTCATGACGCTATATCAAAGAGGGGAAAAATGTAGACACCTAAAATTAATTAAATTAATGTTTAATTAATTTAAACTTGTCATCATATTGTGTTAATTCCCTTCTTCTTAAGGTTAATTTAATCACTCTTGTCACTATAGTCAAATAATTATTTTATCAAATAAATTAATTATTTCCCTATTCTTTTAAAGTCAACCAAATCATTAAGTCTTTTAAATTCCTCTTAGTTAATTAATTCTAATTAATTAACTTAAGTCATGTGATTCCTACAAATCACTTTTCCTAATCCCCACTTAGCCTACTTAATTCTTCCTTAATCATACTTATCATTATTCTCCAATTTTATATTTCTCCATTCATGTCACATCACCTTTGATCCTTTCAAGGAAATTCAAATTCCTTGAATCTCCCCATGCATCCTCTTCCCAAAGAATTTTTAATTCCTTTATCCATTTAGTCTTCCCACACATCCCTTATTTTGGAATTTTTAATTCCTCTCTCCTTTCCCCAAGGTATTTTATATTCCTTTTTATTCTCCCAATACACCTTGATCCTGGTCTTCCATCCCAAATCAATCTCAACCCTTCATACCAAAATCAATCTTGGCCCTCCATTGGCCTACTCCAATCTATAAATTGGAGTCCCATTTCCTCACAAATCACTACATGGAATCTCCTTCTAATCTTATGCTACCCCTTTCTTCCTCTATCTTCTTCTATCATATCCAAATAATCCCTCATCCAAGGCAAATCCTTTTTCATCAAAATCTATCCATTCATCATCCATCGTAATCCCAAATCCAATCCTAATCCACTAATCTTGTTGTGCATTTGGAGAGCATTCCACATCCATCAAGAAGAAAAAGTGGAGCACAAGGGAACCTCTACTTCATCAAGCTCAATCGGAGGAACAAGAGAGATCTTCTCTTGCAAGGTATAAATTAGATACTTTATTGCTCTCATTTGGTTTCATATGCTTATTTGTATTTAAAATAACCCTCTAACACCTTACATGATTTCCCTTGGTTTAGTGAGGTAGTTTGGCACCAAGGTATGTGGGTGGAGTGTGTGACCAATGTTCTTAAGCACTGAACATGAGCTAGTCTTGCATCGAGATTTGTGGTGGAGTGTATATAGGAAATTTGCAAGAGGAGCAATGTAGAGGAGTTCCTAAATGTTCAAGTAGAGTGACAAACACAAAACAGTTTGCACTAGGACCTAATAGAGTTAGTAAGAGGATTTATGTAAAGGATTTGAGAGGTTGAAAATGGAAAAGAGGATGAAGAAATGAAATTTTTCATTGGATGAATTCTTAGGATTCTTTTGCTTGAGAGAAGAGAGAGAGTTAAGAGATAGAATGATAGAGTTGCATGGAAAATTGGATGATATAAGAGGAGACATTGAAAAAAGAAAAGTAGAAAAGAAAAGAGGTGTGGGTAATTTTCCTTATAATGATGTTTTGACTATAGGAAAGAAGGAAGATGTAGCAAAGTGTCTTGCATGTGGCATTTAAGAGGAGGAATTCCAATTGAGGACTAGGAGGGTCCAATATCTAATGGAAATGGACAAGAGGTTGTGGTAGAGACATGCACATATTGAAAGACATGGATAATGAGAGCAAAGAGGTTGCAGTAAAGATGAAGATGGACTTTGAGGGTTTCTTGTTTGATGTGCAAATGATTGAAGATGAGATGTCATCTTGAAAGAGGAGATTAGAAGAAATAACAGATTCTTGAAAGGTGAACCTAAAGAGATTGCAATAGAGGAAAGTCTTTGCATAGGATTGAAAACATTGACAACATGAGAAGATAGTAAAGAAAGATTTGTCACATCAGATAAAATTGAGAGTGCAGTAGTAGAAGCAGAATGGTTCACATCAATTAAAGATAAAGGAACGTGTCTTTGGAAAGGTATGAAAGAAGAAAATAATGAGATCACATATATGGGTGGTGTTGTAATAGATGTAGATGAGAAATGTCCTTTGGAGGACATGAGGATGATGGTGGGCATGAAGCACTATCACACTAATTGTTGAATAAAGCTGCAACAATCAAGAGATTCTCATATTTCATTCATTCATGAAAATAACTACATATAAAAAATGATATATTGCTAAAAATAGAAAGCTTACAAAAAAGTGTCAACTTGTGGTTCTTCACCCACAATACATTTATAGACTAGCTTAATCTAACAAAATGATCCTAATCTATTATTCATTCCTAGTAAATAGGAAGATATTTATTGAATCTAGGAAACATAATAGAAGATATTTAGCTAAGTGAAGAACGATAGACGAAGGAGACTTGTCCATGTGACATGTTTGGTCAATTTGGACTAGGTATACTATGAAAGCATTTAGGTGTGTATAGTTCATCCATTAGAAGGTTCAATATTGAATTCATAATTGTCTACCCATGTATAATTATGATCAAGGGCTATAGGGAGAAAATATTTCAAGAGATTTGTATTAGATCTTATCATAAGTATTTCAAAAAATATTTAAATCGTGGACCAAATGTGTAGTCATTATGTCAATAATGCACATCCATATTTATTATTCCCAACACAAATATTCAATTCTAGTGGTATTAATTATCAATATCATGAATCAAAACCAAGAGATGTCAATCCTTGTATAATTGTGATCAATTATCTTATTATCTTGAAATTATAAAAAGACTTAAGAGATGTCAATCCATGTATAATTGTGATCAAAGACTACGGGGAGAAAAATGTTTGACAATTTAAATTTCATTAGAACTGACCATAAATATTTCAAGAAATATTAAATCATGAACCAAATGTGTACTCATTATGTGAATAATGCAAATCCATATACATTAATCCTAATATAAATGAAAGTAATATTATGTTGAAGTCTAATATAGTTATTATCAATATCATGAATCAAGACCTATGATTAAGAACTATACTAAAATTTATAAATTTCTCAAATATTTATACGTGTTGGTTTCTTCCAAACATATTTATAAAATAATTGCTATCATATTATCTTGATTTTACCTTTTTTTAGCACATGGGTTTCACTCAACGCATCTATGTGATAGATAACCTTCATAGGGAAATAAATAATCAGCCTAATATAATTTATATACTTAAAGATCTAATAAAAAACCCCTCTATTTACACATTTCCAATAAAACAATCCCTCGTTTCCCAAATTTATAGAGACATCATTTTTTCTCTTTTTAGTAATTCTCATCACTATATATTTGATGATTGAAATGTCATTATTATCACATCTAATTGTTGGACTATGAAAAGGTTCAATATTTGACTCTAGAGATGTCCACTCATGAATAATTATGATCAAGGAATGTGGGGAATAGAATGTTTAATGAAAACTTTATTAGATTTGACCATAAATATTTAACAAATTCATGGATCAAATTTGTACTCATAATATGAATAATAAATATTCATATTCATTAGTCTTAGTATAAATAAAAATAATATTATATTAAATTTTTGTGGTAGCAATAATTATCCATATCATGGGTTAAGACCTAGGATTATAAACTATACTAAAATTTTAAATATGCTCAAATATTTATATAGTTGGTTATTTGTAAAATATTTATCATAATATTATTGGTATTGTAATTTTTATTTATTTTTTATTGGTGAAGTGCTATGATTTTTATCCTAGTCCTAGATCCAAGTGAGGCCACAAATGGGGGGCTTCATTCCCAACATTAAAGTGTGTCCTTTCCTCTGCCTCCACCTTCCCATCCTTCTCCTCCTCTATCACATCCTTCCTCTTCCTCCACCACTAGTTAGCTCCTCCTTCTCCACTATCTCCTCTTTCTTCACCACCATCCTCCTCTGCCTTCTTTCTCACCTATACCACCTCCCCTTACCATTGTAACCTCTATCACCAAGCTTGACCACCAAAACTAACTCCTTCATCTTCATCACCTATCACTGGCAACTACAATAGATATCAATCTCCTTCGCCCTTGCTTACTAGTGTTGTTGTCGCCTACCAAGACTGTGACCAATTGTCACCGCAACTATCGTTGAGTCCATCTCTAGCACTCGTCACCTCCATTATTCTCGCCTTGTCTTCATCCTCCAATCCTTTGAGGTTTTGACTTGTCGTGGAAGCATTAACACTTCCATGCTTTAACGAGTGCACCATGTAGTCAACCCCAACATTGTAAAAATAATAATTCAAGAGATGTCCATCCATTAATAATTATGATTAAGGACTATTGAGAGAAAAAAGTTTGACAAGAATGAATAGAATATTATGTTAAAATGTCCTAGTAATAATAATAATCAATTTCATCAATCAGAACCTAAAATTTAGAACCATACTAAAATTTGAAATTTATCTAAATATTTATGTGTTGATTGTTTGTGAACATATTTGTAAATTTTTTATCATCATATTATCTTTGATATTATTCTTTTTCTTAACCCATTGACTTAACTTAGTATTCTCATGACATGTCACCTTGATTCAAATAGAATAATTATTCTAATTTCATATATATGTTTAATATTCTATTAAGAAATCTTCTAGTTGCGCCTTTTTAATAAAAGTATCCTAGATATTTTTTAATTGGATATTTAAGGTATTCTTAAAATTCTAGATGTTTTAATTTTCTCTTTTTATGGTTATCCATCACTATATATTTGATGTATGACAAGCCCACCACTCTAACATCCATTTAGTGACTATTAATTTTTTGAATATTTATTCCAATGATGTCCACCCATGTATAATTATGACTAAGAATAGTGAGAAGAAAAAAACTTGATGAGAATGTCATTATTTGACCATAAATATTTTGAGAAATAATTTAATCATGGACTAAAGGCAACTTTCCGTGTGGTTGCTTCGCTTATTTTAGCTAGCAACTGCTTCTCAACTTTTTTAGTAGCAATTTGTGGAGCTCGTGGTCAAATGGATAATAAAATTTGCTACTTGTTTTTAAGAAGCCCTATCAAATGATATTTTTTATAATATTTCTTGTGAATAAAAAGGAGGGGAAAAAATTGGTGAACACACCTCTCATTTTTCCCAATAAGCAGTTTTTTGCTTTTTTTTAACCCCTACTTTTTTCTACAATCTATTTTCAATTATTAAGAAGATGTTGCTTCACAAAGGTAGGAAAAGATTCTAAATTTTCCTTTTTGCATAATTAAAAAATTACATGAGAACACTTTCATGCTTATTTTTAAGCATAAAATAGACTTAAGCAACTACATGGGGACATAAAGTAAATGTGTATTCATGATATGAATAATGCACATTCATATACATTAGTCCAACATGAATACTATCTTATCACTGGTACAAAATTAATTCATCATACACTTCTTTAAAAAGATATTTCTAGCATATTATATGAAATGGTTGTAGATGATGCTTATTGCACTTTGAGATGAATGATTACATTTATTTTTAAATATTAAATTTTGTACAAACCTTAGATTATATGAATACTAATGTAACATACATATTATTTTTATATATATTCAATGGGATCAAAATCTTTAATTGAAAAATATATTTATTTGGGACCTATTTTGAAAATTGTACTTTCAACATCCTAGTCACTTTCCTATATAAGGCTTATATTTAAAGATATTTTGATGCTTTTTATAATAATTTTTTTCCTATCCCTTTCTTCTCTTATCAAGATCTACTCTATTAACTTCTAAAATCATGAAAAATTGACTCTTGGACTAATAAAGAATTTTAATTTGTCGTTTTCTTCTATCTTTAAGGAAGAAGTTTATTAGCTTCTAAAATTTTGTGAAGTTGATTCTTAAATTAAAATATTTTTTTATATTATTGCTTTTTATTTATTTATATCTTAAATTTATAATAGAATTAGTTTTGATGTTATTTAAAAAATAATTTGTAGATGTAGATATGATAATTTTTTATTTGTAAAAATAATTTATATATATATATATATATAAGCTATAAGAAAATGTCAATCAAACATATTCGTCTACAATCAATTAATGATTAGATTGGAAAACAATCATTCCATTACAATATCACTTCCAATGTCATGTATATCATAATATAAATTGTTGCAGACCAATCCTTAACTAATATGGAATTAGTTTTAATTAGTAGGCATGAGATTTTTTATGTTTATTGAAGCGCTATCAAGACATTATTTTGAGACCAATTTAACTTGAGGAGAATGTCATTTTAAAAAACTTGTTGAAAATAGGGTTTTTAGATTTTTCATACATGAAAGAGGAGAGGAGAGGCCAAATAAACAAATACAATCATCTACAACTAAACAAAATGTATAAGATTATTTACATTTTATCACTATTTTATTGGCATAAAAAACAAGATATATTGAACTATATATGTTGCAATTAACCTAGTCTTTGAACTAAAGTGGGATCAATTATTGGATTCAAATATATATATTTTTTGGTCACAAAAGAAATTCCAAGACAATTTTTAGGCACATCCAACTCAAAGAGATAGTTTCTATAAAAAAAATATATGTTGGAGGATATATATATATATATGCAACTCACTACAAGTGCACATGTCTAAGTCAATACCTCTTCGATTGAGAGTCAAAGACTAATGGGCGTCCATTTCACCAAAGTTGTCTAGGGCATAATTTGAGCCCCATCTTTTATTTATTGCACCTTCAAGGTTTCAAACCTTAGTGGATGTAATATTCTGAACCATATAAAAGCAAGAGGAATTTCAATAAGTAAATATACTCATATGCAAGCAAATAACCATTTTGTTTGTTTCTTAGGCCAATGGATCTCATATCACAATAGAAATAACCCCTTGCTAACATAATGGTTAATTGCTTGCATATGAGTATATTTACTTATTAAAATTTCTCTTGCTTTTATATGGATAAAAAAAATTACACAAATTTAACTCACATGTGTTGTTGCATTTACATTCCTATCAACGTAAGATTAATTTTGGATATAGATATGAGGATTTTTAAGTTACATATACAATTGTAGTCAAGTTTCAATCATATTTGAATTTAGAGTGAAGACTTTTTTTTAGGAAGCTAGTGAGTAGAGGCCAAACAACCACAACCAATCAACCATCATTTTAGTACAAGAGTCAACTCCATTATAACATAACCCCACTAACATAAAAATATAAGATATATTAAACTATATATTACCATATACCAAACTAATAACTAATATGAAATTATTTTGCAATTTTAAAACAAATCTAACTTCTATTATCTAACTACTTGGAACAATAAAATTTAAATTCACATAAGACAAAAGTGTAAGACTTTTGTGAAGGTTGAATAGTCATGGTATAAGTCAGTGCTCTTGTACAAGTTATTGATGCATTTAACATACACAAGAATCCATTTTTTGAAGGGATAAAGCCCAAATGTTTTTTACTAAATATGTGTTGAACAAGGACAATTTCATTAATCAAATAAATAAGAGAACGTTTCTTATTTATTTTTTAAGACCATTTTAATTAAAGCACTTTAAGTGTTTAGCTAAATTGATGCAAATATCATTTCTTAAGAAACGACTTGCATATCTTCTCCCAAATTTCTCTATCAGGCTGGCTATTTGCTAGAGATACCTTGGCCTCTTCACCCAATTTAGCCTAAGAAGTCCCAATCCAAAAAGAAGTTAAACATTTGATCAATAATTATTTCCAAGTTGATTGAATACCATTTTATATAATCTCATTGGAAATTTTAAAGATAGTAAATAGGTAACTTACTTGTATACAACTTTTGTCTAAGAGATTGTCAATGAAATTCAACAAAATGTCACTGGTATACTCTGGATGGCCTTGAACACCGAGTACGTGATCACCAAGGGAAAACATTTCAATGCTTGTTTTATCCGATGAAGCAAGAATTTCTGCACCCAAAGGAACTTTATACACCTGTTTAACATAGCACCGATGATGAATTGGAATAAAATGTGATGACTATAATATTAGTATGATTTTTTTTGAATTAGGTTATCTAATTTTTTATTTCATCATTTTTTTGGATCACATTTTATGATCCATTTCTCTTTTCTTATTCTCTCATCTTAAAAATAGATCATTTAGTGTAAATCGAAATATTCATGAAATGAACTTACATAATCTAATCTAAAAAAAATTAAGTTAGCATTATAGATTGTGAAAATTTTATGTCTTTAATTGAAGTAGAATGGATGTTAAAATTGCTTTTGTATTTTTACCTGATCTTGATGACATTCAAGGACACTAATTATAGAAGGGATCTCCAAACCAAAATGCTTGGTGGACAACCTTTTAGACACTATTATTTTTTGCAAGCCAATGTCCCATCCAGTCAATGCTCTTCCAATTTTTCCTCCCAATGCTCGACATAAGACCTGTTTGAGAGAAAAATAAACCTGCCAATTATTAATATCAATGAGGAAGCATGCGATATTAGTTAAGGTCTATATAGCATATAGACACATTTTTATGTGTAGAGATAATGACAATAAATTGGAAAAAAAAAACTACAAATATATTTTTAATTGACTAGAACTTGATATAGATCTTTAATACACAGTTGCTCATGTATCTCTCCTTTCATATGGCATTCAATAAAATGCTCGACATGACATACATTTCTAACCACCAAATGGTAAATCAATGTAGAGCCTATCAAAGATGATCTCAAGAGGTTTGTTGTAGAATAGCTAAAACAAAGATGTGCAACAAAAAGGTTGAGGGAACCTATTAAAAAATATCATTGTCATGTGATTTCAATTGGAGGCAAACAAATGGGATCTCAAGTGGGTTTTCACAAGACCAGAACATTTGAGATTTAGTGGCTATAGAGTCGAATACAAATGAATTGGAGAGAAGTGTTGAAATTTTTTTCCTAATAGTGTAATCTATTTAAAAATTAAACAATATAATAGTCAAATAGTTAATGATAATTTTATATCTCATCAATAACAAAAAATTATGCATAATTATATTTTTGTTGAAAAAAATATTTTTTGACCAAAGTCAAATACAAATGAACTAGAGAGAAGTGTTGGTATTTTTAACTAATAGTGTAATCTATTTAAAAATTAAATAGTTTAATAGTCAAATAGTTAATGATAATTTTATATCTCGTCAATAACAAAAAATTGTGAATAATTATATTTTTGTTGAAAAAATATTTTTAAACTATTATATTTTTAAATATTTAAAAACAATCATGCATGATTTTAACACTAGATAAGAAATTAGAATTAATTCTTGGTAGGTTCTTTGAATCATTCATCATAGAAGACTAAAAAGTCAATTGTGTATATTTTCAATCAATGTTCAAATCACATTCAATGATGATGCCAAACTTTCCCACTGTCATACTTTTACTTTAAATATGGTGACAATGATATACTTTGTATCTACTTTATACTTTTTAGGAAACTACACCCCTCAAATTTACATGACGTGTAAGAATATTTTTAGATTTACTTGTGTATATTTTCAATCAATGTTCAAATCACATTCAATGATCCATCACCAAAAAGAAAAGAGTGATGAGTAATTGTAAAATTACTTTTAACTTATTTCCCACTACATTAGACAACATTGGGAGGGGCACACATATAATAATACTACATATATTTATTATTTAAAAATTCTTTCAACAAATATTTTATTAATATATTTCATATCTTTATTTATTAGTAGAAAGTTTTCTAGAGTTCATAAAGTAATGTGGAGGAATATTTTTGATATTTTTGTCTATATTTTTCAATCAATGTTCAAATCACATCCAATGATCTATCATCAATAAGAAGAAAGTGATGGATTGAATCTAAATATACATATTTTCCAATTTACACTTCAAAACACATACACAATCAAATCAAATAAGTTAAAAATAATTTTACAATTATCTTTAAATTGATATATCTCAACTCAATTTACATATATTTTTTAAAACAAAGGTATGCTAGTTAGATTCAACCCATCACTCTCTTCTATTTACCACTACATTAGACAACACTGGGAGGGGCACAAATATAATAATACTACATATATTTTTTTATTTAAAATTCTTTCAACAATTATTTTATTAATATATTTCATATCTTTATTTATTAGTAGAGGCACGTTTTCTAGAGTTCATAAAGTAATGTGAAGGAATATTTTTTGATTTTTTTGTCCATATTTTTCAATCAATGTTCAAAAAACATACACAATCAAATAAAAAAATCAATCATATACACTACCCTATATATTATTATATAATTCATCTTTTTATGTGGAAAAATGTCTTTTATTTAATTACTAATAATCAATGTTGCAAAGCTACCTTGTCCATATGTCCCTAAGCCTATTTACCCTGTCCCAAATATAGGAACGTCTAAGGGATGTGGGGACACCTTGAGCACAACCCTAGCCTTCTCATAGTATTCATGTTTGAGTTTTGATAATTTGTTTGGCTTTGACTCTCATGTGAACTCTCAATTTAAGTTATTTAACACAAATGTTATATGTTAAGGTTCTATAATGTATATATACAAGCTTTATCCATGTTTTCAAATGAATATTTAAAAAAATTCATATATTTTACTTTTTATATATTTTATAGGGGAAGCGTACCAATAACCATTATACCTTAGTGCGTGCGCCCACAGATTCTAAATGGGGCATTGGATTTTGACGAATTTTTTTGTTGTTGTCTCCACATGCAACTTAATTACTTATAGCTATTGTTTTGGCTTTGAGTAGTAACTATGCACGATGTGAGATCCGTTATACGCGCAAAGGTCAAAAAGTACACTTTTCAAAGTATCGATCGATACCTGTTTAAAAATGTCCCAATCACTATGCATTTTAAATCGCCAATACTTATGCACAAATGCTATGGGTACCAATAAAAGTGCACAAATAGATCAATTATAATTCATTAAAGAACTTCTAATTTTTATAATATTAATAATTAAAAGATTAAATATACAAAGAATAAACAATTATTAGAACATGATAGGTCACTGATACTCTTCCCTACCCCTATGACCATCTGCTCCCAAACATGTCTTAAAAAGAAATGCATCCCTGTACCCCATCCGAACATAGCTAATAGATAAAACATAACTAATACCTTTAGAAGTACAACCATTACATGTTCTGCACTTTCTCTGGTTGTACTTTCTCTCCCTCTCTCACAGTAGATACTAAAAACAAATTTGGTATTTTTCTAACTTGGATTCTGCCGTCCATTTTACAGTTTAGATACTGCTTGGGTGTTCTTGGCTTGTACTGTAATTTTAGCAGTATTCCTCTGTTGCTACCCATGCTTCCATAACTGTTGTCTTCATTTCCAACAATATTCTATAACCGTATATTCTTAATCTAATATTATCAAGTAAAGCAGACTCGAAAAAACTGATTATGGAGATAGCTGTCAAGGAAAAACAAGTATTTTGCAATGAGGAAGCTGGTAAGGATTTGAAAGTAAAGTCATCTGAACTGGACAGAGTAGCAAATCAGGGCTCTTAATAGAAAATGCCTTAACTTAAGCAGGGTGAACAGTTCTAATTTCCGAAGTTGAGGCACATTTATGTGACAAATCGGCTAAAATGGAAGAAAATTTCAGAAGAGAGAGAGGAAAACAAACAATATACAAACTTTTACAAAATTTTCTCATGATTTGGCTGTATATACCAAGTTTAAACAGATAATACCGATGTGAAATCACTCAGATCATGAAAATGTCAGCAAATTTCTTTGAAGAAAAGGAAAATGAAATATTAATGAAATGTTAGAGCAGATTTCTTTGAAGAAGAGGGAAATGAAATATCTGAGCTGACTCCTTTGAAGAAAAGGAAAATGAAATTTCAG
Organism: Cryptomeria japonica; assembly: GCF_030272615.1. Classification (NCBI taxonomy): domain Eukaryota; kingdom Viridiplantae; phylum Streptophyta; class Pinopsida; order Cupressales; family Cupressaceae; genus Cryptomeria; species Cryptomeria japonica. The sequence goes on along the minus strand of NC_081407.1, from coordinate 196,458,790 downwards.
AGCAGACTTCTTTGAACAAATGGAAAATAAAATATCAATGAACCATCAGAG